>NC_043972.1:3930278-4255278 GCF_902148855.1 Sphaeramia orbicularis
AGAAAAGAGAAATTTAGACATATTTCCCCCCAGGATGTACCTAATGATGACCTCGGATAAATGCAAAAAAAAAAAAAAAATCATAGTCTTGCTCTGAGTCATCCCAAAATTAATGCATTTTTAATAAAACATTGGGGCCAAAAATAGGCCCACCATTGGGACAGGAAAACCTGCCTAGATGTCAGTGCATTTGATCTGGACCACATGGCTGTAAATGGTCTCATATACCACTATAAATAAAGACACTGTGTTAAATTGGATGATCCTAGTGGTTTTTTTAATTCAGACATGCAGGTTTTTCATGAATTTCAGTCTCATTCCAGGTTTCATGTGTAACCCATCGTGTCCACCTGCATTACATGCAGAACCCGCCCATTTAAACACATAAATTGCAAGTGATTTTACAACAGCGGTCATTTTTGTGAAACACTCTGCCTTGTATAATTAGTTCAATTCCCAAAATGTACCTGTGAGAGAATAAAGAGATATTTGAAAAAAATAGTCATGCGTAGTTTTCGTGTCCTTTTGATCGTGTTACATGCAGATTTTTGTGTAAAAATAATATAAAAATGTGTTTTTACTGAAAAATAGTTTCTCTTTGATCTCAGTAAGTGTTTTAAAAATAAACAGACCCAAGGTGCTTCCAAACTTGCTTTATAACATTCGTCTACATCTGGTTTGAATTTTTCGCCCCCATGTCCTGTTTTTAGGACCCACGTTCAAGATTCAACAATGTTTATTGTCATTATGTGCACGTGACAAAATTTTACAATTTATAATTTAAAAAAAATATTAAAACACTCAAAGAAAAAACAGATTAGACTAAACTTTTGACTGGTAGTGTACATAATCTTGGTGTATTTTTTTTTTTTTTAATTTTCATGACTATTTCCATTGTAGATTCTCACTGACGGCATCAAAACTTTGAATGGACAAATTTGGAATTATGTAGTTAAAGTGTGACATAACTCAAAGCGTGTTTTATATTTTAGATTCTTCAAAATAGCCACATTTTGCTTTTACTGCTTTGCACATACTTGGCATTCTCTGGATGAGCTGCATGAGGTATTCACCTGAAATGTTATCATTTAAATGAGGTGATTCCAAACATTTGACTGGTAGTATATAGGCCTGTAACGGTACACAAAATTTTTGGTTCGGTATGTTTTCAGCTTTCAAAGCCACGGTTCGGTTTTTTTCAGTTCGGTACGAGAAGAAAGAAAACCCCTCAAAATGTCTAATACATTTATGAATTTTTGAACATTTTTCCCCCAATTTTTGGACACAAGAGAATGGAGAAAAATAGGAATAATATATTTCTGCTGCTACAAATCAAATAGAAAATAAAATAAATGATTAATATTACTAAATGTATTTTAAACATTAGTATTGCACTTTTCCCTGAAAGGTAGTTTTGAACAAACAAGAAAAATCTAATCACAGTTCTGTCAGTTCACATTCTGCAGAAAAATATCAACAAAAAATTCTGCTTTAAGTGCAACATTAACAGGAGGATAAAGTGGTATTCTGTTTCAACAAACTGAAGAGCAACACTGACAACAAACTGAACCAAATTATTTTTTTTAGGACAGAGAACAAACTCTTTAGGCCACTTTGTGTACGTGTGTGTGTGTGTGTGTGCGCGCGTGCAACGTATGATTTGTCTGGGGGATGGTTTGTTTGTTGTTTTTTTGTTTTATTTTTTTGGTCGGAGCCAGGGGAGTGGGGGTGGGGGCGGGGGTGCGGTCCAGTCCATAACTAACGTAACTAATGTTGGCGTGAAGCAAAAGTGAAACGTTATCTTTATATACTTTCAACGTCCAACTCAGAGTTCTATTCTTCTGTTATACAGCGTGCGCGAGAGAGAGACACAGACAGAGCTAGTGTCAGTGTTTCAGAACTACCGTAGTTCCTAGGGGCCAAACCATGTTCATCTTATCAGCGTCTCTTTCCTGGTTGTTGTCTTTCACCTGAACCTGAACTGATCCAAACTGGACTGGACTGATGGTGGAGGGTCTGCAGTCTGTTCCTTCCAGGTTCATGTCATATTTGTAGTTTTTTACCTTCTATCAGCTGTTATTTGGTATTTCGGGTCAATGTGTGCGTCCTTCAATATGTCCGTGTGAAACTTGCACGGATTTAAAGTTCTGCATCAAACAATGTCTTTCGTTCCTTTTTCTTTTTGTCATCATACTGTGCTGTTTGGGTACAGCTGTGTACCAAACCGAACAGGTGTGTACCGAACTGAACAGGTGTGTACCCAAACAGTTCGGTACGTGTACCGTTACAGGCCTAGTAGTATACATCATATACAGAAAAAAAAAAAAGTTAAAAACGCAGCATGTGCTGGTTGAATGTAAAGCGTGTACATATGCAGCCACTGTTTCCTTAATAAGAAACCACCCTTTTCCCACCACTGCTCCTTTTTAGCTCCGGCTGCAGACGTGTTCCGTCACCACAGCCAGTACTGGTTTTTGGGGACAGGAAACAGCCGACCCTACCATCCCCGACGAATTTCTATCAACCCAATATATTTGTCGTGCTTGTAGCTCATAGCTCCACTGCAATTAGCTAATGCTTTCCACAGGGAGGGATGATGAGTGAATATGCGTGGAGGAAAAATAACATTTTGTACCCAGTGTGTATCTTTATCCGCGCTCTGTTGAATGTTTCATGGTGTTGTTTTATTCTGCTCAGACTATTAATACTCAGCTGCTATCAGACGAATGAAGAGACAGCTGCCGCCTGCACCTTTGTACCCACAGTAAAAAAAAAACAACAAAACAATTAGCTGTGTTTGTCAGACTGATCTAATGCTTCTGTCATTTCTAGTTGTTATTGTTCAGTGAAAGGATTTTGTAGACAAACATAAAACCATCCATAAAAGGTGCCGCTGTGAAATTGTATTTACAGTTTCACCTGATGTAATTGTTTCATATAGAACACATACATAACAAATAACAAGTCTGGCTGATAAAATAATAACACTGGGTCACATAAATGTTTTTTGTAAGTTGTCTAGGTTTTTTCAGCTGAATTAGGACCATTTTGCACCGCGAAATCCAAAAATGACATCTGTTTTTCTCAATCAGGTCAGGTTTTTTTTGCTAATTTGATTTTGAAAAATTTGATCTCCTCACAAAATTGATTACATTTTTGTGACTTTATCAGTTGATTTTGTATATAGTTCTCACCCAAAATAGGTTTTAAGAGAAAAAAAAATCATTTTCTAAGAGGATGTATTTCTTATTTATTATGTATTCAGCGCAGATGGAGCAGAATACGTCAGGCTTATTTTTGTAAGATCTTCTAGTTGAAGCCATTTCATTCACCTGTAATATTAAAAAAAACAATCATAAATTGGCAAAAGTCAAATCTTCAGAACTCGTTTATTGCAAGAAATATGAAAGAATTTTGTATCATATGATGTGAAAATGCCCATAAATGTAAGCAAAAATGTTCAAAAGCCAATATGTAGCATAGTTCAGAAAGTTGACCTGATTGAGCAAAATGAATGTGATTTTTGGATTCAGCACCAAAATGATCCTAAATCAGCTCAAAAAACTGAAACAATACATTTGTTGTTGACCAGTGTAATAATCTATAAACATCCTGGATATTAAACCAAGTAAATAAACTGAAAGGCCACATTCCATCCACATATGTACAGTTTCTATCACTGAGGAAGCACCATTAAATTCCAGTGCTTGTTTAATTTATAAAATAAATAATGGATTAGTGTCTTCCATTTATTACATTCATACTGGGGACAGATTAAGACGATCCAGAACATGAGGGGATATTATTGTCCCAAAGAGACAAGCATCTGTGGGTCAGTTAGCTTCACAATAAAAGCCTCCCACTTCTAGAATAAACCTATACATACAGTCATGGAAAAAAATTATTAGACCATCAAAAGTCATGAAAATATCTTAATGCTACATGATTTTCTTATTTAATCTAATCTATATTCAATCTAATCTGCTGCTGGACTGCATTTTGGTGCCAACAGCTAAAGTAGTAGCATTAAAAAGTAGCTTTTCTACTTTATTCTTATATTAGACCATCAAAAACAATGGTTATGCAATCCAGTCCTAACTCCTGTGTGTATCATGTGACTAAAACAGACAAAAAAGAAAACATGGAATGTCTAAAAGCACTGTTTTTGTCAGTACAATACAAAGAACTAAAGTGATTTTGGTTTTTATCAAGAAAACCATGTTAAATGCATAGATATCAGCTCTGAAATTAAACTACTATGAGCTATTTTTGTTGTTATCATTATATTTGTCCAAACAAATGGACCTGTAGTTGGACCAGGCATTAAAATAAACAAGAAACTGAAGAAAACAAGGGGCGGTCTAATAATTTTTTCCCGCTGCTGTAATATTGACTCAATACATAATACTGAACATTATTCTCATATTAGGGGTTTTTAATTAAAGAAGTGCAGTATTTTCATAATAAATTGACTTTAAAGTTGTTTTAGGGCCACTTTGATGCTCATCGTAGAGTATTTATTTTGTAGTATGAATTGTTTTGTACATTTAACTCTATTACTGTTAACTGATAAAACATCTATGGAAAAATCTACGACCTGAACTTCAGTCAACATCTTCTTTAGGATTATTTAAAAAGCATCTGAAAAGGGGACTAATTTGTGAAAAATGTAAGGTTTTATATCATTTGATTTGCATTTCTATTTTTTTTTTTTTATTTAGATTATTATTTCAGTTATGACATATTTTTAATTCTTTTTTTCCCTGTGGATTGTTTATTTCCAGGGAGGTATTGATATAAGCCTTTTTTTTTGGCTTCTATCCTCTCCTGCACAATGGTGTTACTTGTGGGAAAATTGTTTAAATTTTTTTCTTGCCGTTTGTGATGTGCAATAAATAAATAAATAAATAAATAAATAAACAAAACTTGGCAGTCATTAAATCCAAAATGGTGGTAATGCCACTAAAATGCTACTGCAACAACATGTAGGTGTGGTCTTAAATGCACCGTCTGCATCTTTGCTTCCATATTCTTTAACCCTTTCATGCACAGTGGTCACTCCAGTAGACAGCTCTTCTACAGCTGTTCTCTTGTATATTCATGGGTTTTGTTTGTTGTTCTTTTCATTGTTTATTTTTTTAAATTTTTTACACATATTTTTATTAAAGTTTTAAGACACTACATATCTTTTCTGGCATGAATTGGTAACATTATGTAGATCTCTCCTGAGCATATACCCCCAGAATCACAAGCCCTCTCCATAGTTTTCACACAATTTATCAGTAAATACATGTTTCTGTGCATCAAAAATTAAACGTGTGGTGTCCAGCTGAGTGGACATTTTTGCAACTTAATGAAAAATAGGTTCATAAGAATTTTTTTTTTTTCATTATTATTTTTTGTATGTATTTTTTTTTTATTTAAATAATTTTTATTTATTTATTTATTTTTTTAAAATTCATTTTTCAGAAGAAAATTTTCAATCGCATTGTTTTTTTCATGCCTAAAGAGTAATAAAAACACTCGGAAAAAATTTTGATTAAGGTTCTCATAATTCGTGCATGAAAGGGTTAACCATTAGCAACCGATAGGAATTTAGCATATAATCACACACTAAGTATCAGTACATATTCATCAAGATAAACATTCCAACTCCAAACTTTCTTTGCAAAACTAGCATCTACAGTCGGCGCCATGAGTGTATTTACATTCTCCTCCATTTTTTGAGATGTCTTTTTTTTTTTTTACACATAAATTCAACTTTTGATCTTTAGCATAGTTGCACTGCTTTGCACAATAACAGTCCATATAAAGGTGATCAACAACATGAGTTTCTGTACGTAACTTGTTGACATGTCGACAATCTGTTCATATCGTATCCAAGTTTATCAGATTTGTGTTGAACTGTGTGTTGGTAATTAACCTCAGAACGCTGACATTTCCATCTGTCTGAGCCTTAAAGAGCTCATTTTTGCAGCATGTTCTTATAAATCATATCACCCAAACCCTACACTGAACAGAGATTTTACAGAACACGTGGTAAACTCTTCAACTTCACTTTCCACTGTGACTATTCTGAAGTCTGAGTATAATTACACCAATTTGACCAAACAGATCTTTAATGGATTTCACAGAGCACAAAGGTTCCTGAAATAAAAATTAAAAAAAAAAATGTGATGGGAAGTCATTACAGCGTCGCGGGTCAGTAAAATCTGTGGATCAGATGTGAGAGACTGTCTCTACATCTAAACAGCTCCATTCATTTTCCAGACAGTGTTGGGAGTAACGGGTTTCAAAAGTAATGCATTACAGTAACAGATTACTTTTTGCTGTAACGGTAGCACTAGTAATCAGTTTTCAGTAATATTTTGCTTGGTACATGTTCAGTAGCTCTACACAGTGTTACACACTTTTCACCCGTAATTTAATTGCTCAAATGAAAAAACAAACAAAAAAAACCCAGCAGGACAGAGACTTTAACCCTTTAACCCCTGACGTGTCTGTGGTGAGCGTTCTGAATGTATGATTTATTTTTAAAATTCAACCATTTGCTCAATAGTTAAAATATCCAAATGTGCCGATAGAATAGACCTCGCTCTTTCAATAGACATCTGAGCATGCTCAGTGCACCCCTGCTGCCTGTGTAATGGGGAGGGGGTAAGACACAGAGCAGTGAGTAAAACAGATTCACTACTGTGTACACGCCATTTATTAAGAAAGTCTGTGTGTAACTCAAAAGTTATACAGGAGTCATGTAATACATTACAATCTTGAGATGAAACTAATCCAATCCAAATTTATTTGTAAAGCACTTTTAAACAACTGCAGTGGACCAAAGAAAAATTCAAACCAAAACAGAAATATAAAATACAGAATAGATTTAAAGACATAGAAACTGTACAAAAAAAAAGTGCTATACAGAAGAATAAATCAAACCCAAATAAAGAGAATACAAGAATAGATTAAAAGCCATACAATTAAAAACAACAATATAAATAAAATAAACAAATAAATAGAATAGATAAATAACAACAACAACAACAACAACAACAACAACAAACTGCTACCAAATAAAAATATAGAATAAAGATAATACCTTCAAACATCTCACATGGTTTCAAAAGCCAAGGAGAAAAAATGGGTTTGAAGAAGGGTTTTAAAAACAGACAGAGGAGGTCTGTCTGATCTGCAGAAGCAGATCCTTCCATGGTTTAGGAGCTGCTGCTCAAAGGCACAAAGGCACGCTCACCCCTGAACTGGTGCGTACTGTTTGGTCCACTCAGGAGCAGTTGGTCAGCTGACCTGAGAGACTGGGGGGGTATATAAAGCTGCAGCAGCTCACAGAGGTAGGGCGGGGCCAGGCCATTTAGGGATTTAAAAGCAAATAAAAGAATTTTAAAACAGATCCTAAAATGTATGGGCAGCCAGTGGAGTGAGGCTAAAATGGGGGAAATGTGCTCTTGTTTACGTGTGCTAGTTAAGACGTGCAGCAGCATTTTGCACCATCTGAAGACGGGCGATGGAGGAACCACTAGCCCCCGCCCACATAAAGACCATTACAATAATCCAGCCTAGTGGTCACAAAAGCATGAAGAACTATTTCAAAGTGCTGCCTTGAAAGAACTGGTTTAATGTTCTAAGGTAAGGAATTACTTTTAAACCGGTGGTTCCAGGCACAACAAACCCCAACCCTCTCATATATTGTAGCTTATTTTGGCATCGATCCAGCTGATGTCATCATGTCTATGCTTGTGCTGATGTCTGCACATCAGTTGCCTCCAGTGGCGGCTGCTGGTCTTTCAGACAGGGGAAGCTCATTGTCGGCTTACATCAAAAAGAAAACTGTCAGGTTATTTAAACATACATTCGTCCCTCCGTTCCTTTTTAAGAAAATGCTCAGTGTCCTTATCGTACCAGTAGGCGTCTTTTCCAGGGACTGGACCAGTGTCCTCTGAATGTCCAGCAGAGCTGGTCTGCTCAGACGGCCTTGGCCCAGTGCATTGTGGGTGTCAGACTTCAGCCTTTTTAAACTACAGATGCTCCTTTCACTGCGACCTAGCCGACAGTATGATTGATTTAACTATCTACAAAACGATATTAAACTCAAACAAGAAATGATTAAATTATGAAACTGAAACAAGAAAATGCTGAAATTATGTTAAATTGAAACAAGGAAGTCCAATGAGTGTGTTTTATTTACAGTGCAAGAAATGAACGAGTAATTTCGTAGTGGTTTCTCTGATTTCACAGCAGAATGTGTGACGGTATTAAACTGAACTGTGTCAGTGAAGGAGCAGATCTGAAAATAACTGTCAATCAAATGGGATTCAGCCTTTCGACCGATCCTCCAATCAGCATGTGGGATTCTGGCGTCCGGCCCGGCCAAGCTCCGCCCACAGCTCCATTCACCCCCGGAGACGCCCGCAGTCTACGGACAAATGCACTGAGCAGAGATGGATGAGAAAACAGAGACACGGGAATGGAGGAGAAGTGAACAACATCCAGTCTGTTGATTCGTGGTAAAGCTGATTCTGAACGAACTCGTCTGTGAGATGAACGTGTTCTAACGCATTTGTAGTCAATAAAATGTCAACACAACCGAACAGATTTAACCATTTAATTTTCGTAATTTTAGGGGAAGCCGGGCTTCCACTGCAGTTTGTGAGAAATCGCCACTGGTTGCCTCTATATACACGCTGCAATTTCCGGTCTATAAGCCACTACTTTTTTTCCACACACTGAACCCGCAGCTCAAAAATGATGCGGCTGATTTATACTTTCTGGGCTAACGATCGATCCGGCTGTTGAAGGAAAAACAGCTGCTACACGTAAGCTTGGCATCAATGAATCGATGATGAGACGTTGGAGACGAGGTGGGTGTGGCTTATAGTCTGGAAAGTACGGTATGTACTGAGGTTGAAGTAAACTGAAACAAATTGATGTTTTTATAGGCTTTTGAAAATTTTCCCATTTTAAGTCAATGAGGAACAAAAAAGATTTTAAAAATTCATTAAAAAAAAAAAAAAAAAAAACTTTGTCCTACTTTTCCAACAACGTAATCACATCTACTCTGGGTCACTGATAATCTATAAACCCAATTTGGTTTGAATTTAACCAATAGTTCTGCTGCTTAAGTGTTAAACAAAGAAACAAACCAAAAACAATAGCCCTTGCCTCCCCTAATAACAGTCATAAGTAATGTGTAATATTTTACAGTTTGGAAGTCACTTGCACAACCCTGTTACCAGCTCAGAGGAAAAACACTCTTCATGCCTTGTAGGCCTCTCAGATCTGGCCTCAGTCAAAATCTGGATTTTGTGCTTAAATTGTCAAGATTAGAATATCTGAGAACAGAGCTGAAAAGAGAGAAGGAAAAAGGCCAGGAAAAAGAAAGAAAAAGAACAGCAGAAGCTGGAGGCGCTGACCCATCTCTGTGGTTGAAGTCTGAGTGAATGAGCGCTCTGCTGCAGCCTATATTTATGGCACGCCGTCGCCTGCTGTGAAAACATGATTAGCTGACGGGCACGAGCAGAGGGGGTGTAAATATTCGTCTAATCACCGACGGGCTGCAGTAGTCATCATCACAGCTGGAATGGAGCAGTTACCAGAAAAGGCCAAATCAGCTGATAGTGAAATGAGGGCTGGATGATGAGGATGATGATGATGATTATGTTCATCTCTTATGTTCCCTAAAGGCAGCTCACAGATTTGTGTCGAGCACAGGGTGTCCACAAAGTCTGTTTACAACTTAGAACAAATATTACAAAAGCAGTCGATGAGATATGTTCAGATTTGTTCCATATACTCAGTGTTGTTTTTAATCACATTGTGGGATCATGTGTAATCGAATCATCGGTCCATTCTTCTTTGATGGGAGATCAATTAGTGCAAATGTTGACCTTTGACCTTTAGACTGAATATGTGTCACCACAACTGGATGACCTTCAACCATCCAGTATGTTCCAGGTAGACGGTGCACCACCACACTGGGTTCTGCATGTTGGTGGGTTCTAAATCAAACACTTCCAGACCAGTGGACTGAAGGGATGGTCCAATTCCCTGGACACCTCGTTCACCAGACATCACCGCCCTGGGTTCTTTTCTACGGGTTATGTGAAAGATATCGTGCATCGAACAAAGATACGACATCAACCACCTGAAGTCAAAGATCACTGATGTCACTGATGAGGCTGTGATACAGACAACATGGAAACAAACCCAGAACCATCTGGATGTGCTTCATGCAACTAATTAGGGATGGGTATCGAGAACCGGTTCTTTTTGAGAACCGGATCCCTTTAACTCGATTCCTTGGAATTGTTTGCCTGCCTGCTGAACGATTCTGCTTATTGATTCCACCTTTGTTGAGCATGCGTGATGACGTCACACGTACGTTGCATCGTTTTGGTGAGAACGTAGACAACATGGTGTTGAGGCAGAAACGGTCCAAACAGACCACACCAGGTCCAAACAGACCACACCAGGTCCAAACAGACCACACCAGGTCCAAACAGACCACACCAGGTCCAGTTGAACACTGTCAGAGCTTCCAGTTCTTCTAAAGGTGGAATCCCTCCAATCTGCTCAAACATTTGTCCACATGTGATTCATTTGATTCGTTACTTAGTGACGCTTGTGAATGTAGCGGCAGAGTGAACACCAGGCCGTCATCTGGGCCCAGTTCTGGTTCTGGTGTGGGCAACAAACGTCGTACCTCCTCAAATACAAGTTTCTGAAGGTAGGGAAAGGAAATGAGGTGCACGACAATGGGAGATGAGCAGAGTGGAACCGGTTCCACATAGTGGAAATGCGGCAATAGAGGAATTAGTAAAGAGTCTGTAGTTTCACTTTCACTGAATGCCCCCCCCCCCCCGAACTGGGCCTGACATCATCTGTTATTATTTGTACATACTGTTTGTTATATTTTCTGTGCAAATTTGGAAATATGAAAGACAGTTAATGCAAACACATCCAATGAGAATCAATAAGGAATCGGATCGATAAGCAAAATCGATAATTGAATCGGAATCGTTAAATTCTTATCGATTCCCATCCCTACAACTAATCATGTCTATATAAAGGTGAATTAAATGAGGCAAAAAGCTTCAATATCTACTTTTAATTTTTTAATAATTTGTCGTCTAATTTGTAATCTGTCGTCACTGTTTGTTATTGTTGAGTTTCTTCTTCTTAAAAAACTTTAGTCTTCTTCGTGGTGTTTAGCCAGGATAGTAATTACGAGCAGCGCCTTCTGGTGGATTGATTGAGAAACGCTCATTCCAACGCACTGGACGCATGGAAGTATGAAGGCAGTGATGCGTGACAACGTTAGAAACGGATGCACGTACGTAAAGGGAACATAAATGAGCCTTAAACTGTTTCTCCTACATCTGTGTTGTGTTTCGCTTTTTGCCAACGTTACAAACTGAACCCAAACTCATTTCATCTTCAGCTTTCACAGCACGTGGAAAAACACTTCACACACCAAAAATGTGGTGTATTGCATCATCTGTCAGAAATGCACGAAAGATGTGTCAAAAGGTAAAGCAGCATCTGTCTGGACCAGTTGGCATCATGACGGAGCGGAAAAACAGCAGAATGAACGATGAGAAGGACCAGAACAACTTAACCCTCAAAGACCAGACAGTATCTGCTGATCGAAGTGTTAAATGACCTTTGACCCATTAGTTCCATAAATACAGTGAAATAACAAGTGGTGCCAAGCACAACAAACCCCGCCCCTCGCATAAATTTCACCCATAAATGGGAAGATTTTAAAAATTCATAAAAAAGTTTGAACTTTGACCTACTGTTCCCAAAATGTAATGAGATGTAGTCTGGGTCACTGACAATCTACAAAGTCAATTTAGTATGAAGTCAACCAATAGTTTTGCTGCTACAGACAAGTGAAATTTTGCCTATTATAAGTAAATGGGGAAATTTAAAAATTTTTTTAAAAAAAATCATAAAAAATTTGAACTTTGACCCACTTTTCCCAAAATATACTCAGCTCTATTCTGGGTCACTGGCAATATATAAACCCAATTTGGTATGAATTGAACTAATAGTTTTGATGTCACAGATATTTGAAATTTTGCCCATTATAAGTGAATGGGGAAATAAAAAAAACCAAAAAACAACCAAAACCATAAAAAATTTGAACTCTGACCTACTTTTCCCAAAATGTAATGACCTGTATTCTTGGTCACTGGCAATCTATAAACCAAATTTGTTATGAATTCAACCAATAGTTTTGCGACTACAGTGTTAAACAAACAGAACCAAAAACAGTACCCCTTTTTTTTTTGGTTCATTTTTTTGCAGTTTCACAGTTTTTCAACACATAGATGTATTTTACAGATCCATCCATAGTCTCTGTAGTGAACATAGCAACGCCATTATCTTCTGTAACACTGGTTCAACTATAAAAACGTATGTAGTTTGACAAATGACAGTCGTTGTATATGTTTGTTTTATATGTAGAACAAATGATATTTAGCTGAAAATGTCCTGTTTTCTTCAGTTTTCTCTGTTTCGATACAATAACCTTTGAGTTTACTGAGCTTTTATGAAAACCTACATGTTATTTCATGTTAATATTAGAAAATACCTGATTTTCACTGGTAATGGTTAAATTTGGAAGTCACCACAAAGAATAGTTCTGGGTCTTTAAGGGTTAAACATTACAGGTCACCATTTGGTGGTTTTCTTACTTGTATAGACATAAAAATCTGCATTTAATCTTTTTATTTTTATATTAATCGTTTCCTTCCCAGCGTTCTCATCATCACCAGGTCAACAGTCTGACAGCTTATAAAAACAGCAGGCATGGATGAGTGATTTCTGCTGAAAATAAATACACATCTGCTTTGTTTTTGCCACATTGGTGTTCAAGAAGAACGGTTCACATCAGTGGGTTCAGAGAGTAAAGAAAGGCCAATTAGCATTCAGGTGGACAACTGTCAGTGTCTGTGCACCATCATATCATTAGCACAAGATGTTTCCTCACACAGATGGCAGGTGCAGATGCTGTGCCATGTCCTGCACAATTAGCAGGTGCAGTCCATTCTTTTTGGACCTAGGATTTATTTTCAAAACTGTTCAACTTTGGGTGGATATGAATCATACATGGGTGACTACAACTACTTCCTAAAACTCAGATTATGCATCAGAATAATAAAAGAGTGAGAAGATATGAGACTGAACGAGGGGGCAGGACCTGGACCTAGTGACAGGAACCTTAAAACCAGGTTTCATTTTTGGGGTTACACACTCAGATTTAAGCAGCGTACACACTTAAAGATAATCGGGCTGTTTTTGTCCCAATTTTCCCCCTTCCCGACCAAGGACGGCAAACACCAGATTATTTTATGCCTTATAAGATTATCCTGTCATCTGAGGTGTGTTAAGAGTGAATTTGTCTTGATAACACTGGTCAACAACAAATTTATTGTTTAAGTTTTTTGAGCTGATTTAGGTTAATTTTGGTGCTGAATCCAAAAATCACATTAATTTTGCTCAATCAGGTCAACTTTCTGAACTCTGGTACATATTGGCTTTTGAACATTTTTGCTTACATTTATGGGCATTTTCACATCATATGATACAAAATTCTTTCATATTTCTTGCAATAAACGAGTTCTGAAGATTTTACTTTTGCCAATTTATGATTTTTTTTTAATATTACAGGTGAATGAAATGGCTTTGACTAGAAGATCTTGCAAAAATAAGCCTGACGTATTCTGCTACATCTGCGGTGAATACACCATTGTACCTAACAGGAATCAAGTCACAAGTTTCATAAAGTGTGCTTACCAATCTTATTTTGGTATTAATTATTAGATTTTGTGAGAAGATCAAATTTTTCAAAATCAAATTAGCAAAAAAAACCTGACCTGATTGAGAAAAACAGATGTCATTTTTGGATTTAGCGGTGCAAAATGGTCCTAATTCAGTTGAAAAAAACCTAGACAACTTGCAATAAACATTTTTTTGTAACCCAGTGTAATCAACTCTGAAATGGGTTGGAGCCAACAATCGTAAATATTAAACTTGTTCAATATTTACAACCAAAAATCTTCATGTGTGGGGAAAGCAGATGACTCAAGTAGAGTCCTGCACGGGTGCACTTTTCCAAACCTGCACCGTGTACATTAAACAGACTAGCAGCATTGTACCCATGGTGCCATTGTACAATAGCATGATAAGTAGAACTTGTCTGCCACCACTGTCCATTTGTAAACCACCATTTAATCCTGCATTGTGCAGGTAATTTGAGCCAACATGTGAGGCATGAAGGGAAGAGCATGTATGTGTTTGTCCTGTCCAGCATGATTACATTCATCCAGCAGTAGTGAACTGCAGCCCTCACATTGTAGCATCGTCTGCTAGCATTAGAAATTTCATGAATGGCAGCATAAACATTACCGAAAATGGAGTATGGCGGCAGGGATGAAGAATTCAAAGTAGACAGAGGCTAAAGTCTCCCAGCATACCTCACAACATTTGAATATGGACCTAAAATTGTGCCTAGTAGATAGTCAGGTAATGTTTCTATTCATTTGGTGAGTTTGGCGGTGATCGGGCGTGTGAAGGCTGAGGAAAACCTGTACAAACGCCCTCCTGTGCTGCAACATCAATGGGACACAGAAGGTGTATTATATAGTAGGATTGTCTGCACAGTAACTCACTTTTATGGGCTTTATTTTTGCTTAAAACGCTCAGTGACAACATTGACACATAACGTTTCTGTCCCACCACCGATCTAGAATCTAGTCCTCCAAGCCAGAAATCTTGCGTGATCTAAAAAAAACAAAAACAAAGAAGAAACATAACAACTGGAAAACAACACACAACATGGAAGAGGACATTCAAGAGGAAGGAATGATTGTGCTCTTGTGTCTGTTTTTGACCAAAAAATCCAGAATTTCTGAAGGTTCACCGAACTTTGTTTCAGGTCGGCCATGCTCGTTTTTATTTACGTCTGCTTCCTTGTTCCTCAGTCAGCTCGCTTGTTGATTGGCTACATTCTGTTCCATGTCACAGTTCATGGAGTCATGACTTGTCGGCTTTCCCCACATGAAGATTTTTGGTTGTAAATATTGAACAAGTTGAATATTTATGATTGTTGCTCTGACCCGTTTATTGGGACAAATTCACTCTTACCACACCTCAGACCACAGGATATAATCTTATAAAATATAAAATAATCTGGGGCATCGTGTATAAAGATTTGTGTGGATTTCATACTGAAACCTGGCGTACGCTTAAATCCAGAAAAGTCTGTACGCACAAAAAAATCCAGATGAATAAAACTGAGCGTACGCCCGAATCCAAGCACACTTCCTGTATTCATCCCAATCAGCTGGAATTGAGCGCATAGTTGGAGTACCTGACTCCTCCATCTCCATGCCCACATTTAAAAATGCAAGTTAGTATAAATGGGTCCTGCAGGTGGGATTCCCTCTGGGATTCCCCTCTCTGTATGATCAGAGGATGACGTCAAGGTGGACGCAAAGCGGAGGACGAAACAGGCAGAAAGAGAAAAGAGACGAACTCAGCCCGTTTGAGCAGAGAGTCGCCACTACTGTGGGTGACACTGGTCCGACAGGATCAGCCCCAAGGTAAATATAGATTTAGTATTAGTGGAACTCATACATTAGTTCATTCTATGGGTCATCCAACGGTCTGATCACAGCCAAACTAGATAAAGGATCATGCGTAATCATGTCAGGATATGAAAGAGGAAATCAAAGACTGTGACTCACGTTTAATCACTCACTTTTTTATTTTGAGACAGAAAACAGTGAGATGCAGGATCATCCTCCTGTCACAGAGACTTCCTGTTGCCTCTCCGGCGTTAGCCGACCCTCCAGTCCAACAGCTGCTGATGCCCGTCCGACCAGCATGGGTCTGTACTGACCCGGGTCACCAGAAGACATGGAGAGGACAACTGACGGAGTCAATGAGCGACTGGACCGACTGATAAATGTTCCCACAGACATGAACACTACAGTAAATGCATTTATCAACCAGTGAATTCTGTGTCCTTGTCTCTTTATATGGTTGTTGCTGAATGTCCTCCCGGGCAGGATTGGCATTGGTGGGTCCAGGGTCTGGTTCTGGTTGGTGTGGTTCTGGTGGTGGATGTGCTGCTCTGACAGCAGGATGTCGTGTCGGTGTGTTCATTGTTCTTCTGTGTATCTCTGATGTGCACATCAGTCGGAGGAATGACTTTTTTCACATTATTAACAGTTTCCCAGTGTCACCTCTAAGTGTCTCCAAAGGTTCCACAGCACTAGAAATGTGCGTACACCAGTTATGGACTTGGTGTGGAGCACCACACATTTCCACAGTCATTTCACTCTTTATACATCTGAACGTGAGCGTGGAAAAGGGCGTACGCCAGGTTTTTGAGCGTACACATGCTTTATACATGAGGCCCCTGGTGTTTGTCCTCCGTGGTCAGGAAAGGACAAAAACAGCCCAATCATCTTTATACGTGTACCCTACTTTATGCCATGTATGCATGAAGCTGATATCTGGAAAAACTTTCTTTCCTCATGCATTTTTGATTTTCATCTACATGAAAACTCTGGTTTCAGTCACTGAAAATGAGTATTTCTGAAAACTTCAGCCAAAGTGGACATTCTGGAAGACTCTGTATTCATGCTCAGAGGAGGAAATGGAGTTCCAGGGTCCGAATGTCACAGTATGAAACACACACACACGAAAAATGCATTAATGTCATGTGTCGATTTTTGCCTAAACCCATGATAGTGCTCTACAGCTTATTTATGCAGGTTTAGATGAAAACTTCTCTGAAAATGATCTGGGGCCTCATGTATAAAGACTTGCGTGGATTTCATACTGAAACCTGGTGTACGCCCAAATCCAGAAAAGTCATAACGCACAAAAAAATCCAGATGTATGAAACTGAGTGTACGCTCAAATCCAAGTACACTTCCTTTATTCATCCCAATCAGCTGGAACTGAGCGCATATGTTGGAACACCTGACTCCTCCCTCTCCACGCCCACATTTAAATATGCAAATCAGTATAAACGGGGTCTGCAGGTGGGATTCCCTCTGGGATTCCCCTGTCTGTGTGATCAGACGATGACGTCAAGGTGGACGCGAAGCGGAGGCCGAAACAGGCGGAAGAAGAAAAGAGACGAACTGAGACTGAGCAAAAAGTTGACGATATTGTAGGTGACACTTTTCTCACAGGGCTGACGTGGATCACCCCCAAGATAAATATATATTTAGAATTTGTGTAAGTCACACATTAGTTTATTCTACGGGTCATACAATAGTCTGATCACAGCCAAACAAGAAAAAGGTTCATGTGTGATCATGTCAGGATATCAAAGAGGAAATCAAAGACTTTGACTCATGTTTAATCACTCAAATTATTAATTTCCAACAATGAGGCAGAAGACGGTCAGACCCAGTATCATCCTCCTGTCACAGAGGCTTCTGTTGACTCCCCGGCGTTAGCTGGTCCTCCGATCCGCCACAGCCCACTGCTGATGCCCATCCGACCGGTGTCCAGAACACTGGCATGGGTCCGTGCTGACCCGAGTCACATGAGGACATCGTGAGGACAATCGGTGGAGTCAATGAGCGACTGGAGCGACTAATAAATGTTCTCACAGACATGAAGACTACATTAAATGCATTTATCAACCAGTGAATTTTGGGTCCTTGTCTCTTTATACATTGCTGTTGCTTAATGTCTTCCCAGGCAGGATTGGCATTGTTGGATACAGAGTCTAATTGGTTCTGGTTCTGGTGGTGGATGTGCTGCTCTGACAGTAGGATGACGTGTCGGTGTGTTCATTGTTCTTCTGTGTATCTCCGATGTGCCCATCAATCGGAGGAATGATCTTTGTCACATTATTAACAGTTTCTCAGTGTCACCTCTAAGTGTCGCCAAAGGTTCTAAAGCACTAGAAACGTGCGTACGCCAGCTGTGGACTTGGCGTGAAGGACCGCACATTTCCACGATCATTTCAGTCTTTATACATCTGAACGTGAGCGTGGAAAAGGGTGTACGCCAGGTTTTTGTGCGTACGCACGCTTTATACATGAGGCCCCTGGTGTGTATTATATTATGGAAAATGGAGCAGGTTCTATAAATCTCAGCTACGTGGAAACATGGTCTGAATTTAATTATAACCCCAACTCGAGTTAGACAATGACAACAAATGACACACAAGGAAACAGGGGACCCAAAAGGGAAGAGGCTAAACCTACAGGTGCAAAACTTCCAAGAAAACAGGGATTTTAACTGATGTGTCCAAGTGAGAAACCCAAAAACACAACAAAGAAACTAAAGGAAGACGCAGGGGGCTGAGGCAGGGTTTGGGGTAAAAGCTGATGGATGCAGATGAATGTGAGTCAAACAGAACACAGTGAAGGCAGGAGGTAAATATAGAGAGTGAGATTACAAACAGGAAACAGGTGAGTGTGGGCGGAGACTGACCAGAAGGAGGGAAACTGAGAAAAGAGACTGGAAATTCACTGAGGAACAGAAGTAGAACACTGATGAGAATTAACAAGACACAGGTGAGACAGAAAAGAGGAGGGAAAAGACACAGAAGCACAGAAAATATATGAGGACACACAAAATAAACCACAAAACGGACTGAAAATCACGACAGCAAGCACATTAATGACGAATATATGTGAAAAATAATAACAGAGTAAAAAATGTGAGGGTTTGTAATGTTTTTAAATCCAGTAGAAGCTATAGGAAGTTCTTTATTTTATTATATAGAAAGCTGAACAGAGAGGTTTTACACACGAGTCTGACCTTTTCTGAGCAGGTTACAGCCTTTTATCGATTCACATAAAGAAGCTGCGATAAATCAATTCTGCCTGAACACATTCACTATAGAGTCCAGATAAATCCTATAGTACAAATGAAAAGCCGAGAAAATGCACTTTACCTGACTGTTTAGTGCATATAGGTTGGGTTGGTGCATATTTTCACTGCACTGCAAAAATCTAAATCTTACCAAGTGTATTTGTCTCATTTGTAGCCCAAATATCTCATCACACTTAAAAGTAGAAAAGCACCCCCCCCACCCCCTGATCACCGAAAAAAATGTAATCATTTGTTCCTTGTGCCAGTATCAACATTTCCTGAAAATTTCATCCAAATCCATCCATAGCTTTTTGAGTTATCTTGCTAACAGACAAACAAACAAACAAAGAAACAAACAAACAAACAAATCCTGGCAAAAACATAACCTCCTTGGCGGAGGTAATACGACATAATCACCTAAAGAGGAACTTTTCAGTGAGATATTAGAACTTATTTTTAGACAATAGTTCTGGAAAATCTTATTTCAAGAAATCTTACCAAGATAATTTTCACTTGTTCCACTGGCAGATTTTGTTTGTTAATTCAATAATTTTAAGTCAAGCAAAAAATATATAATAATAATACCAGTAGTCTAATTTGCTGGTATTATTGTGGCGGCGGTATGGGATAAGGTGAGGTATAAGAACTTATTTTTAGACAGTAGATCTGGAAAATCTTATTTCAAGAAATCTTACCAAGATAATTTTCACTTGTTCCATTGGCACTGGATTTTTTTTTTTTTTTTTGTGCTTAATTCAAGCAAAAAAAAAAAATCTGCCAATGGAACAAGTTAATTTTCCAACCAAAATAATTTTCACTTGTTCCATTGGCAGATTTTTTGCTTGAATTAAGCAAAAAAAAAAAAAAAAAATCTTGAAGTAAGCAAAAAAAAAAAAAAAAAAAAAAAAAAAATCCAACGCCAATGGAACAAGTGAAAATTATTTTGGGTGGAAAATTAACTTGTTCCATTGGCAGACTTTTTTTGCTTGAATTAAGCAAAAAAAAAAATTGAATTAAGCAAAACAAAATTCTTGAATTAAGCAAAAAAAAAAAAAAAAATCCAGTGCCAATGGAACACGTGAAAATGATCTTGGTAAGATTTCTGGAATAAGATTTTCCAGATCTACTGTCTAAAAATCAGTTCTTATATCTCACCTTTTTCCATACCGCCGCCACAATAATACCAGGAAATTAGGCTACTGGTATTATTATATATTTTTGTATTATTACAACAATTATTATTTTCCCCCTCACTCCCCCTCTCACTTTCATTCATATCCCCCCCTTCCACTTTTCCCTATCGCCCCTAACCAGGCTATAGTGTTTAGTTGCTCTTTACATTTATGATCCTTTTCATTGTAATATGTTGTTGTTGTTTGTCAATACTCTGTTGTTGTTGTTTTTGGTTTGTTTGTTTATTTGTTTTATTTCCCCTTTATTTGTTGTTGTTGTTTTTCTGTCCACATTGTCTTGTTAACTATCGCTAATAAAATAAAAAATAAAAAAAAATTTAAGAAAGGAACGAAAAATCAAAAACAGAGACTGCCTCCAAAGTCGTACGAGTGGGTCTCGTCCTTAAAAAACACAACGCAGTCCGACACCACCGGTTTCACAGATACTTTCTTACGTTCCACCACTGACTGTCTGTCATTCAGGTTCCACCCAAATCCACCTGCAGAATCCACCGCCGTCCTTTCGATAAATAACCTCGCTGTAATATCACTCATTGTGGAGCCAGAGTAAAATTAGACATCAGACTAATTAGAGAAGCATCGTATCCTCATTACCTGCTGCCTCCGTCTTTTCCCTGGGAGTCAGTCTGTGATTCACATGTTCACATCACAGCCTCGAGGCAGAACAGCCGACCTGTGGCTGCCTCACGTTCTGTAATAGTCCATTCTTTTAGCTCTGCATCGGATAATGACCTTCAGCGTACCGCTCCATGATAATAGCTATTATGGATGAGTCATGGGTGACCGGTCGTTTATGTGTGCCATCCATCTCCTTCTGTCTTCTCGCCTCTTTCTTTCCCTTTTTCTAAAACACACAATCCACCACCGTGCACATGCACTCAGCACCGACATATATTCATATAATGGAAAGGACTGGAAACAGGAAGAGGGCTAATGTGTTCCAGCAGCGGCACATATTGTTCCATTCATCAGACACATTTGACCTGTGAGATGCATTAGTTAAAATGATGGTGACAGTAGCACATACTTACGCTCCGAGTTACACAAGACAAGTCGCCTGCATGAACGTCACATTTTAGAAATGAATCCTCTGCAGCCACTTTGTTTTTTTTTCCGACTGATTCATACTTGGCGTGTTATGCACTTGAGCCAGTGTTGAAAAGCGATAATTTGTCCAAATCAAGGGGCAAAAAAATCCGTGTATCATTCGTTTATTCGTTTTTCAATTTAAAACCAAAAATCAAAAACAAAAAAATGACTTATTTTTTTGTTTTTCATTTTCAAAACCAGAATGAAAAACTGAAAATGGTTTGTTTTTCCATTTCCCAATTTTGGGCTCAGATGAAAAATGGAAAAAACGGATAACGACCGTTTCATCCGATTTAGCTATTTTCAATATAGTTCAGTTGTCTGACCCGGAAGTAGTCATTACTAGGGAAAAAATAAACAAACGGAATCATGGCCGGACTGGAGGAATATTTTGCTATAATTAAGCTGCTGTTTGATCCGTACGGAAGTGTATTGCATTCACAGAAAAAAATTAATTTGGCTCTGTTTTTCTGAATTAATTAATTCAGAAATACAGAGCCGAATTTAATTTTTTTCAGAAAACAGTATCTCGTTAATTCGGAAAATTCTGTTTGTTTATTTTTTGAAGTGGAAGATATTGATATAATTACTATTAGTAATAGATAGGAAGTCACATATGGGCTTTCATTTGGGGCCATGACCTTTGACCTTGAGTGACCCTGAAAGGTCATACCCAAGGTCATCTCTGTCCAGATTTCTAGAAACTTCTTCTCCAAAACTGTCAGCCAGAATCAACTGAAATTCATGGCAGATGTTCTTTGGCGGCAAGGTGTACCAAGTGTGTTCAAAGAATTAGGAAGTACTGATTTTTGATTTTTTTTAATGAATTTTTGAAATTTTTAAAATCCCCATCAGTTTATAATGGGACAAATTTCAAAGTGCTTTAACTTGAAAACAGCTGAGCATATTGATATAATTACTATTGGTAATAGATAGGAAGTCACATATGGGCTTTCACTTGATGCCATGACCTTTGACCTTGAGTGACCCTGAAAGGTCAAACCCAAGGTCATCTCTGTCCAGATTTCTACAAACTTCTTCTCCAAAACTGTCAGCCAGAATCAATTAAAATTCATGTCAGGGTTTCCTTGGGGTAAGGTCTACCAAAGTTTGTTCAAAGAATTGTGGAATATTGATTTTTGAATTTTTGTTATAAATTTTTGAAATTAAAAAAATCCCTATTGGTTTATAATGGGACAAATTTCAAAGTGCTTTAACTTGAAAGCAGTTGAGGATATTGATATAATTACTATTGGTAATAGATAGGAAGTCCCATATGGGCTTTCGTTTGGTGCCGTGACCTTTGACCTTGAGTGACCCTGAAAGGTCAAACCCAAGGTCATCTCTGTCCAGATTTCTACAAACTCATTCTCCAAAACTGTCAGTAAGAATCAATTGAAATTCATGGCGGGTGTTCCTTAGGGTAGGGTCTACCAAGTTTATTCAAAGAATTGTGAAATATTGATTTTTGAATTTTTAATGAATTTTTTTAAATAAAAAAAATCCCTATAGGTTTATAATGGGACAAATCTCAAAGTGCTAATACTTGAAAACAATTGAAGATATTGATATAATTACTACTGGCAACAGATGGGAAGTCACATATGGGCTTTCATTTGGTGCCATGACCTTTGACCTTGAGCAACCCTGAAAGGTCAAACTCAACTTGGTCACCAATGTCTTCGTTTCAACAATCTTATTCTCTGAAACTAGTGGTCTGATTCATTTCAAATTTGTTATGTAGCTTTCTTGGGACAGTGTCTACAAAGTCTGTTCACAGTTTTAAGAAATTTAGATTTTACATTTTTGCAGAATTTTTTAAATATTAAAACTTTACATTTACTTATAATGGTCTGTATTTTAATGGCTTATAACATGGAAATGGTCAGAGATATTAATATCCTCCTGAGACCCAGGAAAGGAAAAGTTATGGCTTTTTTTACATTAAATAATTGTCTTGATTGGAAACAACATGATGCAACAGTTTTTTCAGATAGATTTCTTTTTTTTTTTTTTTTTTGATGGACTGTCCTTAGCAGTGGACAGCGTTTGTTTTTTTTCTTTTTTTTGTTAATAAATAAAACTACAAAACTCTTGTCCCCTACAGAGGACACAAAAACACATTACTGGGTCTCAGGAGGACATATTTACTATTAAGCACTAACAGGAAGTCATACATGGACGTTCATTTAGTTGAGTTCTCCTCCAGTGGAAGTACCGCCCACTTCTATTGGGAGATTGATCTTCTGCATCCAGACCATAGGACTCTAACTTAGAGACAGAACTTGACAACCTCACAAATTCAACTTATTGATTATTGATAGAACATGTTGGTGAGCTACAGGGTCATTGGTCCTATGTTTTATTTATTTCTGTCTTGCAAGAATCAAAATTGCAGATGAGGTGTTTTTAATTTTTCAGTGTGTTATGAGTCAAAGATAATCCACTCATCACTGTCTCCGGTTTTTATTTTTATATAACATATTACCTTTTCCACATTTCCAGCTGTAGATCGCTCTCTTTGAGCTGTGGAGGTTCTGTAATATATGTATGAATGCATTAAGTACATTATAATCCAGATGGAACTTAATGAGCTGGACAGAAATGCGTTCAAACCGAAGCAGAAAGATGATTCTAAAGCAGCAGCAGCCTCTGGTAGAGTCTGAAACATGAAAAAAACGCAACATTTCATGTAAGAGAGATCAAGTGGGGATAAAGAGAGGATCACACATTTGAACCATTTCTCATTAGAGCCATTTATTTTGTGATGAAAAGGGAGCCATAGAAAATGTCATTAATCCGTGAACTACCAGTATGACTGGAATTTTAATGCAGGCGGCGAAGGCATGAAACAGCTTCAAGTGATATCATCTGTGTCTTTCAGAAGACTCATGTAGCTAAAGAATATTATGCCACTTAAAAGCTCCACTCTTTCCCAAATGACACTTGATTTCCATCCAATTATTTTATCCTTTTTCTTTTGGTGTTTCCTTCCATTCACTGCTGCACATTTCAACTATGAGCAAGGACAGCCTTTGTGGAAGAAAAAAAAAAAAAATTATATTTATATATTTGGGCTCATTTTTATCAAAAGCTTCCTGGATCCAGTCCAAAAGCTATTTGCTGACAGCAAATTTTAATCCTTCGATTAAAAGCAGAAAAGCTTATCTCAGAAAAACAGACGTGTTGAAATCAATCACTCCATCTCCTGCTAGTTCTCTGTAAAATATTAAAATAGTAAAAAGACAGGCCATGTAAAAAACAGCCCTTGGAGGAATAATTTGCCTCACATTTCCCTTCAGAGACGGGACATTTGGTGCCATCTTAGTGAGTGCAGATGGAAAACTGCATGAAAAAACAAGTTGCTGTTTGGAGTGACAAGCATCAACCGACGGCGCTACAGGGGCCTTTAATTTGAGGCAGACGATCCGACGATTAGCATGAATTAGATGCTTTGGACATGAGAGGCTGCGTATGTTTACTGATGCTCTGTGCCAGTGCAACACGCCAAAGGCCCTGAACACGTTTAAAAGCACTGGCGTCGATCCACCAGGGTTAGGCTCCGTTCTTTTTCCAGAACAAAATGATGTTGTTGTCTGTGAGCTATGCTAATGACAGCCGGGGCAAATCAGGTGAAACGGAGGAACTACGACAGCGATGATAAAACACACTCAGACTTTGTTGACACTGTGGGAATTAAAACTTCATCCAATGGAATTTATTTACATGTAATTTAGAGACAGTTTTTGGTCTTTTATGGAAAGTTTGCAAGTTAGGTTTTCTCTGACTTCACTGTAGTTTTGGAAATAATGACAAGGACATTGAGCTGGAAATTGTCTGAGATAGCTGGTCTGCGCATGAATTCTGGTGGAATAATGTGCAAAGTACTGAGTATGGTGTAAATAATATGTGCATGGTTGAAAGATCTGGCTATTGTATAGAATTTTATAGTTGTTTGTACTTTTACTGTTTTTTTTATGGAACATCTGCTGTGGGACAACAGATGGAAACTAGCCACACTGCAAAAGTCCAAATCTTACCAAGTGTATTTTTTGTCATTTCTAGTCTAAATATCTCATCACACATAAAATAAGACAGAATCACCTAAAGAGGAATTTTTCAGTGAGATATAAGAACTGATTTTTGGACAATAGATCTGGAAAATCTTATTTCAAGAAATCTTACCAAGATAATTTTCACTTGTTCCATTGGCAGATTTTTTGCTTGAATTAAGCAAAAAAAAAAAAAAAAAATTCTTGAATTAACCCTTTCATGCACGAGTTATTAGAACCTTAATCAAATTTTTTTCCTGAGTGTTTTTATTCCTCTTTAGGCATGAAAAAAACAATGCGATTGAAAAAATTTTCTGAAAAAAAAAAAAAAAAAAAAAAAAAAAATAAAATAAAAATAATTAAAAATATATATAAATAAATAAACAATAATAATAACGAAAAAAAAAAAAAATCTTATGAACCTATTTTTCATGAAGTTGCAAAAATGTCCACTCAGCTGGACACCACACGTTTAATTTTTGATGCACAGAAACATGTATTTACTGATAAATTGTGTGAAAACTCTGGGGAGGGCTTGTGATTCTGGGGGTTTATGCTCAGGAGAGATCTACATAATGTTACCAATTCATGTCAGAAAAGATATGTAGTGTCTTAAAACTTTAATAAAGATATGTGTAAAAAAAAAAACCAAACCAAAACAAAAAACAAAAAAAAAAAAAAAAACAAAATCCATGAATATACAAGAGAACAGCTGTAGAATAGCTGTCCACTGTAGTGACCACTATGCATGAAAGAGTTAAGCAAAAAAAAAAAAAAAAATCCAATGCCAATGGAACAAGTGAAAATTATTTTGGTTGGAAAATTAACTTGTTCCATTGGCAGATTTTTTTTGCTTGAATTAAGCAAAAAATCTTGAATTAAGCAAAACAAAATTCTTGAATTAAGCAAAAAAAAAAAAAAAAAAAAATCCAGTGCCAATGGAACAAGTGAAAATTATCTTGGTAAGATTTCTTGAAATAACATTTTCCAGATCTATTGTCTAAAAATCAGTTCTTATATCTCACTGAAAAGTTCCTCTTTAAGTGATTATGTCTTATTTTTAAGTGTGATGAGATATTATGACTAGAAATGAAAAGAATACACTTGGTAAGATTTAGATTTTTGCAGTGCATTGGCTAAACTCTGGAGTGTTTACATTCCTGTGAAAACATGTGTGTTCATTAATGCTCACTGTCCTGTTCAAATAAATGCACTGAAATTGAAATCTTCCCTGCCACATTCTATTCCACTCTACAGTAACTCACCTCCATCTGATATTTCTGGTCTTAAATGTATTTACACTTAACCCATAAAGACCCAAACATCCACTGGCGACCAAAACCTTCTACTGATCTGAACTGTTTAACACCTGTTGATCCATTAATCCTATCAATACATGTAAATAACAGCGTTCAGAGGCTCCATAGTTACTGTGGAAACACCGTCATCTTCTACAACATTGGGTACGGTTACATGATGTTTTTAAATCCGATTTATTTTTCCAGAAGAAATTAATTCGGAACTAAAGTATTTTCTCTTCTGTTTCCATGGAAATGTTAAACCTGAATAAAGGTTTACATGAGGTATTAATGAGGCAGGTCAGTGAGCAGAAGGGTTTGTGCTGCAGTGCGCATGTTGCCTTGTTCTGGCAGACCTTCTGTTAGCTTAGCTTAGCCCTTCTGTTAGCTTAGCTTAGCCCTTCTGTTAGCTTAGCTTAGCATAGTCACTGCATTTCCATGGTCACACGTAGCCAGTTTTTTTAAAGGTCATTTGTCGTCTTTTGTCAGTGATTTTGTGAAATCCGATTCTCTCAAATTATTTCTTTAGATCTGCGACTTACTGCACTCATACAATCTTGGGACTGTTGTGTTGACGAAAATTGAAAATCTTTTTGTTGGAAGGGATGCATGCGCTAAATTAGCTTTGCTTTACTGTTTTAACTTTGCATTAGTTTTAATTTCCCAAGATTTTCTTCCTGCAGTAAGTCACATGACCATGATCTGAGCCTCAGTTTGTGATCATATTGACCCCAGCGGACTAAAGGAATGATTAGGGAGAACTGAATTAAACAAAATCACTCATAAAATACTACAAATCACCTCTAAAAGCCTGGCTACGTCTGACCATAAGAATGAAGCAATTATGCTAAGCTAGGCTAAGCTAAGCTAACGGAAGGGCTGCGAGAACAGGGCAGTCGGTGCACTGCAGTGTAAACT
Source organism: Sphaeramia orbicularis (assembly GCF_902148855.1). Lineage (NCBI taxonomy): Eukaryota > Metazoa > Chordata > Actinopteri > Kurtiformes > Apogonidae > Sphaeramia > Sphaeramia orbicularis. Next base: position 3,957,699 of record NC_043972.1, read on the forward strand.
GATTTACCCCCTTATGGAACTCATTAGTGCATGACAAATGAATTAATAAAAAAACAGGTGTTGAACTGTTCCTTCAGGGTTTTCCAGGCTGGTAGATCCCATCAGAATATTCCACTGGAACGCTTTGGGAAGACTAGACTGCAGTGCATATTCTTCCACCAGCGCAGAACGTGTGCGTCATCGCCACAGGACAAGACACTGAGCATGTGCAGAATGGAAGGAATAAAGTCCAAATGGAATAAAGGCTTTACATGTCCAGGAAGAATTTAGACCGCATTCAAAAGGGGATTAAACCAGTGACTTTATTTGGATTTAAATTTAATCCCAACTATTCTTTTTCAACTGGAATAAGGTGTTTACATGGACATCTGAAATAGGATCTAACGTTTATTCAGATTAAACCAGGAATAAAAGTTGTCATGGAAACGCACAGATTGATTCACCAGTAAAACCCCTGGAGTTGGATCAATGACAGCAGATGAACACACTCATTTTTACATTCAGTTATTAATATTTTTGCTGAAAAAGTCACTTTTTCTTCAGTTTTACAATTACCCTCAACTTTAATTTGAGCTATCATGAACATCTCCATCAGGGGTGTCCAGTCCTGGTCCTCGAGAGCCACTATCCTGCATGTTTTAGATGCTTCCGTCTTCCAGGACACATGACGGTCGTTCTCAGTCTTCTGCAGAGCTTAATGATAGACTTATCATTAGGATCAGGTGTGTTGGAAGAGGGATACGTCTAAAACATGCAGGATAGTGGCTCTCCAGGACCAGGATTGGACAGCCCTGATCTACATGATCAGTAAATTAAATACAGGAAAATACATGATTTTCACTTAAAAAGTACAAAATACAGAGGATAATATTATAATATATGGCGATAAATCACTTAAGAAAGACGAAATCTGGAGAAAAATTGTCATCATTTTGTCGTCTGTCTGTGTATTCAGCAACGTAATCACATTATCTGAAGAACGCATTGAGATATCTGCACCAGATTTATACTGTGGATGCATCTGGGCCTCTTGACCATAGGTGACCTTGATCCACTTTTTCAAGGTCAAATGTCCTTTCAACGACATAATATCTGAAATATGCATTGACATTTCTGCACCAAATTGACATAAAGACAATCTGATCTAAATTATAAGGCCATAACTTTCAACAGAATCATACACTACATTTAGTCGAGGGGGATTAAAAGTGCGCATCACGTTATGTTCTGTTTTGATATAACAACTTTTGAATTTACTCTGAGCTTTCATGAGCATCTAAATTACATGTAAGAAATTAAGTACAGGAAAATACATGATTTGCAGAGAAAACTGCAAAATACAGATGATAATATTATAATAAATGGTGATAAATCACTTAAGAAAGGTTAAATAGAGAGAAAATTCATTTGGGAACTGACACAAAAGTAGCTGTGGGTCTTTAAGGGTTAAATGTCATTTTGCACCTTCTCATTCTGAATATTACAGTTATTATCCAGGTCGTTTTTTTACCCAGATCCTTTTTATACTTTTAATTTATTATGTATAGTGTGTAGTATTTGCTCTTGTTCTATTTTCAATGTGTTATGCTGCTATCTATCTATCTATCTATCTATCTATCTATCTATCTATCTATCTATCTATCTATCTATCTATCTATCTATAGTGGTGCATGCATCCCTCAAAAGTACAAGTTTTAACGCCTTCACTTAATCTAAACATTTTTTAATACTACTTTAATGTAAAAATTGACAAATGATGTATATTATATAACCTCCAACTTTTCAGCAGTAATGTAAGTAAATGATGTCTTCACTTTTATTGATTACTTCCAAATCGTGTTACTGCTCCCTCTTTTGTATTATTGCATTATATTATATTGTTTTTTCAGAAGAAATAAAAAAGCAATAAATAAGATCCAACCCTCATAATCCTTAAAAGTGTGGATCTTTAGAGGAAGTGGAAGTGCTGTAAAACTTTTAACTTCCTTATTACTGCTGGTGTAAGTGTATTATCCCTCGTCCTTTTGGCTCCTTTGCAGATCCTCGAGTACATATCTGGCTCTTTAGCTGCTTACAATTTCACTATGTTTGCCAAAGAGCCTCTCACTTTGCTGAGCAGGTATTGTACGGTTCATACGGAGAGTTTTTGTGCTGACGACGACGGTCTGGTGTTTCTGGAAAGAATGAAATCAGCGAATATTATTAAAAACTTTAACAATACTTGATGATGTGTGTACCAATATGCAGTTTTCATGACCAAACTCACTCATCGTCAATGACATAAGTTCATGTAAACTCACAATCCAGCACTTTCACAACCATGTTTGAATTTCTGCTGATATAGAAATAGGATTGCTCCTTCAGTATTTGATTGCATTTCAGTTTCAGCATTAACATGTTCTATTAGAACTTCACATATTAACCCATTAAGACTCAGTGCTACTTTTGAGGCAGTTGTTATGAGCCTGGGTCATAACTTGTTTGTTAACACGTATATATGTTTCTGTATAGTGTGTGTGTTCTCCCCCGTCCTGTAGGTGTGCTGTGCCCTTTTTGTGTCTGTTTGTTTTGCAGGAAGCTGATTGGTGGAGTGTGATTACCCGGCCCCTTTAAATGGCCCTGGATCTCCAGTTCGCTCTCTCTTGCCTCCTGCCAGCTTCCAACCGTGTGTTCCTGTGTGTGATCATCAGTCGTTGTGTGTTCGAGTGTGACTTTGTATTTGTATATAGTTGTAAACAGTATTATTGTAATTTGGTCCTTTTTCTGGTAGGAGAGGTTGGCCTTTTTTTGTTCCACCTTTTCTCCTGTTTTTGGTTAGGGAGTTTAGGTTAGTTTTCTGTATTTTATTTTGTGCATTTATTTTGGAGTAGGTAATTACCTCCGCCAAGGAGGTTATGTTTTTGCCAGGGTTTGTTTGTTTGTTTGTTTGTCTGTTTGTTTGTTTGTCTGTCCGTTAGTGTGCAACATAACTCAAAAAGTTATGGACAGATTTGGATGAAATTTTCAGGGTTTGTTGGAAATGGGATAAGGAAGAAATTATTAAATTTTGGTGGTGATCGGGGGTGGGGGGGCCCACGGGGGGGGGCGCAGACCAGAAAATTTCATCAAAATCTGTCCATAACTTTTTGAGTTATGTTGCACACTAACGGACAGACAAACAAACAAACAGACAAACAAACAAACATACAAACCCTGGCAAAAACATAACCTCCTTGGCGTCGGGGGGCCCACGGGGGGGGCCACTGATCAGCTTTGGTGGAGGTCTGCGCTCTCCGAGTGCTTCTAGTTTAGTTTGAACTCCGAAGAAGATATTTTGTTTGTTGTTTTAGCCGCGCCCTCCCCTAACCCTCCTTTAGTTGCTAAAAAAATAAATATTGTGAACTTTAGTTTGCGACTGACGTATGTGCCTGGGAGCTGGGAGGAGACAAAGTAGAGCATATTATGTTCACCCTGGTGAACCCCTAGGCCGGGGTGGAACACAGTTCCCAAATAAATTTTTCTCCAGACTTCACCTTTCTTAAGTGATTTATCACCATTTATTTTAATATTATCCTCTGTATTTTGTCCTTTTTTAGTGAAAACCATGTATTTTCCTATATTTAATTCATTGATCATGTAGAATTTCACAATAGCTCAAATTAAAGTTGAGGGTAATTGTATCAAAAACAAAGAAAACTGAAGAAAAAGTGACTTTTTCAGCAAAAATATTAACCCATAAAGACCCAAACAGCCACTGGCTACTCTAATCATCTACTGATGTACCTGTTGATCCACTCATCCTATCAATCCATGTAAATAATCGGTGTAAAATGCAGTTTATCATCTTTTCATGGTCATCAGATATGACCCATTTGGATGTTCAGAGGCTCCATAGTTACCGTGGAAACACCGTCATCCTCTACAACATTGATTCACCAGTAAAACCCATGGAGTTGGATCAGTGACAGTGGATGGAGACACTGGGTTTATGTTCAGTTAATGATAGATTTGACTGAAAAAGTCACTTTTTCTTCAGTTTTCTCTGTTCTGATATAATAACCCTCAAATGTAATATCAGAGTGGAGATTAAACTACATGTTTAGTAAATTAAATATAGGAACAAACCTGATTTGCACTGAAAAAGTGCAAAATACAAAGGATAAGAAAATAACAAATGATGATAAACCCCATAAGAAAGGTGAAAGAAAAAGAAAAATTTATTAGAGAACTGCCATAAAAGTAGGACTGGCTCTTTATGGGTTAATAATTGAATGTAAAAACCAGTGTGTCCATCCACTGTCATTGATCCAACTCCATGGGTTTTACTGGTGAATCAATCTTGTAGAAGATAATGATGTTTCCACGGTAATTACAGAGCCTCTGAACATCCAAATGGGTCATATCTGATGACCATGAAAAGATGAAGAACTGTATTTTACACCAATTATTTACATGGATTGATAGGATTAGTGGATCAGAAGTTATAGATTTCAGTTCAGGTCGCTGGTGGCTGTTTGGGTCTTCATTCATTTTCTTATAGCATCCTTGTCTGTGAATTTACCAAGTAGGAAGTCTGTGAATCTTTGTTCAGGTGTTCAGAAAATTCCTGAACACAATTCTTGTTGTTCTTGGACCAAAACTGTCCTTTTGTCAGTTGTCTGTTAAATATGTAAGCTGTCAGGTTTCCACTCTGATGCCACTTTTCCACAGAATCAACTTTCCTGGACTTTACGTAACATGCTTCAGTTTTGGTTCTGAAATTGTGCAGTTTTATGGTTACACAACAGCTGCTGTCATTGAAAAGAACTGGAACTGTTTACATGAACCTGCTGTCACCAGTCTGTTAGAGCTTATACAGGGTGGACTTTAAAGGAGATGCATCTGCAATGTAATGTAATGAACTTAACCTGACAACAAAAGGCATTTATAGCTTCTGTCCACTGGGAGTTCTTTACTACAGCAGATGGACCAGCCTCATATGGACACAAACATGTGCACATATCGCCTTTAAAAACCTGGTTCTGTGGCACATCACTCAGACATCTCTGTATTCAACTCTATGTTCTCTTTGTAATTATAACATAGCGTCCTTCCTCCCAGTCAGTGGTTTGTGTGCTCATTAAAAATGTCCAGAAAATGCAGCTCAGATAGAATCTTCCACGACAATTATCCTCACTGTGACTGCAGCTGTGAACAGTACAGTGGCAAAGGAGGAAACCTAAAACTGTTGGTTACAATTTCCAAAATACAGTGTATTTTAAGGTTTTTCCAGGTGAGAATGGACTATCAGTGGCAGCTGGTACTTAAAAAGAACTTATAATAGTTGTCATGAGCCTTTGATTTTAACCCATGAAGACCCAGAGCTACTTTTGTGTCAGTTCCTGGATGATTTTTTTCTGTACATTTAACCTTTCTTAAGTGATTTATCTCATTTATTGTAATTTCATCCTCAGTTTTTTTGCATTCTTTTCAGTGGAAATCAGATATTTTACTATATTTAATTCACTGATCATATAGACGTTCATTAAAGCTCAGAGTAAATTCAAAGGTTATTATATCAGAAACAGAGAAAACTGAAGAAAAACTAACCTTTCTTAAGGGATTTATCACCATTTATTATTTTCTTATCCTCTGTATTTGGCACTTTTTCAGTGAAAATCTGTTATTTCCCTATATTTAATTTACTAATCATGTAGTTTAATCTCCACTCTGATATTACATTTGAGGGTTATTATATCAGAACAGAGAAAACTGAAGAAAAAGTGACTTTTTCAGTCAAATCTATCATGTCACCCCGTTACTTATTGAGTCACACTGGCTACCCATAGCTGCCCGCATCAAATTCAAATCGTTAATCCTAGTCTACAAAATCCTCCATGGGTCTGCTCCTACCTACTCAGGTGCACTGATAAAACCTTATGTTGCCCCACGACCACTCCGCTCGTCTGGGGAACGTTGTCTGGTGGTCCCCAGACCTTGTACAAGACAATCCAGGCTCTTTTCATGGGTCGTTCCACGTTGGTGGAACGTTCTACCGAGTACTACGAGAACAGAGGCATCCCTGCCTATCTTCAAGAAGCTCCTGCAGACCCAGCCCTGCACAGACCACCTCCTGTCCTAGCACTGTCAGACATTCCATTTTAAATATTCTAATAAGGTTTTTCCAGGATTATCACAGATTTTCCCAGGATTATCTCTGAACCTGCTGCGGTGGTCCTGCCTCTCTCCTGCCTTCATCATCATCACTCACTTATCCTCAACTGCCTCCATGTGTCTCCCCCCACTCCCCCCCTTCTCCCCCAGTCTCTATCTCCATCGCTCTCTCTTTTTCTCTTCCTTTACCCTCTCTCTTTAACCCCAGCTGGTCCTGTCAGTCGTCCATCCTCCTCAGTCTGGGTCTGCTCCAGGTTTCTGCTGTTAAAGGGAAGTTTTTCCTTCCACTGTCACCATCACTAGTGTTTGTTCCTGGAGGATTCTGTTGGTTTCTGTAAATTGGCTTAGAGTCTGGTTTGGACCAACTCTATATAAAGTGTCATGAAAGAACTTTTGTTGTGATCTGGTGCTATAGAAATCAAATTTGATTGATTGAGTGACTTGATATGTTTTCCCCTGTAAGTCGCTTTGGAAAAAAGGGTCTGCCAAATGCATAAACATAAACATTAATTGAACATAAACCCAGTGTGTCCATCCACTGTCACTGATCCAACTCCATGGCTTTTACTGGTGAATCAATGTTGTAGAAGATGACAATGTTTCCATGGTAACTACAGAGCCTCTGAACGTCCAAATGGGTCATATCTGATGACCATGAAAAGATGACAAACTGCATTTTACACCAATTATTTACATGTATTGATAGGATTAGTGGATCAACAGGTTATAACTTGTTATTTCAGTAGATGGTTTTGGTCGACGGTGGATTTTTGGGTCTTTATGGTTTAATGTTTAGGTCAAATCCACCTCTTCTTTAGGTATATACTTTGGAAAAAGAATGAATTAAGACATTATTTCTTGTAGAACTAGAGCTTGTGTCATCCTGTTACGTATGTTAGGGTCCTATACTACCTCAGTAGATGAAAAGGCAAATAGCATTTTCTTCATATTCTATTAAAGTCATGTAAAACCCAGAGGTGGATGAGACTAAATGGATGTGAAACAGGCTGAACAGGACAAATGTTTGGTCTCTGTGATGTTTAGAGTGGTTTAATCATCTGCTTTATGTTCAGTTTGGAGTCCTGGACGGATCTGGTGAATTAACTCTTTCCCCGCCATTAATGAGATTTTCCCTAAATCTGTGTTTTCACTAGTTGCTTTTCCATTGACCCTCAAATTGTGTGAATGTAACTTGTGCATAAAAATGTACCTAATGGAAAAACAACAACTTAGCCAAAACTCATTTTTCGATTAAATGTTTTTGTGCTGGCAAGATGTGGTTTTTCGGGCTGAACTGATTGCAAACCCAGTGAAAATCATCCAATCACAGAAGGACATGAAAATAAAAACAATTCTGATTGGCTACCATCACCAAAACTTCTAACCCAGGGTGATTTTTACTGATCCAATCAGATCACATCCACGAGTCACCTGCTTCAGAATAATACCACTGGTCTACAAGGAAAATGCTTCCAGAATAAAAGTAATGAAATTTTACCACATGAGAGTCACTGATAAAAAAAAAAATCAAGTCAAAAATGCTGGTTGGCTGAACTTTCCAAGATACAGCGTTGGGTCAAAATGTGAAATTCAAGAATTAAGGAGAGAATGGATTTGACTCAAAAGGAATATTTGTCTCAGATCTACAAGATCTACTTCAAAACACTGTCTGCACATTAGAATACATTCACTTTACAGGTTCTATTTAGTGGAAGATTTATGAAACTATTATACAGGGTGACCCACAAATTTTTGAAGTGTGTATTGGCAGACATGAGCAAGTGGCAGCACTGCGAGATAGTGACCTTGAGCAAGTAAACACACCCCCATTTTAGTAACCATTGGCGGCTGTGCAAGAATTGTTCGCTAACTGTGTGATCTCCAGATTCAGTAACGTTCCCTGGTCCCCTAGATCGCCAGATTTGTCCGTTTGTGAGTTTTTCTTGTGGGGCTATCTCAAGAGTGAAGTGTACACGACTCGACCAAGAACTGTGGATGAGTTAAAACAGAGAATTCAGGATGAAATCCACAGTATCCCAGCTGAGATGTTGCAGCGGTCAAAGAGGAATCTCAACAGCAGATTTCAAGAATGCATTCGTACAGGAGGACGCCATCTACAGGAAGGAATTTTTAAAAAATGAAAATTCCATCATTGTTTCTTAAATGGCATGTTTTAAGGTTTCAATTACTATGAATAAAATATTTTTCTTCCATCACTCTTGGTTTTATTGGATTGTTAAAAAGTTCCCGTTTTTTTGTGTCACCCTGTATAAATGTACATAAACCAATATACAGGGGTTGGACAAAATAATGGAAACACCTTCACCTCAAGATGATAATGCCCCAATCCATACAGCTAGAATTGTTGAGCATCTCGTATGGCCGGCACAGTCCCCAGACCTCAACATTATTGAGCATTTATGGTCAGTTTTAGAGATTCAAGTAAGACGTCGATTTCCACCGCCATCGTCTCTAAAAGAGTTGGAGGGTATTCTAACTGAAGAATGGCTTAAAATTCCTTTGGAAACAATTCACAAGTTGTATGAATCAATACCTCGGAGAATTGAGGCAGTAATTGCTTCAAAAGGCGGACCTACACCATATTAAATTATATTTTGTTGATTTTTTTAAGGTGTTTCCATTATTTTGTCCAACCCCTGTATATGTGTAATATCACTTCATCATATACCTTGAAAACATCAGCAAACTGGCATTTTTGTCATTTATTTTCCAATTAATCTGATTAAAATACGTAACATTTAGCACATTTAATGTCTGAAGCAAATCATTTCTAAAAAATTGTAGACCAGTGTACTCAGTCATTTTACCGGCGTCATGTGACCAGGAAATGAACATATTCACACAGAAATGAAGTAAACACAGTTAAAAACCACTCCAGCAGATGATGACATAAACTACAGGACACGTGACAAGTATTACATGTTAATAATTTAAACATATTTTTTTATTTCAGAGACCATTTTGCTCAGATGAATACGTCTAAACAGCTCTCTAACCAGCTGCCACTTCGAACTGCACGTACTGACACGGCGGTATTTTGATTTTCCGTCACAACTCAGCCAAGGTGACACTAGAAATAGTATCTGATGGTTCCTGATAGCGGCTGCCCTCATGTAATGGAAATGCCCGGTCGAGTGGAGTCGAGTTGAGCTGTTACCGTCGGTGCAAAAGCGACACTGAGTCTGTTCCTCTGAAGCCTGATCTGCCTTTGATCAAACCCCGGCTCTGGCACTTGGACTTCCACTTGTGGACGTGGCCTCCATCCTCACAGGTCCCTCTTCAGCTGCAGCTTTTTGTCTGTGATGTGTTGGAGGAGAATCTTTCCTCTCTGCTCCACCGTTCGGATGAAAGGCCTGAGACCGCCGGCCCTGCCCACCACGTCCCAGAATTCCCTGTCGGTGTATAAGGAGCGCAGAAGAAGACTCTCCAGACAACCGGACTGGAGCACGGACACAGCCTTTTCTGGAAACCTGTTAGAAGATAGCACATCAGACGATATTTAGAATAAAATAAAATAAAATAAAATAGAAGAGAATAAAACAGAATAGAAAAGAATGGAATAGAATAGAATAGAACAGAATAGAATAGAACAGAATAGAATAGAATAAAATAAAATAGAATACAATAAAATAAAATAGAAGAGAACAGAATACAACAGAATAGAAAAGAAAATAATAGAAAAGAAAAGAACACAATAGAACACATTAGCGTAGAACAGAATAGAAGAGAACAGAGTGGAATAAAATAAAATAGAATACAATAGAAAAGAACAGAAGGGAACAGAAAAGAATAGAATAGAATCGAAAAGAATAGAACAGAACAGAATAGGAAAAAAATAGAAAAGAACAGAAAAGAATAGAACAGAATAGAAAAGAACAGAAAATAACACAATAGAATAGAAGAGAATAAAATAGAATAGAATAGAAAAGAAAAGAATAGAAGAGAATAGAACACAATAGAATAAAATAGAATAGAAAAAAATTGAATAGAACACAATAGAATAGAATAGAATAGAAATGAATAGAATAGAATAGAATAGAATAGAATAGAATAGTCTTTATTGTCCTTGTATGTACAATAAAATTACTTGTGCAACTCCAGTCAGTGCAGCAGTATTTACAAACATCAGAACTACAGAAATAAAAATAGAGCAAATATAAAATTTCAAAAACTAAAAAAATACGATGAAAAAATATAATAAAAAAAAAAAATTACGATTTAACAAAGTAACATAAGAATAGAGCTTCGTGGAATAAAAATAAAAAATAAAACTGGATAAAATATGAATAGGTGCAATTGATAGAATTAACAGTATTAACAGTATGTATTTCCTATAAAAACAGTATGTGTATCGATGTAAAACAGTCTGTATACCTACAAACCAGGTCTATATAAAAACAGTGCAATTCTTTTTGGACAAATATTGAATAAATATTGCATTGTTACTGCAGGACAGAACATTATTATACGGTTTTACTTATTGCACATCATTCACATTTGGAGGATTATTGAACATGGACTCCTCATCTCTTGTTCCAACCAAAGTAGCAAGACACATTGGGCATCATGACTGACGATCAGCTGACCTTTACAGATCACGTTGCCATATTCAGCCGATCATGTCTCTTACATTATTCAGTATAAGACAGATCAGTCCATACCTAACCCAACAGGTCACCCAGCTCCTGGTACAGACCATGGCTATCTCCTGCCTCTGCTACTGGGACGTCCTTCTAACAGGCCTTCAAGTCTGAGCTGTGAAACCACTGCAGACTGTGTGGAAGAGTGAGTGAGTGAGTGAATTAACCCTCCGGTATCCTGTCCAGCAAGGCCCTTATGAAGCACCCAGTGTGTCTTTTTGGCACACATGTGGAATAATGTCAAAAAAATGTTCATACAGTTTGTTTTTAATTCTTTTACACTTTTTTCTATTTAATCAACTTGAGCTGTAAATAAAAATACCAAATACTCAATAATTGTCACATTTTTTAACCCTTTAAATGCTGTTTGTAATGTAAACAAACCATTTTTTTAGATGCAAAAAACACAAAAAATTATTATTTTTTCAATATACTCCATAAAAAGTGGATCACGTATTATTTGATTTTTTCATCCTGGCATATGTCAATGATTAACTCCAACATCAGTTAATTTGCATTATTATTTTTGGCACTAATCCAAATATTGAAAAATACTAGCATCTGTCACCAAGTGTGTGAAAAATGCACACCTATAAATCAAACTATGAAATATTATATATTGATTTATTTTTCTGCTCTAATTTGATTTTATTTTTGTAAATCAAGGTCAGCCCTAATCATACAGATCAAATAATCATTCGTTTTACATTTTTTTTTACCCTTTAAACGATCTCTTTTCATCATGATGTCACTATATTTTTTGATGCAAAAAACACAAAATATGATTTGTTTTCAATATACTACATAAAAACTGGATTACATATTATTTGATTTTTGCAGCCTGCCATATGGCAATGATTAACAGCAACATTAACAACGTTAAGAAATTAATTTAAACCCTCACCTCTCAAATGAAACCCAGATATCAGTAAAAGCAGGATTTATGCCTTAATGGCTTACAGATCAAAAACAGTGGTTATAATGGAAGAAATAGTGCATTTTAGGCACACTTGGCAGACAGATGCTAGTCTGGTCATTTTCTTTTGTTTACACTGTGCACATTTGAGTTGGTGGACAGAATTTTAAAGATCATGCAAAAATGAACAACTTTTGAATTCTAACCTTATTTAAACTGAAAAATAATATGAAGTTTTTTAACACGAAGTGCAAAGTGTGCCTAAAAAGCACACCCGGATACCAGAGGGTTAATGCCTCACATCATATAAATGCAACACTGGATTATTGAATTGTATGGTCTGATTGTTTTATATAATGTATATTTTATATTGTACTGCAGTGTTGTGGAAGAGCCAAACTGGGGAATGGAGCTGAGAATTAGCACTAGTTCTAAACTATATGCATCACATCAGCTGCAACTATATTTGACTGCATAGTCCCTGATAAATAAATGAATAAATGAATAAATGAATGAATGAATGAATGAATGAATGAATGAATGATCCAGAAGGCAGCGGTGCATCTGGTCTTCTACCAGCCTTAAAGGGCTCCTGTTTGTTCACTGAGCGACACTGGTTACCCATAGCTGCCTGCATCAAATTCAAATCACTAATGCTAGCCTACAAAGGACTTAATGGGTCTGCTCCTAAATATTTAAGTGCTCTGATAAAGGCTTATGTTACCCCAGGACCACGCCCCCCGTCTAGGGAATGTGGTCTGGCAGTCCCAACGTCTTACACAAGACAACCCAGGCTCTTTTCATGGGTGGTTCCACGCTGGTGGTATGACCCACTGAGCACCACCAGAACAGGAGCGGCCCTGCCTGTCTTCAAGAAGCTCCTGAAGACCCAGGTCTTCAGAGACCACCTCCTGTCCTAGCACTTCCCTACCCCAGGCATGCCCTCCTGTATCTCCCTCTGTCTCCTTCTGCACTTACAGATTACAGATTACAGATTTCTTTATTGTCATTTGACAGTACATGTACATACAGCACAGAGTACATCAAATGAGATTTTGATCGATGATTAGAGACATCGGGCCGCTGCAACTGGTGCGCCACCATAGAACCCTTTTCTTCAAAATTTGCAGTGAAGAACAAGATAATGCAAAGCACAAATATAAGACATCACACGGTTCTCACACAGTACATGTGGACACATGCTGGAATTTTTTCATGGATTTAAAGGAATTTGGGGGACGGTGAACGTTAAAGGCAGACCGCAGACGTCATATTCAGGTTTGGGGCAGGGAAGACTTGTCTGCACTTCTGCACCCTCACCGTTCTGGAACCCCCGTTTTTCCAAACCAGTGGTCTCTTTTCAAGAGTTCCTTTATGGAGTTTAATTGTTAATCCTCCCCTTGGAAGTTTCTTTGGAAAAAAGCGTCTGCCAAATGCATACAACGGCTAAAATTTGCTTAGAGATCTTATTTCTGTCTTTGTGCATAAGAAATCAATCTAAGTGAACCCCCAAAGGAACTTTGTGTTGGTAAATGACAGTTGTTCAAATGGACAGGATTTCAGTTCTGTTCAACATGTTGATGCTCATATGAACTATGTTTTCAGCTCAAAAATGAACCATTTCAGCACAATTAATGCTATATTTTCATGTCACAAATGGCCAAGTTCTATTTAAACTGAATTGACCTGAGAAACAAATCTTCTCTTCTTTTAGATTCCCCAGTTTTTCTTACAGATTCTCTCCTCCATATCATGTTTTATTTGTACAGGTTCAGTCTGGAGTATGGTGCTGATCCATCCTGCTTCTGTTCCACCAATACATACATGAAGAATGGCACACAGCACTGTTTACATCAACACTTTTACAATAAGAAGCATTTTTATACAGAAATAACAATTCTATATTGTTCTTTCCTCTTTAGTCTGATGATAAACTATCCAATAAATAATAGTGCTTCTAGTTTTTGCACAGGGATCATTAGTGTAAACGCTGACATGGCTGCAGAGCATCAGTATGATGGGATCCACAACAACCATGTCACATCCGTCCAATGACACATTTAGTGTTTTTGTGTCAGCTGGGATTGTTTTAGATCCACAATACTAACGTTTATGAAGAAGAGCACAATTAGCAATAGGAAGTCTAGAAGTTTATTCCTAACTAAGTACTGGTACTGACCAGAGCATCATGGGTAATGTCACGTCTGTCCACCAGCAAAAGTTTTCACATACACGTGCTATTCCAAATCCAATATTTATGAAAATAGAGCTTCCACTGTCAAAGAATATCAGTAGTCTGTGCACAAATGGATTAGCATTATTTACACACACTTCTATGCATTTATGACGACCATTTTTTTTTTTTTTTTGGGACAAAAATGGCCGCTCATTTGACCCCCTAAGTAAATTTTAGCCGACATGTAAATGTAATGAACATTATGGGAAGTGATTCTGAGTGCATGCAGTAGAACAGAAAGAAACCAGATTTCTTACTTGACACCAGAGTTATTACAGTTATTGCAGTTAAGTGTGGCGACAGCTTGTGGGAAGAAACTGTCTTTGAACCTGTTTGAATTTCAGTAAATAGTTTTAAGCTTCGATAGCAAATTGAGCATATTTGTTTCATGCTTTTGCCCATTCAGCTGTGGAGCAAACGGTTGTAAAAACTACACCTACAAGTGTCGGCTACTGCTGCGATAGGAAACAAACCAGCTGGAGATGATAATCATTTTAAGGAAAAAAACAAAACGAATAAAGCAGCATGAAATGAATTAATTAAACTTGACTGTAAATCACTTTCTGCACCATTATATTTAATCTCTACCCAGTTGCAGAAAGTGGTTGAAGCTGCGAGGCTCCTCATTTCTTCTGCCTTCTACTTTATATCAAATGACTGGATATTTTACAGAGCTGCTCTGCTGGGTCATCCATCAAAAGCTGTTCAGCAGAGAGACCGCAATATATTTTATGTAGGAAATAAATGGGAATTTTTGCTCTGGATCCCTGGATACCTACAACAACTTTACGGCAGGAGGAGGAATTCTTTCAGGTGCCACTGGGTCCTGGTGTTTTGTAATTGATTAATGTATCATGTAAAAGTTAGATTTACTAACTAAGAGAGAACAGGTCAGTACGTTTAAAGCACATTTACATGTAGTATATTATTCTCCAAACAGTAAAGCATCACTGTTAGACTAAGGACGCACATTTTAGTTGGATCAAGGTTTTTTTTGTGTGTGTGTTTTTTAATGTGTTTCCCTGTGGATCCAAACAAACCTCCACAGCCACAGGTGGAGGTTTTTTTATGGATGACTTCTTCTGCTGTTGAAGGAGCAGGACGTGAGTGAAATGACTCATGTCCTCATCGCAGAAGAAAAATATCCTCTTCATTTGTATGAAGAAATTGTTACATCGCTTACTGGTGGATCACTTCTGTGGTTCAAGTGATATCAGTATTATCAGGATGAAACTGAACTGGAAAATATCTGTGTTTTCCAAAAGCAGCATCAAAATCTATCCATCAGTGCCTGTTTATGAGGCAGGGCTGGTCTGGTCTGGTCCAGCAGGTCCAGCACATCCTTCTGTGCTGGTCTAAAGAATTACATTTTTATATTTATTTCATGAAGGTGTATTAAACAATTCCCAATTTATTGAGTAACTTTTATCTAGGTCACTGCTTCCAGTATAGTTTATGTCTATGTTAAGATAAGATAAGATAAGATAAGATAAGATAAGATACGATAAGATAAGACTTTATTTATCTCACCATGCAATGTGATATCATGAACTGTGTACAGAGAAGACGCCACTTTTAACTGGCATGTTATCTGTACGCATTATAAGCTTTCAGCGTGTATATTTACGCCGTGTGAAATAGCACGCCATTAGTGCAATTAGCAGTTAGGATTAGGTTTAGGGTTAGGGTTAGCGATCAGTGATTAGTGATTTACTTTGGGTATGTCTGTTTAGGCGTTTTTCCCCTGAAAATATGGTCAGGGTTAAACAGGTTAAGTGATAATAATCTTATATGTGTTTTTTATGTGATTATAGAAAATCGTATAGAAAACTTTTCTCTTTTCATTCTGTTTTCTCTTTTTATTGTTGCAGGATTGTCTCTGGACAATACTCGGCAGCCAAGACTTTGGGAAAATTTTTCGAGCAGAACCATCAAGGGTAAATGACGCACAAGGAGCTGTTTTTATGTCCAGACAAACTCCAGTTATTTGACAGTACGCTCTCAAACTTTGAGCCGTGTTATCGATTGATTCTCTTCTGTGAATTAGCCTCTTGTCTTCTAATTAAAATCGATGCGCATTTCTCAAAGCAGCCGGAGTCTTCCATGTGTAACAGCCGAAAACGTCCGGGAGGATGGACAACCTTTCAGTGCGAGATACTCAGAAAAGCGCTCTAATGTTAGGGTGAGGCTTGTTTACAGTGTCAACATGGAAAACTGGAGTAAAACGTCTACAGATAACAGTGTAACCGCAATCAGTCAAATAAAATATGGACCTCCATGTCATTTATGTCTGCAAGATGTAATAGCTTCAGAAGTTGATGTATTTATGTTTCATTTGAGTAAATAAAAAAAAAATACACTGCTGCCCAAAGAGACTGAACAAAATATTTTTACCTTTTCTTGTCAAGTGATGGTGTCAGTGGGATTTATTCTAAATAGATAAAGTGTAAGTGGGACTCAGTATGTGATCACTGCACCTGGTCAAAGGTGATACTGATGTGTTGAAATAGTAGTAGAAGTAGTAATTTATTTGTCCATTTAACAAAACATAATATATACATACATAGAGTTTGGATTTCAAGGTTCAAGGTTCACTTTATTGTTATTACATGTAGTGTATACATGAAATGAAATCAGTACTCAGGTCCAGCAATGTACATGGTAAAAAAAAACCTATAAAATGAATCCTATATAAAAGATAATAACAATAAAATCTGATTTTAACAATAAAATCTAAATATATTAAATATATTAAATTCTATATCCTTTCATGCATGAATTATGAGAACCTTAATCAAGATTTTTTTCCCTGAGTGTTTTCATTTCTCTTTAAACATGAAAAAAACAATGTGATTGAAAAAAATTCTTATTAAAAAAATAAATAAATAAATAAACAGATAAAATAAATAAAAAGTAAAAAAAAAAAAAAAACATTAAAAAATAAAAAAGTAAAAAAAATAAATAAATAATAATAATCAGCTGGACACCATGCGTTAATTTTTGAAGCAACGAAACATGTATTTACTGATAAATTGTGTGAAAACTATGGGGGGGCTTGTGATTCTGGGGGTTTATGCTCAGGGGAGATCTACATAATTTTACCAATTCATGTCAGAAAAGATATGTAGTGTCTTCAAACTTTTAATAAAGATATATGTAAAAAAAAAATAAAAAAAAAATCCATGAATACACAAGAGCACAGCTGTAGAATAGCTGTCCACTGTAGTGACCAGTATACATGAAAGGGTTAAACCTGGGCGAAAAGGTGTCGGCTGATGTTATGTTCTGACGCACCTTTATTTTCCCCCCTTTGTCTTTTGTGGGTTTTGTTAATTCTTACTCTACACTTTTGGGTGATTATTGCTCTCATGTTTTTGCCTTGATAACACTTTTGTAAAATATTACATATTTAGTGTGTTTTTTTAACAGGTGGCCAATTGGTTTTCCCGCCGGCAAAGCCTATAAACTGGACCGGCGCTGGACTCTCTCTCTCTTGCCTCCTGCTCTCTCCTCCTCCTCCAGCGATGCCGGCGTCCGGAGTGTGCACGTCGAGGCACGCATCCGCTCCACTCCAATCCACGTAAGTTGCTCCACGCCAGCGGGGCTTTTGTTAGCTTTTGTCTTTTTGTTTGGCCAGGTGGATCCAGATGTTATTATTATCTTATTTTATGGTTTGTTTTTTGATAGGCTAGCGGTGCGCTGGCAGCTTCTACAGCCCTGTATAGGGTTGGCCTGTCCAGCGCACCGTCCTTATGTTTATTTTACTGGTCCACTCTGGTCTTTTCTTTTGTTACTTTGGGTTCAGGGTTTTAAAGGGGTTTGGACGATGCTCAATTAAAAGCAGCTTGCTTCCAATGAAAGAAGCGAATCGACGAAGAACGAAACAAAAATGGATCAAATCTAATAAAATGTTCTTTTGAATTATACCCTTTGACTCCGGTGTCCTGTGTAAATATGTTTCACCTTTTGGGTTGTAACAGCTGAAGCAACAGCTTATTTATACCTACCCTATTTACAAGAAGGAAAACTGCAAAAACAAAACAAGATAACAAGATGGCACAGTTTGAAACAATAATATAGATAAACAAATAATATAATCTAAGCAAAATCTTAGATTCATACTGATAATTGGCTTCCTTTATTCTAATATTTTATATTTATTGAATATCTCAGTTTTAAACATCCTTTTAAATGTGGTGAGAATAAATAGAGGAGCTTGTCTGAAAAATAACTTATTCCAACTTTACGGACAACAGTGAGCTCAAAAACTAATGAAATGTAATAAGTCACAGTACTCTAATGAAGTAATTGAAATAGTTCTATCAGTAATTATAACCCCAGAATTTATTTCAGCTCAAAAATAGAGTTGAAATACAGTAATATGTAATAAGATAAATCAAATGCTGAGAAAATAAACCATTTGTTCATTTAAGACCAAAATAGGGGGATTTTTAATTTGATGGCAGCAGTACATTTCCATAAAGTTGTTCCAGGTCCATGTTTTCCATAGTCTGTCAATGTCTGGAACAGTTGGTGGACTTTGGGGGGGGGGGGGTGTTGACTCATAATTATCTGATACCAGACTATAGCTGCTGCAGCCCATGGTCTTCATCATGTTTTTGTTTATGTTGTTTGAAGAAGGTCTGGACTTCAGGCCGGGTCAGGACCAGGACTCTGCTACTACAAAGTGGAACAGATGCAGGATGTGGTTTCTGATGGAGATGTTGATACTGAAATATACAGGTTCTATCTGCACTCTCCTCTTTTACTTTGTTTTAATTGATTATTATTTGTTTTATTGATGATGTTTTAATTGTAATTGTGTGTTTTTAACCCGTCTCTTTTCCATTTTTGTAAAGCACTGTGAATTGTCCTGTGTGTGAATTGTGTTATACACATAAATCTGCCTTGCCTTACTGGCACAAGGAACAAATTATTAAATTTTGGTGGTAATCAGGGGGTGGGGGGTGGGGGCTGATCTGCCTTGGTGGGGGCTGATCTGCCTTGGTGGGGGTTGATCTGCCTTGGTGGGGGTCTGCGTTCTCCGAGTGCCTTTCTAATTCAAACAAGTTTTTCTTTTTCTTTTTTTTTTCAGAATAAGTTAATTAATAAGTTTTTATGGATGTTTTTTTTTTGACTGATTTCCCTATCCTTTATAATGGCGGAGCACCACAATGTTGGGTAAATGATGGAAAACTAAAATTGAAATAAGGTAACCCAAAATGTGAAAAAAGACATATGCATATAAGCTTTATGTCAGAGTGATGTATAACAATTGCCTCTATATATGTGTCAAGTTTGAAGTAAATTGAAACAAAATTGATATTTTTCTAGACATTTGAAATTTTGCCCATTATAAATCAAGGGGAGAAAAAAGATTTTAAAAATAATAATGGATTGGATTTTATATAGTGCTTTTCTAGACACCCAAAGCGCTTTACATTATTGATCCATTCTTCATTCGCTCTCACATTCTCCCTCTGGTGGCGGTAAACTACATCTGTACCCACAGCTGTCCTGGGGCAGACTGACAGAAGCATGGCTGACAATTCGCACCAAACATTCATATGCATTCATACACCAGTGTGGGTGGCACTGGAGGCAAGGAGGGTGAAGTGTCTTGCCCAAGGACACAACGGACTGACAAGGATAGAACAGGATTCGAACCGCCAACCCTTCGGTTATTGGACGACCCGCTCTCCCACCTGAGCCACGGCTGCCCCATGAATAAAATGGGGGGGCCATGAATAAAATGAATAAAAAATTTGAACTTTGACCTACTTTTCCCACAGTGCTGCCTCTCGGCCAGGACTCCCTTGGAAAAGAGGTTCTTAATCTCAATGGGATCTTTTTTTCCTGGTTAAATATAGGTTAAATTAAAAAAAAAACTGTAATCACATCTATTCTGGGTCCCTGGCAATCTATAAACCCAATTTGGTATGAATTCAACCAATAGTTTTGCTGCTAAAGCGTTAACAAACAAACAAAAAAACAGAACCAAAAACAATCCCCGTTGCCTCGCCTTTGGGGGCGGGGTCATAACTTTTCCGACACTTTACGAGGCCACTTTTGCCACGTCTGAATCAGCTGCTTTTGTGAACCACTAAGCTCACTGCCTCCTTTAAGAGTCCTGTATTATTTTGTCAGCGTTAATAGAAAAAGTCTCACATGAAACTACTCCAAAATGTTGTTAGACTGAAAGGCAACGGAAATGAGTCACTCTGCCCCTCTGGAAAATCACAGACTTCTCTTTTATTTGGCTCCATATTATTCAGAGATGAGAAATAATACAAGATTTTAACATTCTATTTCCATTCAGTTCTCGTCCAGGCTTAAGATATTTAAGAGCATTTTATAGAGCGGCTTAGTAATCCTAAGTGACAGACAAAGGGGAATTTCTATCAGACCTGATTCATTCAGCATATTGAATAGCAGACTAATTGAATGAACACTAATCTAATCAGACAGACGTTGTAACAAAACCCTAACAAGCTTCCAGTGGACGTTTCTGCGGTGCTGATTTCCCACCTATTCACCAGGGAAATATGTTGTTAGATGTTTTTTATGTTCTTGTGAAACACTTCCTATAGTTAGTTGTGCCTGCTGTGAGCCAAAATGAGTTCCCGATGCTGTGTGGTGTAATTTATGGAGCTTGTGCACTGGAGCGAAGAAGAAAAAAAAAGTAGAATTTGCATCCTCTTGCACCAAACAGTGTTTTGTACTCACTCTTCAATGCCCTCAACCAGCCTGAAGTTGAGGTTGTCAGCGGGTTGCTCTGGTCTGCCGGCGTTGTCGATGAAGACGAGTCTGGAAGGATCTGCCTTCCTCACCTGGACGCAAACAAACAAAAACAGACAAACTGTCAGAGGAGAGAATACAAAGGTGATACATGAGGATCCTTCCAGGGTTACTGGTTGCTATGGTTATCATCAGACTTGTAATCTTTTTTCTTCTCTTTATTACTTTGCAATTTTGCTTTATCTCACACATTTGTTTTCATTTTGTTTAATCCTCAAAAGACTTAATTATTATCTTAAATTAATGAATGAATTAGGTGCTTTCCACATACGGACAGAACACAGATAAACGTCTCCAGATGGACTCAAACCCTGGATTTCGATTTGGCAGCACAAAGTGGGATATTTTTCTTTTTTCTTACCAGAAACTGAAGATAAAAAAGGGGCGAAAAGCAGAGTGGATACTGGGTTTACAGCTATAAGACTGCCAGAAACATGACTCATTCTACTGGGTCTATAAATAGTTTAGTCAAAGTGGAAAGAAATGTTTTAATGGTTCTGGGTGTAGGAATGGGAATCGAAATTAACGATTCAGATTCCTTATCAGTTTTCATTGGGTGAGGGAATAAAACGGGCGTGTTTGCATCAACTGTCTTTTATATTTCCATCTCTGCACAGAAAATATAACATATACAGTATGCACAAATACAAATAATAATAATAACAGAAGACAGGCCTGGTTGGGGGGGGGGGGGGGGGGGGGGGGGGGCACTGTACACTGGAACTGAAAGTTACACTACCAGTTCAAAGTCTGGACTCACCTGGTTTTTCTTTATTTTCATGACTATTTCCATTGTAGATTTTCACTGAAGGCATCAAAACTATGAATGAACACATGTGGAATTATGTAGTTTAAAAAAAGTGTGACATAACTCAAAGTATGTTTTATATTTTAGATTCTTCAAAATATCCACATTTTGTTTTTATTACTGCTTTGCACATTCTTGGTATTCTCTCGATGAGCTTCATGAGTAGGGGTGTAAGAAAATATCAGTTCGACAGTATATCGCAATATTTCACTTCACAATACTTTATTGATATTAAAAAGTACTGTATCAATATTTTTAGGTATTTATTCAAATGCAGATATTGTGGAGGTTCATTTTTAGTTTTCTTTTTTGTTTATATTTTATTTATTATTATTTACTTATTAACTTCCTACTTATTTACTTTTATTAAACAATGTTCGTTCCTGTGTTGGGACAAAAATACTGTTCTGATGTTAGTTGTGAACAAATAGAATATGAACATTTGAACAGGATCTGAAACTGTAATGTCTGTAAAACAGAATTTAAATTTGAACACAGGAACATTTTGTGATATAACATTAGATCCTGTTGTGATCAAATAAAAATGTCTTTAGTATTTGTGCAGATTTCTGATGTAATTCAATTCTTCCAGGAAATAATCATTAAAAAACAGAAACAAACAAAAAAAATTCCCTTTTTAATAGTGTCATGATATATCGTATTGTGATCCTAGTATTTATTTTTATCGTATCGACAGATTCTTGCCGATACACAGCCCTATTCATGCAGTAGTCACCTGAAGTGTTTTCCAACAGTCTTGAAGGAGTTCCCAGTGATGCTGAGCACTGGTTGGTCATCTGCGGTCCGTCTCATGTCATTTAAATGAGAAGGTGAGTCCAAACTTTGGACTGGTAGTGTAAGTTGCTTTACTAATTCCTCTGTCTCCTGCTGTTGTGCACCTCATTTCCTTTCCTTTACCTTCAGAAACTTTTATTTGAGGGGGCAGGACGTTTGTTGCCCACACTGGAACTGGATGACGCCCTGGTGTTCGCTCTGCCGCTAGATTCACAAGCGTCGTAAAGTAGCACATGGAATACGTGACATTCCTGTAAACGAATCACATGCTGTGTGGACAAATGTTTGCGCAGATTGGAGGGATTTTACCCTTTTGAAGAAATGGAAGCTTAGCCAGTGTTACAAGTGGCCCTGGTGTCATCTTTTTGGAGCGTTTCTGCCTCAACGTCATGTTGGCTACATCCTGACCAAAACAATGCAGCATGTGTGATGTTATCACACATGCACAACGAAGGTGAAATTGTTAAGCAGGCCGGCAAACGATTCCAAGGAATTGAACTAATGGGAACTGGTTCTCAAAAAGAACCGGTTCTTGATTCCCATCCCTATTCGGGTGTGATATTTAGTGGCATCTAGTGGTGAAGTTGCATAATGAAACCAAGTGAAGACCCATCGCCTCACCGTCCCCTATGGTGGACGCTAAAAACATGAAAGCAAAATCTCTTCCCGCCACCTTAATTATGGGAAAAACTGAAATTTTAGTGAACAATGCCTACTTGTATAGAATTTGAATAACTGCTGGCAAAAAGGCTGTGACCAGGCACTGGCTCCAACCTGAATCACCTCATCTGGAAAAATGGGTCGATATTGTGAATGAAATTTATCAGATGGAAAGACTAACCTTCTCCCCTTGATTACAAATGAACAAATTTTCAGATCTGTGGTCAAAGTGGATATTTTTTTGTTTACTCTTACCAAACACAATCTGTTGGAACTCTAAATGTACAAGAAATGACAATAGAATGACAATGGATCTGGAATTGTCTTGTTTTTTGTATAATTAATTAATTCTACTTTTCATATTTTATTTATTTATTTATTTTTCTTTTTTTCTTTAGAAAGAGGAGGTCAAAGTCTCTTGGTCTTTCGTATGTGTTTTCTTTATGTAACAATGCATCCATTGTTCATTGTTCAATTGTTTTGTTTATTAACACAAAAAAAAAAGAAAAACTGAAATGTTGAGAATGAAAAGATTGGTCATTGGTCACATACTTGTTACGTGACCACAATGTAATTTAAATGTATGTTGAACTTTTCTCAGTATTTCTAAATAAAAATCTGAAAAAAAAAAAAAAATCTCTTCCCTACAGCCAGTGTTTGATTTGTCTGTATTGAATTTTAAAGTTAAAGAGATATTGGCAAAATCAACATAATAGGTCCCAGTAATGTGCCTTAAAGGAATTATTTGCAATACATCTCTGGAAAAAATGTAAAGACCAACGCAAAATTGGCAGTTTCTCAGATTTTTTTATTTAAAGGGTATGTATAAGTAGAATTCTTTTTTGTATTCTCTTTCTAGGTATTAGTACATTTTTGTTATATTCTATACACCACTGACAACATTTCTCCCAAATTCTAAATCAAAATATTGTCATTTAGATCATTTAGTTGCAGAACATGACAAATGGTCAAAATAACAAAAATAACAGCTGATTGGAATGGCTGTCATACACGTGGAAAGAAGGATTTCACAAACATTTGCAGTGGTCTCTTAGTTTTTTCCTTTTCTACTTAGACTTATTTTTAGAGATTAAATATATTAACTGGAGCTACAGTCATGAACTTCAAAAGCCCCAAAACTATTAGAGATTTTATTTTTTATTTTATTTGTAACAAAAACAAAAAACAAAAAAACTTATTTTGTAATTTCCTATCAGTCTGACTGAACTAGTGAACATCCATTAGCATGCTAGCTACCATCAGCCACTGTTAGCTCGCTACCTAATGTTAATGATGAATTGTTTGGAAAAAATGTGAAACTATTTGATTAAAAATTAATCATAGGTTTTTGTAGCTACTAAATGAAAACACCTTTATATTCCTTGTCTTTAATGTAAATTACTTAGTAGTAATCTTAAACATATATAGAACAAATTGGGTACCACATCCAGGTTCCTACTCCCGAATTTACAATTCTTTCTAACAATGTAATTTTCTCATTAACCCATAAAGACCCATTGCTACTTTTGCAGCACTTCCACAATGATTTTTTCTCTATATTTAACTTTTCCTATGTGATTCAACACCATTTATTTAAATATCATCTTCTATATTTTGCATTTTTTTCAGTGTAAATCTGGTGTTTTTCTACATTTACTTTTACTGATCATGTAGAAGTTCATAAAAGCTAAGACTGAAGTTGGAGTTCATTATATCAGAAACACACAAAACTGAAGAAAAAGTGACTTTTAAACTAAAATCTATCATTAAATGAACATAAACCAAGTGTCTCCATCCACTGTCGTTAATCAAATCGATGTTGTAGAAGATAACGGTGTCTCCATGGTAACCACAGAGCCTTCGAACATCCAAACTACATTTTAGACCAATTATTTCAACGTATTAATAAATCTAGGGGTTCAGAAGTAATTAAAAGTTGAGATCAGTAGATGGTTTTGGTGACCAGTGGCTGTTTGGGTCTTTATGGGTTAAGTATATTATCAAAATTAACTTGGAATCATATATCACATATCAATCATCAACCCAAACAACATATGACGAACACATAAAAGCAAGATTTTCAGTCAGGATTTTTCAGAAACTGTGGAATTACATCAGACTGTTGCGCACCTCTGCTGTAATTTCCTTCCACAAACACATCTAACGGGTCTATTTCTACGTTCTGCCCAAATCCTGTGAAACAATCATGTCAACATGCAAAACATCTGCACGTCTGAGATCTCATTCGCTGCAGTCGCTCTGAAAACACACACATCAAAACCAGTGGGAGCATGGTAATGGTTCTTTTGTATGATGCATGTTAAATTTAGACCCGTTCTCCTGTGTTGCCATGGAAGAAATGTAAGCAACAAAACACCAAACAGAGCGACCGGGCTGCTCTTTGTTTTCCATATTTTCACACATTTGTTGAATGAATATTTTACAGTAAACAATGACATTTAAAGCTCTGAAACTACGCAACAATCTGTCACGGGAGAAGAGGTCGCATTATTCTTTCATAGACACTTCAGTCAAGACACAAATCAGCAAATCTGACCTTTGAGACGAGGAGGAATTTATGAAAATGAATACGTTCAATGCAAATAAAAAGAAAAGGCTTTGCTGCGCTTGAGGACATAAATCATTTCTGAGAATGTGTCATGTTCAGTGCGTGGAGGAGGCAGCGGAGTTGATCAGTACCAGGATGTGGACCAGCAGCAGGTCTTTGGTGTTCCCACATTTGGTGTTCAGCAGGTTCTCCACACAGGGTTCTGAAGGGTCGGGTCTGAAACCACAGCAGTACCGATCCAGACGGTCATTCACCTGCACCAACACACAGATAACACCAAAAATGAGCATTTACCATTCATTTATTCACTGAAATGTTTCTAGCACAGCGTATATAAACGACACAACGCAGCTGCATAAAATACACTATATGGACAAAAGTATTGGGACACGTTGAATTCAGGTGTTTCTGTTTTAACAGTGGTCTGGTATACAAAACAATAATGATAAATGTCATAAAATAGTTTCATATTGTGGTAAATAATTTTTGCAGTACTTAATTTTATTTCAATTATCTTTGCTTCATAGACATTTTTTACTTAATTTCTCTTAACACTGATTTTTTTTTTTTTATCCATGACTATGATTTTAAATGTTCTACTGCTAAATTTCTACAATATTTTTCATACTGTGACTGTAAATGATAATTTTCTACCACAACTAACCATTTACTTTCTTCACATCTCACTTTGGAAGAAAAATCTCCCATTAAACAAAGGAAATATTAATGTTTTTATCTCAAATCATCATGAACAGGACGTCTTACAGCTGTAGACATGATGTGTCCCAATATTTTTGTCCATGTAGTTTATGAACATCAATATTTCCTTAAAGTTTAACTGACTAACTAACTGACTAACTAACTAAGACTACGTTCAGGCAGCAGGTCTTGATGCACAATTCAGATTTTTTGGTGAAATCCGATTTTTTTGTTTGCTCGTTCATATTACACATTAAATGCGACTTCTATCAGTTTTGAGTCTGAACTGAATGCGACCCTAAAGTGAATTGCATGCGCAAAAGAGGTCCTGACATAATACGTGACCACGCAGGCACGCACTGTGTTTACAGAAGTAACACTCCTGGGACGCAGAATTGTGACGTTAGTCGCATTTCAATGACGTAAAGGTTGTATAAATGCGACCTGGCTTTTCAGACTGAAGTTACATTACAAAATATCAGATACATATCAGATTTAGGACCACATATGAAAGCGCTGTTCAAACTGTCTTAAACAGATTGGATACAGGTCACATATGGGTAAAAATATTCTGATTTGAGCCACATTTGTCTGCAGTCTGGTCTGCCCTCTGGTCGGTGGGGAGTCTTTGCCCCAAGTGGAGGAGTTTAAGTATCTCGGGGTCTTGTTAACGAGTGAGGGAAGGATGGAGCGTGAGACTGACAGACGGATCGGTGCAGCGTCTGCAGTGATGCAGTCGCTGTACCGGTTGGTTGTGGTGAAGAAGGAGCTGAGCCGAGAGGCGAAGCTTTCGATTTACGGGTCAATCTACGTTCCTACCCTCACCTATGGTCATGAGCTTTGGGTCATGACCGAAAGGACCAGATCCCAGATACAAGCGGTCGAAATGAGTTTCCTCCGCAGGGTGGCTGGGCGCACCCTTAGGGATAGGGGGAGGAGCTCAGTCACCAGGGAGGAGCTTGGAGTAGAGCCGCTGCTCCTCCGCGTCGAGAGGGGCCAGCTGAGGTGGCTCGGGCATCTGTTTCGGATGCCTCCTGGACGCCTCCCTGGGGAGGTGTTCCGGGCATGTCCCACCGGGAGGAGACCTCAGGGAAGACCCAGGACACGTTGGAGAGATTATGTCTGTGGTCTGGCCTGGGAACGCCTCGGGTTCCCCCCGGAAGAGCTGGAGGAGGAGTCTGGGGAGAGGGAAGTCTGGGCATCCCTGCTTTAGACCCCGCGACCCAGCCCCGGATAAAGCAGAAGAAAATGGATGGATGTCTGCAGTCTGAACGCAGCCTCACTAAGAAATTTAGAGGTAGAACATTTAAAATCATAGTCATGCATTAAAAAAGAAATCTATGTTGAAAGGAATTAAAGGAGTGATATTTAGCTTTTTTAAACGGAATTATGCATTTTCAAACATTTCCCTGTGGTCTACATAAACTGTAAATGCTCTGCTTGGGTCTGAATTCTTCATTCATTCAACTCCATAGGTCCATCTTCAACCATATTTCTGAGTAATGACACTAGAAAGGCCATTCTGAGCGCTGGCCCTTTAAATGTACATGACCCCGCCCCCTCCAGGTTGTTGACTGTGTGCTCTGTCCAGTTCAGCCACTTGAGTTCATTAATACAACCAACAACTGAACATTTTAGGTAATCGGCTCAAAGTTTGGACATATTTTCAGTTTTACTACAACCGCTGCTGCTGACAAACAATTATGTTGAGAAATGTTTGTCGGAAGTCTTGACCTTATATGTGCAAATGTCGTGATGTAACTAGTTGTAAACGTAACAAATTAAGCAGGAATTAAAACAGGTTGTAGAAATCCACTCGATTTTTACCAAAATGAATTTAAAGCTAGCTTTGCAGCACCTGGAGGGTTCAAATTCAAACTTTTTGAACTGTTAGCATCCAAATACACAAATAAATGAACCAAAGACTAATAAAAGTGGGTTTAGCAAAATATGACCCCTTTAAGTAAAAACTATCTTGCATTTTAGAAGCAAAGATAACAATTTAAACAAAACTAATACAATGATATTTATCCCAATATAAAACTCTATTATGATATTTGTCATTATTGTTTTTTATCCCAGACCCCTGTTAGAAAAGAAACACCTGATTTCAACATGTCCACATACTTTTGTCCATATAAGATGTTGCCCTCTTCCAGCATGCCTGCCAGTCGTTATCAGGCTTCTGCAGAGCTTGATGATAGGATTATCATTTGAATCAGGTGTGCTGTTAGAGGGATACGTCTAAAACCTGAAGGATAGTGGCTGTCGAGGACCAGGGATATAGTGTAACTTCACAAATATTCTCAATGAGGTCTTATGTATTTTATTTTATTGTAATTTTGTTTGTTTGTTTGTTTGTGTTCTGTTTTTTCCTTTCTCTTCTGCCCAGTTTATTACCTCCACCAGGAGGTATTGTGATCACTTTGCTTTGTGTGTTTGCGTGTGTGCGTGTTTGTTTGTTTGTTAGCAAGATAACTCAAAAAGTTATGGAGGGATTTTCAGGAAATTTTCAGGAAATGTTGATACTGGCACAAGGAAGAAATTATTACATTTTGGTGGTGATCAGGGGTGGGGGGTGTTGAGCCGCATTATGTAATAAATTCCCATTATGTAATAAAAGTTCAAAATATAATAAGAATGTCACGTAATCTTGTAATAAAGCCGCATTATGTAATAAACTGACACATTTTGTAATAAACTACCTCAGTGCATTATGTAGTATATTTTTTCGCATTATATAGTAAGTTATTACAATTTGAGAAATTTATTACAAAATGCACTTGACACATTTTTATTTTCAGGAAAATGTAATAACATGGTTCATTTCCAAGATCATAAGATACTGTATCAGATACAACTGACACGGCAATAGAATAACAATGTGCTAAATTAATCTTTAAACTGTGGTTAAAGTTCTGATTCCATTACCTGTAGCTCCTGTGATTAATTTCTTCTAAATTGCTCTGAAATTATATTAATTTGGATTGTTATTACATAATGAACCATGTTATTACATTTTTTAAAAAATAAAAATGTGTCAAGTGCATTTTGTAATAAATTTCTCAAACTGTAATAACTTACTACATAATGTGTAAAAATTTACTATATAATGCGTCGACGTAGTTTATTACAAAATGCGTCAGTTTATTACATAGTGCGGCTTAATTACAAGATGACGTGACATTCTTGTTACATTTTGAACTTTTATTACATAATGGGAATTCATTACATAATGCGGCTCAACAGGGGGGCTTTTTGAGTTATCTTGCTAACAAACAAACAAACAAACACGCAAACATGCATGCGCGAGAAGCAGATCTGTCTTGGCAGAGGTCTGCGCTCTCTGAGTGCAGTTCTGGTTCTAGTTATTGTTACCATTATAATTATCTCCATAGTTGTTATTGTTTGTATTGTTGATATTTTCTTGTGAGGGTCTTCACCACCTTCTCCTTTCTTGCCCCCACCCCCCCATGTCAGGTCCGGCATCGAAATATGGTTCAACAAAACTCATAATAAAGACAGCAGATTATCAAGGGGAGCTTCATATACTTTATGAAGTTTCCCTTGGCAAAGCAAATTTGTTCAGCACCAAAAGGAGCCAGACTACCATTCTGCTGTTAGGATGCTGGACAAGACAAGTTAAAAAACCAAAACCAAAAAAAACCCCCCAAAAAAACCTCAAATCAAATATTCTCAATTACATAACTACCAGAATTATAAAAATAATGTTCATGAATTAAAAAGATCAGGTCCCAACAAACCAAATGTTACTGTAAAAAATATGTTAGCATGTTTGTTGAGTGGGTGTATGAAATTCTGATCTAACATCTTCTAAGAACAAATGAATAAAAAACAAAGACAAACAAGAGTCTATGTAGGCTAGAGGTTAGGTTTTCTGCATGTGAAGGAGCGCTGCTATTTTATCTGAGTCCAACTCCCACCCGCTCCTACTTCTTCTTCATCTCTCTCATCTCCATCTAAACTTGCACCACTTTTTTTTTTTTGACGACACAATTCAATATACAGATCAGAAACATGTCTTCAAACCCACAGACTGGTTTGATTAGTGTGCAGTGATCTCCACTGTAAATCTTGTTTAAACAGGCAGAACCAGTGCCAGTGTTGTCTTATCAGCCCATTCTGTAATCTGCTTCTGGCTCCGAGCGGGGCGGATAATCCCATGCAGCTATGTGCAGAAAATAGATGAAACCCAGGCTGACATTAGTGTCTCTGCCGACGTGGAATCAGATAAATATCAAGTCATACATGAGAGGACAATTTTAAAGGCTTTAAGGACCGGAGGAGCTGAAAATTACAACCAGAATCTAAAACCCAGACTTCTCCAAACGCCACCTGGACGCTGCCAAAAATGTGAAAAGACAGTTGTGAAAAACACCAGGATGTGGCTGAGGTTTGGGAAAATTCCACCAACATAACGCCTGCTCTGGAGATTTTTAATACGGCTTATAAATCATCGGTCAGCGGACTGAAAACACACTTTGGAATTAACCCATAAAGACCCAGTGCTACTTTTATGTCAGTTCCCAAATGATTTTTTCTCTCTGTTTAACCTTTCTTAAGTGATTTATCGTCATTTATTATAACATCATCCTCTATATTTTGCTTTTTTTTCCACAGAGAATTATGTACAGTCATGGAAAAAATTATTAGACCACCCTTGTTTTCTTCCATTTTCTTGTTCATTTTAATGCCTGGTACAACTGTAATGGCAAAATTACTTATATCCATATGTATTCATATATATTTTCATATATTTCATATATCATATAGGCTTCTAACTCTATTTCAGATCTATTCATGTCACTGTGTATTATAGAGCAGTTTTGACCTCTTTTGTGTTGCGTCCACAGTAGAAGGCCAAACCAACATTTCTCACAGGGGTCTTATCTCTAAGTTCCTGACACTAACCAAAACACTTTCCACACATCATAATTTTCTCATGGGAGACAGAAGACTACATTGTAATGTGTATTTTTGGGTTCAGACCGTCTCAGTCTTTTGTCTGAGTGATATCTCGTTCTGTGGAGCTCCGAATAAAGTGATTTCTTTGACACTGAACGCTTGAACTAACCCTTCTTTATTGAAGATGAATTAGTAGAGTATTATTTTTCCATAACACAACTAAAGGTCCACTTGTTTGGACAAATATAATGATAACAACAAAAATAGCTCATAGTAGTTTAATTTCAGAGCTGATATCTATCCATTTAACATGTTTTCTTGATAATAACTAACGTCACTTCAGTTCTTACATCAGTATCTATGGCATTGTACTGACAAAAAGTGCTTTTATTCATTCCATGTTTTCTTTTCTGTCTGTTTTAGTTACATGATACACACAGGAGTTAGTACTTAAATGCATAATCATTGTTTTTGATGACTTGATTGTCTAATAATTTTTTCCAGTTGTATTTTTCTGTATTTAATTCACTGATAAAGTAGATCACAGGTGTCAAACATACGGCCTGTGGGCCAAAACCAGTCCACCAAAGGGTCCAGTCTGGCCCCTGGGATGAATTTGTAGAATGCAAAAATTACATTTAAGATATTAACAAACACTTAAGTTCAGATTACACATACAGACCAGTATGACCTACAGTGGGTCAGACCAGGAAAATACCATCATAATAACCTACGAATAATGACAACTCCAAATTTTCCTCTTTATTTTAGTGTAAAAAGTAAAATTACATGAAAGTATTTACATTCACAAATGATACTTTCACAGAAAATGTAAATAACTTGAACAAATATGAACAAGCTGAAATGTCTTAATAGAAGTAAATATAACACTGGGTTACAAAAAAATGTTTTTTTGCAAGTTGTCTAGGTTTTTTCAACTGAATTCAGACCATTTTGCACCGCCAAATCCAAAAATGACATCTGTTTGTCTCCATCAGGTCAGGGTTTTTTTTGCTAATTTGATTTTGAAAAATTTGATCTTCTCACAAAATATAATAATTAATACCAAAATAAAATTTGGTAAGCACACTTTATGAAACTTGTGACTTGATTCCTGTTAGGTACAATGGTGTATTCACCGCAGATGGAGCAGAATACGTCAGGCTTATTTTTGCAAGATCTTCTAGTCGAAGCCATTTCATTCACCTGTAATATTAAAAAAAACATTAATCATAAATTGGCAAAAGTAAAATCTTCACAACTCGTTTATTGCAAGAAATATGAAAGAATTTTGTATCATATGATGTGAAAATGCCCATAAATGTAAGCAAAAAGGTTCAAAAGCCAATATGTAGCATAGTTCAGAAAGTTGACCTGATTGAGCAAAATGAATGTGATTTTTGGATTCAGCACCAAAATTATCCTAAATCAGCTCAAAAAACTTAAACAATAAATTTGTTGTTGACCAGTGTAATTTTAACAATATTCTGTTTGTTACTAAATGTTTTGTGTATTTGTAGATCCACCATGATCTGTAAGTAGTAATGCATATGTGTAAATGATAAACTGAGACATAATATTGCTAAAGTTGCACTTATTTTTCTTAATACATTTCAGGTTGTTCATGTAATTCAGATTTTTTAAGGACACTTTTTATATGTAAACATTTTCATAATGTAATTTTACTTTTTCCACTGTTATTATTTCACTAATCCGGCCCATTTGAGATCATATTGGGCTGAATGTAACCCCTGATCTTAAGTGAGTTTGACAGCCCTGATGCAGATGTTCATAAAAGCTCAGATTAAACTGAAGAAAAAGTGACTTTTCCAGCAAATCTATCATTGACTGAACATAAAAACAAGCCTCTCTCTCTCTCTCTCTATATATATATATATATATGTCATTGATCCAACTCCATGGGTTTTACTGGTGAATCAATGTTGGAGAAGCTGACGGTGTTTCCACATTCAGTACGGAGCCTGTGAACGTCCAAATGGGTCATATCTGATGACCATGAAAAGATGAGAAACTGTATTTTACACCAATTATTAACATGTATTGATAGGATTAGTGGATCAGAAGTTATTCAACATTTTAGATCAGTAGATGCTTCTGGTTGCCAGTGGCTGTTTGGGTCTTTATGGGTTAAATTCCTGCAGCGTGGGCGCTCACATCCGTTATGTGCATATTAAATGAAGGTTTGGTTCAGTTCGAGACAAAAGAGTTGAAAAATATTGATGGTTTTTACAACTTGAGTCTTATTTCTGCTGTTTTTCATCAATCATGGTCTGATACTTTTTATTCAGTACAGAGACGTAAATCCCTTTGCAATCATTCCTCTCAAATACAAATAAATGGATAGCTTTATGATACAGTATTTATCCTCCCCTATCCGAGCCTTCAGTCCTGACAAAGAATGAAACAAACACAGACAGAAAAAATAATTATAATGATAAAAAAGAAAATGGAGATTATATTATTTACTCATACAAGCTCCCAGATCTCCTCATGTTTAAGGAAAATTCTTAACCTTATTCTGATTTTTCTCCATATGTATAATTTTATTTCAGAAATCTAGAGGTAGAACATTTAAAACAATTGCAAAGATAAAGAAAATCATGACATACATGACAAAATAAACCCTATAGATGAAATACAGATGTTTATTGCAGTGTTATTTATTGTAGTATTTATGGTTTCATAGCACCTGAATTCAATGTGTCCCAATATCTACGTATCTTGAGATAATTACATATGGATAAATAAATATATAATCCAAAATTCAGTCTGACAGGTTGTGAACAAGCGACAGTGCGTTCACAGTTGAACCCATTAAATTTAGACTTGACAAATTAATTGAATTTCAATGTATTTCAACTAGTCTGTCAGGTTATTACTTTGTTTCTCCATATATTAGATGAAAAAAGAAGAAAAAAAGCACTTTGCACAAAGGATTCATTCATTCATTTTCTGAACCCGCTTTATCCTCACTAGGGTCACGGGGGTCGCTTGGAGCCTATCCCAGCTACATAGGGACCTTTCTGTGTGGGTGGGACCTTTCTGTGTGGAGTTTGCATGTTCTCCCCGTGTCTGCGTGGGTTCTCTCCGGGTACTCCGGCTTCCTCCCACCATCCAAAGACATGCACAAAGGATTATTACATTAAAAAAACAAAACAAATGATGGTAACGTTTCAACACATGCACAGTGAACAGTTGTGCATGAGAAGGCACTGGCATCTGTAGAAAAAAAAAAAAAGAAATTTAATAATGTTTTGTAACAGGAAGGAAGGTCTTCACAAAAGGAAATGGTCATTTGGAGACTGTAAGGACATGTAGTTTTGTTTTTTCTCACCAAATAATATAATATTCATGAAGTGATATTGTTATAATTGAGGAAAACATATTAAGTATAGTTCACATACAACAGATTACTTTCATATTTACTGTTAATATGCATCGTTTAGGATATTAATGGCAAATATGTTAATGATCATTAAAAATAAAGTGGTAATTACTGCTTTATAAAAAAATAAACAGCCAATAGGGTATTAATACATATGTTAATTTAACTCAGTGTTTCTCAAAGTGTGGGGTGGGCCCCCCAGGGGGGGCGTGAAGGCGTGCTGGGGGGGCATGGGATCTCTCCCGGGTGGTTGTTTGTTTTTTTTTTTTTCTCCTTCAGGTTCAAACATGTATCAGGTGGAACTAATATTTTAGTGTTGGAGCACCCTGCACTCATTTTAGGGACGTACAACAAACACATTTACTGCCATGGTGATCTGTCACTAGACTAGACCGAGATTTTAGGTTTGGAGAGTGGACAAGGACTGGACTGGAAAACAAAAAAGTGGAATGTTTCTGTTTTTGCACAATTTGTACAGTTTGCACTTTAATGTTCTGAGATGTGCAATGGAAACAGGCTCACTGCAGCCACTGATATTGTTAAAATGTTCATCTTCATTACCAAAATTTGTTTGTTGTTCTAAAAAAAGTAACTTTATTGTCATAGTTGTCAGATAATTGCGCATTTCCAATTTTTATTTGGAAAAATATTGTCTTGGAGCAGTCTTGTTGAGTTTATTTGTATTGTTCAAGCAAAAATTTATTAAAAAATAAATAAAAATAAAATAAAAATATAAATTTAAGTTACTGTTAATTTGAACAACAAATTATTCATGGAAAAGCAAAAAGTATTGTTATAATATTGACGTTTCTTTCAATAAAACGTATAATTGCACCACTGTTACAATGTTGCTGGGGTTGGGGGGGGGGCTAGTGATTTTTCGTCTTCCATAGGGGGGACGGACAGAAAAAGACTGAGAACTGCTGATTTAACTTAATACTTAAAGTGTTAGTGAATATTGTTGTGTCATAAATTATTCCCCAGATGTAAAAACTCTATATGAGCATCATTTGTGTTTTTCACTGCGATAAATCAGATTTTTTCTTTCTTATCTCATACATGGAGGAACACGACACCTGACAGACTAGTTGTACTACGTCAAGTGTCAGCATTGTGCGATTCTGCCAAAGCTAAATTTAACCGTTTTAGTTGTGAACATCCAACACAAACATCCCTTCACAACGTGTCTGATTAAATGTGTGACTTCACATGTTTCTGTTGCTGATGAAGTGATGTTGAGCAGAATTATCATTAGATTTGATTGAATAAGACTGCAGTTGTAATTACAAGAGATCGTTTTTAACTCAACTGTGTACCTCGTAGTGCGCTGGTTCTCAACCTTTTTTGGCTCGTGACCCCATTTTAACATCACAAGTTCTGGCGACCCCAGACACTGAAAACTGAGACTTTTTTTTTTTGCTAAAATTAATTTGTTTTTGATCATGTAATAGTTTGCTATACTATGTTGCAAATAAACATTAATTTTAGATGACATTTAGTCTATATAATGTATATTATTGTGGACAGAGGCAGTAAATCCAGGTGTAGATTACTGCACAAAGGGAGAATTTTATTTTCCTTGGTCAGGATCTGTCCAGTCAGTCCAGCTGTGATTTACAAGGAGGACAATTAATACTGAACAAACAAGAACTGAAACTATGAATTATGAAAGAGCTGCAGCATCTGAAACTGACCACAATGAACATTTGACAGATAAACAGAACCACAGTGCTGCAGTTTGTCATGTCTTTTATGGACTGGGATTTTCTCTGTCAACTCACCATATATTTTTCATTAGTAAGTTTTTTTTGTTTTTTTTTTATCAATTACTAGAAATTTCAGGCGAACTCATTTGAATTTCACGTGACCCTGATTTTCACTGACATAGGGTTTATATAAAGCATTTCTACTTTCAAATATTAAAACTAGGGTTATCAAAATTAACGCATTAACATACTTCTTTACGTTTTATTACCTCAGCCAAGGAACGGTGGAGGTTATAGGAGGTAGAAGCTCAGGAATACTTCTGTCCTCAGGTGGATTTCTATGATTTAATGTTTTTATGCTTTTATGCTTTTATGTGACAGGTAGAAAACACATCTTGTCTTTTAAGTCTACCTCTTTTTAATCTAAATTATTCACAGCTACTTATACTCTGGATTTATTTATTTATTGTATGTTGATGTGGTACGGCTGTGTTTGTGGAGCGCTGACCGCATTTTCTATTTTTTGAATTTCCCCTAGGGGATTAATAAGGTAAATCTATCTATCTATCTATCTATCTATCTATCTATCTATCTATCTATCTATCTATCTATCTATCTATCTATCTATCTATCTATCTATCTACCTACCTACCTACCTACCTACCTACCTACCTACCTACCTACCTACCTACCTACCTACCTACCTACCTACCCACCCACCCACCCACCCACCCACCTATCTAATAATATCTGAAAAATGCATTGACATTTCTGCACCAAATTTACGTAAAGACAGTCTGATCTAAATTATAGGGCCGTAACTTTCAACAAAATCATACACTACATTTGGTTCAGGGGGATTAAAAGTGCGCATCACGTTATGTTCTGTTTTGATATAATAACCTCTGAATTTACTCTGAGCTTTCATGAGCATCCAAATTACATGTAGGAAATTAAACACAGGAAAATACATGATTTGCAGAGAAAATTGCAAAATACAGAAGATAATATTATAATAAATGGTGATAAATCACTTGAGAAAGGTTAAATAGAGAGAAAATTCATTTGGGAACTGACACAAAAGTAGCTGTGGGTCTTTAAGGGTTAAATGTCATTTTTCACCTTCTCATTCTGAATATTACAGTTATTATCCAGGTCGTTTTTTCACCCAGATCCTTTTTATACAACTAATTTATTATGTATAGTGTGTAGTATTTGCTCTTGTTCCATTTTCATTGTGCTATCTATCTATCTATCTATCTATCTATCTATCTATCTATCTATCTATCTATCTATCTATCTATCTATCTATCTATCTATCTATCTATCTATCTATCTATCTATCTATCTATCTATCTATCTATCTATCTATCTATCATGTTTTTATCGGTGTTTGTCAGTCTGTCTGTTAGCAAGATAACTCAAAAAGTTATGGATGGATTTTGATGAAATTTTCAGGAAATGTTGATACTGGCACAAGGAACAAATGACTACATTTTGGTGGTGATCGGGGGTGTGGTGTGAGTGGGGGGGCGCGACTGATCTGCCTTGGTGGAGGTCTGCGCTCTCCGAGTGCTTTTCTAGTTTCTAATGCAAAATCTCTGACTCACCACTGCATTCTCTAAGACTTAGTGGGCTGGACATCATTAACCATCCGTAGACAAAAACACTGGTTTATGTTCATCTATAAAGCTGCTGGGTGAACTCCCAGAACACCTCAGTAATCTTCTATCTGTTAGCTCTAGTAGTTTTCATTTACTTTTCTCCAAGTGGTTGCTTTTGACTGTTCCCTGAGTTCTGACAGACTTTGGAAAAACAGCCTTTTCCTTCTGTTGTAGCCCATTTAGACTTGTGCTGCGTGTGTGTGTTTGTATGTGTGAAAGTGGGCGTGTATTTGTGGTGAGGCACTTGGTTGCTAGGGTTACCTGCACACCTGTGGGCATAGGTAGTAATCAGCCAGGCAGAGGTTATATTGAGGACTTGCAGCTGACGTCACTGGTCATGTGATTGTTGTTTACACCGCCATAGTGGTGGGCACGCCATCTGGATCCAGAAAGTCAGAACTGTTGCTTTATATCGTGTTTTTCTTTGGACTGGTGTTTGCGTGTTTTGTTATTTGCGAGTATGTCTGCTTGTGATAAAGGCACCAGAGATGAGTTTACATGTTGACTAACAACAGCGATGCGCAGGCAACTCGGAGGCAAAAACACCAGAACCAGCTCCAGCCGGCTCACATCAGCCGTACACCTCCAGGCTCTGCCCCTGAACTGGTGAACGAGCCCATATGTTAGCTCTGAAACGGTCCATGAACTGTCTCTGTCCAAAAGCCCCTCCCATTTTCACTTTCACGGCCGCATAATTTGACTTGACCGCATCAGGAAGGCTGTCCCATAGTTAAAGCAGACTGGCACAGATGGGTGGGCAGTATTGTCACCAGCTGCCTGCTCAACTCAGTGGTGTCGCCCGCCGTAGCTCCGCCCACTTCCATCTGCCTCACCCAGCTGAGGAAACTCAAAGGGAGAAGGTAGATCCACAATCACTCTGTCTGTATAGGTGATAGTCCAGGGGAAGCCCTCCTGTAGGTTTAAAGGGGTCTTCATCACCGTACCACATGATGACTATACCTATTTTCCACGCCGCTAAGCATAACAGACACGCAGGCTAACTATACAGGATGGGGAAGCAAAATTTACAATGAACATTTAGTTGTTTTTTCTCAGCAGGCACTACGTCAATTGTTTTGAAACCAAACATATACTGATGTCATAATCATACCTAACACTATTATCCATACCTTTTCAGAAACTTTTGCCCATATGAGTAATCAGGAAAGCAAACGTCAAAGAGTGTGTGATTTGCTGAATGCACTCGTCACACCAAAGGAGATTTCAAAAATAGTTGGAGTGTCCATAAAGACTGTTTATAATGGAAAGAAGAGAATGACTATGAGCAAAACTATTACCAGAAAGTCTGGAAGATACTATTAAAGAAGAATGGGAGAAGTTGTCACCCCAATATTTGAGGAACACTTGCACAAGTTTCAGGAAGCGTGTGAAGGCAGTTATTGAGGATGAAGGAGGACACATAGAATAAAAACATTTTCTATTATGGACATTTTCTTGTGGCAAATAAAATCTGAGATACCAGGTATTGCCATGGCTTAAAGCAAACTACCCAGATGGAAATTATGTATGGACACAGGATGGTGCTCCAGCCCACACAGCTAGAAAAATACAAGATTTGTGCAAATCCAACTTGAGCAATTTTTGGGAATCATGTTTATGGCCGCCTTCTAGCCCAGATCTAAACCCTCTGGATTCTGCTGTTTGGGGCGTTTTAGAACATGCTACCAATAGAACATCACACAGCAATGTCGACTTTCTTAAAGATACTATTAAAGAAGAATGGGAGAAGCTGTCACCGGAATATTTGAGGAACACTTGCACAAGTTTCAGGAAGTGTGTGAAGGCAGTTATTGAGGATGAAGGAGGACACATAGAATAAAAACATTTTCTATTATGGAAATTTTCTTGTGGCAAATAAATTCTCATGACTTTCAATAAACTAATTGGTCATAAACTGTCTTTCAATCCCTGCCTCAAAATATTGTAAATTTTGCTTCCCCACCCTGTACTGAGAAGCTAGGCTAACTGTTGTAATAACTATAAACAGCGGTCGGCAGAACAGAACCACCGCTGCCACCAATAGAACCCAGCGGTCTGTATGCAGAACTGATACTGGTGAAAGCCAAATAATAAAGGGCACACAGGAGTTTAGCAGGTCCACTGTTTAACACGCTGTACGATCCAAGGAAAGCTTGCCTACCAATACGGCGTCGTAAACAGACAACCACGTGATCATGTGACATTTGTGCAAAACCTCAATCAGGGAGACACAAGTGATCAGAGAAGGAATCTGAGCCATGGGAACCGTGCCTGTGTGTGTGTGTGTGTGTGTGTGTGTGTGTGTGTGAGACCGTCTGAATGGGTGTTAGTATTTTTTGTCTTTTTGTTTATGAGCTCATTCTAAGTCATTCAGCCCTTTTGTAGGTGTTTTTTTAAGATTTGCAAGTTAATAAAATATTAAACGCACATCCAGAACAGCTGTAGAAGAACTGTCCACTGGAGCGACCAGTACACATGAAAGGGTTAAGAATGAAACCAGAACTGGTGTGTTTCTGTGTTTTTGGTTCTGTTTCTTTCTTGCAGTGTTTCCAGTCTCATTCCAAAAAACACATAATACGTAACGACTCCTTAAATCTTCCACTGACAGCGACTTTATAGCTGACCCCTCAAAAATGAACACAGACACCATGATTAGAGTTTATCAATTCTCCACAGGCTTCAGTTGTGGAGAATAAGGACCTGCAGTGAGCTCTCCCAGTCTGCAGCCGTTCAGATGATTAACAGCTCCAGAGGAAGCTCTCAGTGTGATTTACCCCCCCGGTGTTAAACTGAAGACTGACACAGCAAGAAACACACTCAGCCTTCAGGAGGATGCACCCTCAGGTCGACTCTGGGGTCTGGGTTCCTCTGTGGTTCTTTGTGTGCATTAGTGCGCTTTTACAGGGTGGTGTGACTCACAAAACCTCGCCGCCCTCGGGTCGGCGCTGGAGAATAAAATATTTGTGTGCAGTACGGTAAAACGCCGCCTCCACCGCTTCTCTTCACTCGTGTGGTGCTTTTCGGAGACTTCTCACCCTGATGCTACATTACACTCCCACACCGGAATACACTGAGTTTGGGTCGGGTCCAGGAGACTTGTGCGGCCTCGGTCAATATTGACTTGCGCTGCCACTGAACACCAGCGAGCCTCTGGAAAAGACAAGATGTGGTGTTCTGCTGTGGTCAGAGTCAACATAAAATTAAAGTGGAACAAACTGTTAAGTGTTTGTGGGGAGTCTGATTAGCTGAAATGTACTATTGATTCTGGAAGCTTCTGTATTCAACACAATAAAATGCACCGCGTTCGTACTTTTATGACCAATGTGAATTTATCTCATTCGTATGATTGCACTTAATGATTACACTGGTGAACAACAAATTTATTGTTTCAGTTTTTTGAGCTGATTTAGGATCATTTTGGTGTGCTGAATCCAAAAATCACATTCATTTTGCTCAGTCAGGTCAACTTTCTGAACTATGTTACATATTGGCTTTTTAACATTTTTGCTTACAT
The DNA here is from genome assembly GCF_902148855.1 of Sphaeramia orbicularis. Taxonomy (NCBI): domain Eukaryota; kingdom Metazoa; phylum Chordata; class Actinopteri; order Kurtiformes; family Apogonidae; genus Sphaeramia; species Sphaeramia orbicularis. The sequence continues at coordinate 3,999,189 of NC_043972.1, forward strand.
TTATGGGCATTTTCACATCATATGATACAAAATTCTTTCATATTTCTTGCAATAAATGAGTTCTGAAGATTTTACTTTTGCCAATTTATGATTATTTTTTTTAATATTACAGGTGAATGAAATGGCTTCGACTAGAAGATCTGGCAAAAATAAGCCTGACATATTCTGCTACGTCTGTGGTGAATACACCATTGTACCTAACAGGAATCCTGTTAGAAAATGATTTTTTTTCTCTTAAAACCTATTTTGGGTGAGAACTATATAAAAAATCAACTGATAAAGTCACAAAAATGTAATCAATTTTGTGAGAAGATCAAATTTTTCAATATCAAATTAGCAAAAAAACCTGACCTGATTGAGAAAAACAGATGTCATTTTTGGATTTAGCGGTGCAAAATGGTCCTAATTCAGTTGAAAAAACCTAGACAACTTGCAAAAAACATTTTTCAGTGTTATTTAATTCAGTGGTTCCCAACCTTTTTTGGCTTGTGACCCCATTTTAACATCACAAATTTGTGGCAACCCCAGAATTTTTTTTTCTATAATTAATTTGTTTTTGATCATGTAATAGTTTGCTATACTATGTTGCAAATAAATGTTAATTTTAGACACATTTAGTCTATATAATGTATATTATTATGGACAGAGGCAGCAAATCCAGGTGTAGATTCCTGCACAAAGGGAGAACTGGATTTTCCTTGGTCAGGATATGTCCAGTCAGTCCAACTGTGATTTACAAGGAGGACAATTAATACTGAACAAACAAGAACTGAAACTATGAATTATGAAAAAAATGCAGCATCTGAAACTGACCACAATGAACATGTGACAGATAAACAGAACCACAGTGCTGCAGTTTCAGCTTCACAGTTAGCCATGTGTTTTATGGATTGGGATTGTCTCTATCAACTCACCATATAGATTTTATTTGTAAGTTTTTTTTTTTGTTTTTTTTTTAATCAATTACTAGAAATTTCAGGCGACCCCGACTGACCCCAAGGTTGAAAAACACCGTGATAATGGATTAATCTGCGTTAATTTCGACAGCCCTAGTTTTAATATTTGAAAGTAGAAATGCTTTCTATAAACCCTATGAGGTACACATTTGAGTTAAAAATGATCTCTTGTAATTACAACTTGAGTCTTACTCAGTCAAATCTAATGATAATTCTCCTCAATGTCACTTCATCGCAACAGAAACGTGAAGTCACACATTTAATCAGACACGACAACAAGGTTGAAAAACACTGATTTAACCAGATCGACCAGATTCAGAAATAGTTTTTTTTCCTACAACTGTCTCCCTGCTGAACTCTGCTCCCAGGCTCCCTAACCCCCCCCCCCCCACACACACACACACACATACCCACCAACCACCAACAAACCACAACCCACCACCCCACTCTCTGTGGATGTTCTGCGTATAAATATACATTCTGGACATATATTCGGTATATAATTATTGATATATATATGTATTCTGTATATATTGGAAGTATCCCATTGCACTAGAGCTGCACAATATATCGTTTGAGCATCGACATCACGATGTACGTGTGCGCAATAGTCACATCGCAGGTCCTGTAATGTAGGAGGTAAATGAACTCAACATGTTCTCATCTAATTTCAAGGATATGTGACACACAGTGCACACAGCACCCACCAATCACAACTGCTCTTAATCAGTTTGTCGTTGGTAACAACATTGAAAAATGAGCAACGAACAAGACAAAATCACTGTAAATGAAAACTTGGTGCCCAAAAAGAAAAGCAACGTCAGTTATCTGGAATTATTTCGGCTACAAGAAGGATGAAACTGAAACGTGTTTTGTGTCGACAGTGCCTTCCACCTGTTGACACGAGAGGAAACACAACTAATTAGTTGGACCATTAGTGTCAGCACCACACAGCTGTTAAATACTCCGGAGTATTTTTTCATATCGCAATATATATAGCAGGGTTAAACAAAATCGCTATATCAGTTTTTTCCAATATCGTGCAGCCTTTCTTTGCACTACTGTACATAATAGACATTCACGTAGATGTATACTATATAGCATTCATACCACACTTCCTGTATACACTATAATATGTAAAATACGGTATCATATGCCATTTTATTTTGTAACATAATATTTAATCACTGCTTAAGCACGTCTGGTTAGATGCAAACTGCATTTCATTGCTTTGTACTTGTGACGGCAGTGACAATAAAGTTGAATCAAATCAAATCAAATTGAACACACAAATGCACATAAATCATCTGTTTTTTACTCCATTGCGTTACAGAGCCGTTTTTACGTCTCTTTTTACCCCATTTCTGTGCTGTACGTTGCCTTTTCATGATGTTTTATTCTTATGAAATTTCACTTTCAGTCAGAGTTGCTGTTTTTTTTTTTCAGCTACTGAGTCTATTCAGAGGACAGATTTACTGAAGCTCAGCCCAGTTCTTAACTCTGCCCCAGTTCTGCAGTGAGCTCATGCTTACAAAGTCATAAAAATAAGCATTCAATAAACTCAATCTGCAAACTAGACCTGCTAGAGATTTGATGAATAATAACGAATATGACATATTAATATTATTAATACTAAATATAGAAATCTAATAACGGAAGTTGCATGAAATCTACCGAGCATGTTCTCAAATCCATGTTTAAATGTGTGTGGACTGACAGTAATATCATTTCTCATTTAAAGTAAATACCCACGACATGATTGCACAGACGAACTAGTAAGTTAGTCCGACTCAAAGGTAATAGTCTGTTGGAGTTAGGGTGATATTACAGTATATAACCAGTGGTCATGTGTCTACTGGATCTGCAAAAAAAAAACCCTTCTACTGCAGGATGTTGCATGATTTTGCAATCTTGTGAATTCAGCTGCTTCTCAAGGTAAAATGGTTTAGAGAAAAGGACTACTCAGCATGTTAAAAGTACAGGAAGTAAATTTTGTTCTCCTTTGGAGCAATTTTGAAAGATATATTTTGTTTTTTTGTATTTGTCAACACTAATATGGATATTTTTCTTAGCACATATTTTTTTCCCTCTATTCTACAAAATATACTCAGTGCCAATGAAAACACAACACTTGAAGATTCTTATATTTTTTTAAATCAGTGAGGATTTTTATTCCATAAGCTCTTTGGAATTAATCATAGGCCATTTCTATACAGTAAAAATAAAAAATCACATCCAAATGTGTTGAAAAAAAATAAGGATAAAGAAAGAAACTCAAGGACCCCCAAACCAAAAGTCCCACAGCGGTCCTGGAGGTGCTGCAGCTCAGTGTAGCGGTCCTGCTGTGGCGTGGTCACACGTGCTGGTCCAGGACCAGGTCTGTCTGCAGCTGAGCCAGTTTCTTCATGCCTCTGTTGCATCCTGACTATGGTGGACACATTGCATCCAAAACGGCGCGCCACCTGCCGAGCAGAGATTCCGGCCTCCAGGAGCCCCATAGCATGGCATCTGTGGTCAGGTGTCAGTCTGGGCATCGCTGAGTTATTGCAAATGATTTTGGTGCTTTTCAGTTTGCCTTTATATCCAGAACATGAGCACTCCTTAACTGACCACAGTTCCTTAAGTTGAGCAGTTCATTGCTGAGCAATGACAAAAACAAGTCTTATGAATGCAGACAAGTTCATTCAAGTGTGACAATAGCTCAACCCGTCTCAGGCTGTTAAGAAATTGTCTGGGATTATCTTATCCAGGTGAAACTGAAACATATTCATGCAGCTCAGGAACAATAAAACACATTCAAGTGTTGTGTTTTCATTGGCACTGAGTATATCTCTGTCCATATGACAATGCACCCACTCATCATTTTCTTCTTATTGTTGTTCGGAGAGTCATATCGTGTGAACAAACAACCTGTAAATAAATACTGACAATGCCAGGTATTCATAAAGATTTGGATGGTGCAATACGGTAACCCTTTTTAGTTCTTTATTCTGTAAGGATTTATCTGCAAATATTCCACCAGAGCAAGTTTCCCCCTGACACCAACGCTGCATCAATGGCTTAACAACACCTAAGTCCACTGTGATTTACAGAAGTTAAAGAGGTTCAAACAAGCAACAGTTTTCTCGGACTACAAAGTGATAATGGGTGAGCTTGACTTTTCTCCAGCAGTGGAACAGTATTAAAATAAGACATGTGTGGTTATGTAAGAGGAACAAAAAGGTCCTCACAAGGCCTGATATTCCTCTAACATTCTGCCGGTTGGTTTATTTATTCAATGGTAGAACATGGGCCAAGAAGTCATTACATCCTTGGCCCGTGCCACCAGGTTTCATTTAAACCAGTGCAGACAAAAGACAAGCATTATCTCCTGTGCAGAAAATACAGATAAAAGTACAACATGCATCCAGTTTGGTGTGTACAACTGTGTAACAATGAGCGACTAGAAACAGACTATAAGTTACACACTGTGCACTGTGAATGCATAATTCATTTGACAGGACAAAGAGCAGTCCAGGAGAGTTATTTTGAGATACAGCTGCTCATAAAAGCAAAAGAGAATAACAGAATTTCAGCCTGTTCGGTACAGGACACAAGTTTTCAAACACTTCATGGCAGCCTTTTCTAAAATTCACAGAAACTTCTAGAATGAGCAATATATTATGACTTTAACACCAAATCACCACTCATCATATATGGTACATATTTTATTTCTGTCTTTTTTTTTGTATATATTGTTATCTATTCAATTTTATTTTATGTATTTATTTTTGCTTTTACTATGTTTTCACATGTAGACTTTGTATGAATGCTATATGCCTCCTGTTCATAATCCTGATGTATTTTGGTCGATATATTTACATGTTTATGTTTACATTTAAGTTGGGGGTGGGGACAGTAGAAATGTACAGATTGTATGATGCATCTATGTTATGCTGTTGAAAATCCACAAATAAAATTATAAAAAAAAAAAAAAGTTTTCAAACACTTCATGGCAGCCTTTTCTAAAATTCACAGAAACTTATAGAATGAGCAATATATTATGACTTTAACACCAAATCACCACTCATCACACATGGTACATATTTTATTTCTGTGTTTTTTATATATATATATATATATATATATTTATATATATATATATATAGTTATCTATTCAATTTCATTTTATGTATTTATTTTTGCTTTTACTATGTTTTCACACGTAGATTTTGTATGAATGCTATATGCCTCCTGTTCATAATCCTGATGTATTTTGGTCGATATATTTACATGTTTATATTTAAGTTGGGGGTGGGGACAGTAGAAATGTACAGACTGTATGATGCATCTGTGTTATGCTGTTGAAAATCCACAAAATTATTTTTAAAAAAAAGTTTTCAAACACTTGGTTTTAGTTTGTTCTTTCATTTGGTTTTGATTTATTCTGAATGTCAGACAGATTTGCCAGGAATGTAAACTCAAATGAAGAGGCTATTAATCAAAAAAGTGGAAGATATAACAACACCAGCGCAGAGAATTACACACCAGAATCTTATATTTTTTTTCCTTACCATCTGGCTCTTGTCAAAATCCAGTCAGTCATGCTCCCTAAAGGATTCATTCTCCCAAAGTTGGACACTTCATGTGCTTTCTCTAGCGTCTCCTACAAGAATAATTACACAGCACAAAACACATCCATAATCCAATAATCAGCTAAGCACATTCACGCTCCCAGGAGGGTAAACTCTTTATTCTATTAACCCCGCGAATCAACACCCCAGAATATTCGGTGTTTGATCACACATTTAGCTGATTCTAAAATATAAACTATCGCAAACCGCTGACCACGCTGGGCTTTGGTCGATTTTTTCGGGGAACTGCGGAGATGGAATTGCCAGGTAGCAGACTGGAGCAGTGTACCTTTCAGTTTAAAGCCTGTTCTCAAATTGTCACCTTATCCTCGGTTCCCCTTTGCTCCCCGGGGCGTCCTCTGAGTGCCAATGAGCGAGTGTGTGCCCTTCACACTGCTCTTCCTGCGCCTTCGGTGTTTGGTTCCCTGCTATCAGAGCCCAGGGAGGTGTTAAAGGAGCAGGTAGGAACAAGTGTTCAGAGCCGCACTCATCGGCTCTCAGCAGATCAATAGGAGGCTATTAGAGCTTGGCCCTGTTACAGGGATTGACTTCTGGCACTGAGGGGAAGAGAGCCTCATGGGTTATTCATATTCAGTCCCACACACACACTGTAGATGGGTGTTAGATACACATCCCATCTCGCTGTGCGGACAGAACAAAGCAGGACAAAATTACTAGTGGAGGTTGTAAAATCAGCGACAGGGTGCAGAATGTCAGCGCTGAGGGGGTGAAGTGTGAAAATAACGGAGAAATGTTCAGCAGTGCGCCTGAAGAAAACCTCAGCCGGACAGAAATACATTCATAGAGTGAGCTGGGAACATTCACACAGATATGTTTCACTTCATTTTTTTTTTTTTTTTTTTTTTTTTTTTGGTCAGGATGTGTCATTGAGATCAAGACCTCATTTGCAAAAGACGAGAACAGCATATATATTTATTTACATATGCATCATAAAATGGTTCAGTCTAACAGATCAGCAATCACACACATCTACACACACACAGACACAAAAAAATAGGACCAATGGCCCTGGAACTTACCGGCCAAATTAAAAGCTTTGGGAAATGTATCCAGATCCATTTATTCTCACCCAGTTCTGTGTATTTATTCTATTACAGATATAGTCCATGTTTTGCTCATATTCCAATCAGATCTGTAAAAAATTCCAATTCCAACTTGATATCATTGATACTGATTTATTGGATCAATCCACTTCCTATCTGTTATAATGGGGAAATTTTTGAAAGTCACACCAAATCCAGAATCAGATCCAGATCAAAATAATTTCAATCCCTTGTGTTGACATCATCATACAGAAGCTGTATACCAAGTTTGAAGTCAATCAGAACTGGTGTTTCGGAGAAGGAGATGATTGAAATGTTTTCCCCATAAGAGCCCATGTTATATTTTCCGTCAGTTCCAGATCCAGAAGAAGATCCTGATCAGCATGAGGACATTATGTTTTGGTCATCTCCCCATCAGGGCTAGACTGGAGAAATTTACACTGGATATCATTTATATTTACTGAGTTATTGCATCCATCCACTTCCTATCTCTTATAATGGGGAAATTTTTCAAAGTGGCACCAAATCCAGAATCAGATCCAGATCCAAATAATTTCACTAACTTTTGTTGAGATCATCATAAAGAAGCTGTATACCAAGTTTGAAGTCAATTGGAACTGTAGTTTCAGAGAAGAAGACGATTGAAATTTTTGTAACGGACGACAGATGCCGCTGCCGGACAACAACAGCTTACGGCCTGTCGGCTGGTAAGCTACAAACAGCAGTTGTATGTCGTATTAATATTCCAAACTCTTTATTACCAGGGGGAAGTCTGGTACCAGAACACATTTAGGACCAAAACACCAATGAATCAACACTATGTATCCACAGACTGTACCACTCACTGAATAAAGTATAAATCTCATTGTTTCCACACATCTGTATTATGGTATCATCAAGTTTTCTTCTTAAAACTAAAACTCATAGACGCTTATTTTAATAGTTGCTCATATAAAAACTGTCTTATCTTCTTTTTCTGTATCAGCTGATAGTTTACATTATAGCTCTGTTAGTTCAGCTCTGTTTATAGTCAGAGAACAGCCACAGTAAAACCACTAATCACCTCCATTTACTGCCTGGTTTGTGTCGTCAGTAGCTGCACCCATTTAAACACAAATAAATCGCGAGTGATTTTGCAACAGCGGTCATTTTTGTGAAACACTCTGCCTTGCATATTTACTTTGATTCCCAAAATGTACCTGTGAGAGAATAAAAAGATGTTCAAAAAATAGTAGTGTGTAATTTTCGTGTCCTTTCTGCCATGTTACATGCAGATTTCCGTATAAAAATAATAGAAAAATGTGTTTTATCTGAAAAATAGTTTCTCTTCTTTCTCAGTCATTTTTAAAATAGACCTAAAGTGCTTCCACACTTGCTTCATAACATTAGTCTACATCTGGTTTTTTTCATTGAAGCTCCCACTTACATTTGATTTAAGTTTGACCAGTGAAACATCCTACTATTTTTTTAAAATGAATTCTAATTAAGCTGGAATGCTTACTGTTGTTCTGCTGATATGATGTTTTTTTTCCAATCAAAGCATCAATTTTGATGGTTTATTACATAATGCACCAAATTATTACGTTTCCTATAAAAAAAAAATAGCGCTACACCTGCATTTTGTAATAACTGCTGCAATACGTAATAATGCAGCAAAGTTTATTATTATATGTGTTCAAGAATTTTATTACAGAATGTGGCTAATATTGAACAAAAATAACTCAAACTATGAATTATGAAAGAGCTGCAGCATCTTAAACCGACCACAAAGAACATTTGACAGATAAACAGAACCACGGTGCTGCAGTTTCAGACTCAGAATTTGTCATGTCTTTTATGGATTGGGATTGTCTCTGTCAACACACCATCTATTTTTTATCAATAAGTTTTTATTTTTATTTTATCAGTTACTAGAAATTCCAGGCGACCCCATGTGGGGTCCCAATCCCAAGGCTGAAAAACACTGCTATAGTCAGATATTGGTAATACAGTGGATTGTTTTTTCTATTTTTAAAGGGGAAAAGTGAACTGTTGTGGTAAAGGGATCCAATTCATACTTTTAATTTTTAGACGGACATCTGACGTGTGAGTTTTGTGGAGTAACTTACTATATAAACAATTTGCTCTATATCTACATTGAATAAAGTCAGAGTTTACGGTGTATGTGGTTTTACGAGTGTCTGTGGTGAAATGAACAACTTTTTGGAATAAAAAGACTAAAACACTAAAAAAAAACCCTTCTGTCAAATTGCTAAATGACCGAATATGAGCATTATAACCTAAAATATGACATTTCTGTTGTCATATACCTCTTTTAATGAACTTTGCCGTCTACATATGTGGAAATCTGCTGGTGAAAGTTGACTCAGCATTACAAAGCTGATGTCTGGTACCATGTGCAGGCTTTTATATGAGACCAGGAGTAAAGAAAATGAGAAGGAGCAGGTAGTTAAACATCAGGTGGCAAGTACAGAGGTCCCAACGGTAAAGAAACACAACATTTCAGATTATGAAAGGGTGGAAAAACCCAAGTCTATTGAGATGTTACTCAACGGAAAGAAACGCATTGAATGACACTGAACCCAGCATGTCATTGTTTTTCTCAAATCTTATGTTTTGCTCTGTGAAGCCTAGTCTTCTGAAGTGTTGCTGTGTTTTTGTAAATGTCTTGTTTTCTGACCCTCAGGGCCACCGTAGGCGGGTAACTGTGGCGACAACACAGTCAACTACTGACAGAAACTGGCTGATTCTGGAGGTAAGAGTCAGTCTGAGTTACATTTCTTGAGAAAGTTGTGCATTGTGATCATAATGGTTTAAAGTTTTTCCAGATAGATATTATTCCCTGACAGTGAAAGAGCTATTTTGTGTGAAAACCTGAGGCAGATTTAGCTTTTGCCTCCTGATCCGAACCAAACCACTGATCTGGATCATATAAAATTTGGTCCAATTTCCATTTTCTCTTCCACGGATCATCACAGTGTGTGCTGACATTTCTGCAGCTCTGCAGACATAATAGTGTTTTGCATTCATCTACTACAGCCTTTATGTTTGTTGTATTAATTCAGTGAACGTTGCAGAAAACTTACATGATTAAATATTCACTAAGTCTGTTTCTTTTGTGCTTAATTGCATGTATATGTGTTTCTCATTCTGATGAGAACAGTGGACTTTTCTTTGGAGTGTCCATCTTTACCAGACATGCTCTCTGTCTTCACCTCAGCTGAATATATTAGAAATGGGACACAACCTGCAGTAAAATGCTCAATTTTCTGAAATCACTGTGAACATGTTCAAGGAATCCTCATAAAACCAGTGTAAGATACCAGTATTCCACATGATTACACTGGAGGATGCTCCATACAGAAATAAAGCCGAAGTAAAGAGATTCACAAACACATACAAAATGTATTTAATGTAAACATTCTGTTTAAATGTGAAACTATGTATTTGGGCAATCTACAGTTTGAGTCATGGAACTTTAAAGACAAAAAATTATTAGCTATACTGTTGGCAGCCAGTAAGAAATGTGTCACGAGGAAATGGTTAAAAGCAGAACCACCCACCATTGAAGAATGGATTGGAATTGTCTATGAGATTCATGTTATGGAGAAGATATCCTTCTCCCTCAAAGTTAAAAAGAAAAATTTTATATTATCTGGTCCAAATGGACTGAGTACGTAAAACCAACCAGATCTGATTTCATCTGATCGTATTTGTGATGTGTGCTTTGTGTGAATCTATTTGCTGTTATGTGAAACTGAGATTGTGTGAGGTGGTGTGCTCCCCTGTTCTGTTCTGTTGTATAAATGTTTCACCAGAAATTAATGGTCCATCAAGAAAAATTCTAGAAGGGCACTATGGATATAAGCAATGAAACTTTCTGTATTCATCCTATTACATACACTGAACAAAAATATAAACGCACAACTTTTGTTTTTGCTCCCATTTGTCATGAGCTGAACTCAAAGATCTAAAACTTTTTCTATGTACACAAAAGGCCTATTTCTCTCAAATATTGTTCATAAATTTGTCTAAATCTGTGTTAGTGAGCACTTCTCCTTTGTCCTTTGCTGAGATAATCCATCCACCTCACAGGTGTGGCATATCCAGATGCTGATTAGACAGCAGGATTATTGCACAGGTGTGACTTAGGCTGGCCACAATAAAAGGCCACTCTAAAATGTGCACTTTTACTGTATTGGGTGGTCCAGGGGGGTCAGAAAACCAGTCAGTATTTGGTGTGACCACCATTTTCCTCACACAGTCTTCTTCATGAATTCTCTGAAACAGCTTTGGAGATGGCTTATGGTAGAGAAATGAACATTCAACTCACAGGCAAAAGCTCTGGTGCAGATTCCTGAAGTCAGCATGACCAGTGCATATTCCCTCAAAACTTGTGACATCTGTGGTATTGTGCTGTGTGATAAAACTGCACATTTTGGAGTGGCCTTTTATTGTGGCCAGCCTAAGGCACACCTGTGCAATAATCCTGCTGTCTAATCAGCATCTTGATATGCCACAGCTGTGAGGTGGATGGATTATCTCAGCAAAGAAGAAGTGTTCACTAACACAAATTTAGACAGATTTGTGAACAATATTTGAGAGAAATAAACCTTGTGTGTACACAGAAAAAGTTTTAGATCTTTGAGTTCAGCTTATGAAAAATGGGAGCAGAAACAAAAGTCGTGCATTTATATTTTTGTTCAGTATATATATAGGTATATATGTATATTTTCTTATTTTTATTAATGATTAAGGCTGTAATTAATGTATGTAAAGGACATTTGCCTTTCCAATAAAAAGATAATTAAAAAAAAAAACAAAAGCCTAAGCATGAAGATGACCTTTACATGACATCTGGCAAATTATATATTATATATATATGTGTGTGTGTGTATATCTCAGGGTTCCTAAATGTTTCTGCAAGTTAAATTTAAGACTTTTTAAGACTACTTAGAACAGACTAATGCTTTTTTCACAGCCTATTTCATTCACTGGCAAAAATGTGTGAGTCCTAGAATTTAGTATGTACTGTATGTATTTATTTACTCCAACGCCTTTCTCCCACACATTTCTCACCGGGGGCTGCAAAGTTAGCAATAACTGGTTTCTAATTTCAGTGTAAATTGTCGGGTTGGAATGGGTAGAACTGAGTTGACTAACGTTACTTTCTTTGCAGCTTGGACACATTTAAACACAATACAGCAAACACGTTTATGGCAACATAAATTAAGACCTGCCATAGAAAATTTAATACCTTTTAAAGACTTTGTTAAGATACTAAATGCAGATTTGGATATTCAAGACTTTGAAGACTTTTTAAGACCCAGTTGGATATAATAATATAATAATTCTGAATTGCAATTGATGTCACATGTGGAACATGGGGATTCAGGATGTGTTTTTTTGCTGCAGTTACTTTACAAAACTTAGAAGAAAATAAGCAGTGTTTTATTTGGGAATAAACCATGAAGGAACCAGTGGTTTTATAATAAAATGATCTGAGCAGTGGTGTGTCATCAAGACCAACAAGGCGTAAAGAATCAGAATCACTGACCTACATTTACACCCTAGATTTTTATATTTGTGCCATGAACTTGTAGGAAATTATTCCCAGTAGTCTATTCTGTTTATTTCCTATCTTTCATCTTGATTCCAGTAGTGTAGATGGATGGATGGATGGATGGATGGATGGATGGATGGATGGATAGATAGATAGATAGATAGATAGATAGATAGATAGATAGATAGATAGATAGATAGATAGATAGATAGATAGATAGATAGATAGATAGATAGATAGATAGATAGATAGATAGATAGATCTGTACAGCCACTAGAATACAGCACATTACTCATAAAAATAACCTACGACATAGACACACAAACCCAAAAACAGTATTTCCACACCATATAACCGACCAAAACAGCAAAGACATATAAGTATTTGTATGTTACAGCGTTTGTCTGATCATATTTCACATTGATTCGATGTGATATACTTGTATATGTTGAAATGTCCTGTAGAGAGCGGGAGAGTGAGGGAGTGTGCATGGAGAATGTTAGAAAGGATGTGTGAACGATTTTAGAGGAACTGTTTGACTGATGTGACACATATGTAACCTTGTTCTGTGCTAATTTATGAATTGGTCTCATAATTTACAAACACCAAACTCTGTCATTATTTATGTATTTTTAACCATCAACCTGTCCAGGGACTACAGGTGTAAATTAGCATTAATGCTCCAACCTGGCACCAAGCATCTTTCCTCTGACTCTGTCTAGGTCAATGTATTGTTGTGCGCTGTCCCGGTACACATAAAAGCATACTATACCATACCATTATATTGTGGGGTTTTTTTAAGTATTGGTATTAAAAGGTGGATTCAGTCAGATTGAACAACACCTTTGAAGACTTAGGTGAGAAATTCACTGTTTTTCTGTAACTGATTAGAATAAAATAAGCAGTATTTCATTTTGGAACAAACCATAAAGCAGGGGTGTCAAACTCTTTTTAGTTCAGTTCCACATTCACCCCAATTTGATCTCCAGTGGGCCGGACCAGTAAAATAACACCAGTGAAAAAAGTAAAATTCTATTCTGATCAGGTTTACATCTACAAAGTTTCCTTAAAAATGTGAATAACATGAACAACTTGAATTGTCTCAAGAAAAACAAGTGCAATTTGAACAATATTCTGCCTCGGTTTATCAGTTTATCATTAACACATGTGCGTTACAATTGCACAAAACATTTAGTAACAGGCAGAATATTGGTCAAATTGCATTTACTTTCCTTAAGACATTTCAGTTTGTTCATATTTTTTCAGGTTACTGACGTTTTTTTGTAAAAGTATAGTTTGGCAATGTAAACATTTTCATGTAATTTTACTTTTTTTACACCTAAAAAACAAAGAGAGAATTTGTTGTTGTCATTATTTATAGGTTATTATGAGAATATTTTACTGGTTCTGACCCACTTGAAATCTAATTGGACTGTATGTGTCTGTATGTGGAACCTGAATTAAAATGATTCTGACACCATTAATTGTTAATATCTTCAGTGCAATTTTTGCATTTCACAAATTCATTCCAGGGGCCAGACTGGACCCTTTGGTGGGCCGGATTTGGCCCCTGGGCCGCATGTTTAACACCTGTGCCATAAAGGTACCAGTGATATTATAATGTAATATTTTGACCATTACAATTATGTTTTTTTTTTTTTTTTTTTACGTCTGGTGAAAAACCAATGAAGGTTTGAGGGCGTTATTTGCAGGACAACAAAAAAATGAGTCAATCAAAACCAGTCATTCTGCTTTTCAACATCCCAACAAAAGCCTATTGTCTCCTTGTAATTGTAAACATGGTGAATCAAATGGTGAATGATATTTTTTTTTTTTATGAAACTCCTACTGCTGGAATAATAAAAGGGAGAAACATTTTGTCTAGCGGCGCTAACACCACGCCGCTCTCTTTATGGATTATCCATAATTAGGCTCACACAATGTAGACAGGTGTTAAATACAAATCCAAACTCATTGTATGGACAGAACAAAGCAAGACAAAACACTACTGGAGGTTGTAAAATCAGTGACAGGTTTCAGCAGTGCTGGAGCGAGCTGAACACTGAGGGGGAGAGGTGTGAAAATAACACTGAAACGTTGAACAATGCTCCTGCCGAAAACCAGAGCTGAAAAGAAATACATTTACACAGCGAGCTCAGGTGTAAGAGCAGCTTCTCCTTGAAAATCAACCACATTTGCCAGTATTCAACTACACAAACTTTCCTTGTTTTCTAACCACAACAGGCTGGTTAATTATTCCACACAGGTCCTACATTTATACGGTGAAGTTATTTGCACACTGAGCTTCATTAAAACTACTGGAACACTTCCCTTTTCCTTGAAGCAGAAGTCAAACACCATTTTCTCTGGATAATACCAATCTTATATCCAGGGGTGTAAACAGGGTTTTTGTGTAAAGCTCCATATACGCTCATGTAAACAGCCACTGTATTACTTTTCTCAGAGTAGTTGCAGTTTATTATATGGATGTAAACATATGAGAGCAAATGACAAACTACTAATAAGACTAGATGAATTTCCTTCAGTGCTACAGCGAGTATACATTTAATGTACGGTTACAGCCTTTAAATCATTTTGGTTGTGGAGCTGTGAATGTGTCATGTGATGCAGGGCAGGGCCATGTTGTCACTGCGCCTCTGTACAGAAGGTGGTAAATAACTGTGAAAGTGGGGGATTGTGACTCGCACTACGAATGCAAACTCAGCTGCTCAACCTGGATGAAAGCACACGGATAAAATTACTCTGTGGAATATTTTTTATTTTAATTTTTTTGGGAAAATGACTCGTAAACTCCTTCGACACAATTTAAGGTTTTCATTGGAATCTGTCCTCAGGGCTTTTAAATCACTCTAAAACCTCAGGGTTTTCATTTCAATTGGTTCTATGTAGTATTCCAAACTCTCACCAGCAGGGGGCAGTCTGGTACCAGAACACATTTAGGACCAAAACTAACAAATCAACACTATATATCCACAGACTGCATCACTCACTGAATAAAGTATAAGGCTCATTGTTTACACACATCTGTATTATGGTATCATTGCTCATAATAACACCGTTTTATAATCTTCATGTGCTGCATCAGCTGATAGTTTACATTATAGCATTATAGCATTATAGCAATACATTATATTATATTATGTTAGCTTAGCTCTGTTTATAGACTGAAAAACAGCCACAGTAAAACCACTAATCACCTCTGTTTTCTGTACGGTTTGTGTTGTCAGTAGCTGAACTAAAGATCTGTTTCAAATCAAATAAACAAGGTCAGAACTGTCACAGTTTAGTCTGAACCGTGGATCAACAAACGGAAAATTAGCAAAGATAATATCATCCCATAATAACTTTGCACCATCATAAGTTTCATAATGTTTTGTCTTATTTTCTTTGCATGTTCGAAATAAAGTTAAAAAAAAAAAAAAAAGCCTCATTGGGCGACACGGTGGTGCAGTGGTTAGCACTCGTGCCTCACAGCAAGAAGGTCCTGGGTTCGATTCCAACACCAGTGGGTGTGGGACCTTTCTGTGTGGAGTTTGCATGTTCTCCTCGTGTCTGCGTGGGTTCTCTCTGGTACTCCGGCTTCCTCCCACCATCCAAACACATGCACTAATAGGTTAATTGGTTAATCTAAGTTGCCCATAGGTGTGAATGTGAGAGTGATTGTTTGTCTCTATATGTTCAGCCCTGCGATGAACTGGCGACTTGTCCAGGGTGAACCCCGCCTTCGCACCTATGTAGCTGGGATAGGCTCCAAGTGACCCCCGTGACCCTAGTGAGGATAAAGCAGGTTCAGAAAATGAATGAAAGAATGAATGAATGTGCTTGAAGATGGATTCTGTCCATTTAAATGTTATTTTGTCTATGTCTTAATTTGCTTTGTTTTGTCTTATTTTCTTGGCATGTTCAAAACAAAATAAAAATAAATAAATAGAAGAAACACTGATATTTCAGCATCAAACTCCATTCTTTTCATTTAAAGCTGTGTCCAGTGGTGAAAAAACAACAGCACTTCCACCTTTTATCACCACGTTACTTTCACCAACTCCAAAAGTTATGATTAAGTGACTCACTACTCCCTCTAGTGGTCACATACATCCTTAGAGTGTCGCTGGCAAATAATTCAGTTCACATCTCTGCAATACAATACAATAGCATCTTTGGCAAAACTTCACAGCTCTTTAATCTAAACACTAATGATAATGTAAGGTTATTTTTAAAGACTTGAATGTAGAAATATTACATGTAACTAGGGCTGCACCTAACAATTTTAAAAATCAATTAATCTATAGATTATTTTAACAACTAATCGATTTATTGGATAAACACAAAAGAAAAGAAGGGGGATGGGAGGTTTATACGTGGGGGTGCGTTCTATAAGTGCCGCAACAACCGTAACTGGTGTGAAACTGAAACTGAAACTTAACTTTGACTGACTCCCGGCTTCTATGCCTCTCTTTTACTTCGGAGTTTACATGAAATTTTAACAACTTCGAGCCTATATCCTCAGGCCACCCAGCGGAGAACGGAGACGGAGAAAAACGTTATAATTACGACAATAGTGTCTAACTAGCTAGCGGGTTAACGTAATCACGACATGTAGGCTATCTTAAGCTACGTTTACATTATGTTCCCGGTGGCCACAGTTTGCCTGAGACTTACTGCACCGTAGGATTTTGGCCCTTTTTTTCTCCATATTTAAATTTTGTTATATAAATAAACAGCCAACTACATTTCAACCAAACGGGGCTGCCCGGCATCCAAAGCCTCAGCCATGTTCCTCTGTGTTTTCCTCTGTTATGTGCTCAAGACCCAACGAATCAACTGCTGAATTCGTTGCCAATTCGTTCAAGAATCGATTTGGATCAATTTAAGCAATTCGTTGCAGCACTACATGTAGTCTCTTAAAAATGTGCAAAAATACTGCAGTTCTAATGCTGATATGAAGTATATATATATATATATATATATATATATATATATATTTCTCTTGACTGGATGTCTGTGAAAACCTTGAGTTGCACAGACTTTATTTGCCACGACTGAGAGAAGATACAATATTTCACCTGTGAATGAGCTATAAAATAACCCGTAATCTTCAAATAAGATGAAATGGTTGACTGTACTTTTGGTGTGTTCTGATCCTGTCGGGGTTGTCTATATGTGTGCATGACATAAAAATAAAAGAATCTGTCAATCATCTGATTTCATATGTAGATGTCTGTGGTTGTAACTTCACGTTGATTGATTCTGAAGCAACATCAGCTCAGTGATGAGATGAACTGACTGAGCTCCACTGTGGCTCACACACACACACACACACACACACACACACACACACACTGATCAAAGACAATGTTTATTGTATAGAAAAATAACTGGCAGTGACATCTTTGTTCTTTCATCTTGTGTTGTTTGGCTCGATGCAGTAACTTCATAGAGTTTCTTTTAATTTGCTTCAGCGTTACTTCCTCTGCAACCCGACGTTAGTCTATCACTGGCAATGTACGTCAATAAAAACAAACACCTGATATATAAAAAAAGACAGATATGATGCTTTTCTTACATTTATTTCATTTAAAACCTCTGTGTAGTCTTTTTTTAGTCAAAGACACGCTTATTTTAACTATTAAGAACTGAAAACTCCTCCGATAAATCCATTTATATACCTGTGTGTGTCATGTTTGTCAAAGCTTATCAACTGGAGCATTTGCAGAGCATGAGATGATTTAGTATCATTAGGCACAATTTCCAGCATATTGTAATTAGGGGTGTGTATTGGCAAGAATCTGGCAACACGACGGAAATCACAATACTAGGATCACAATACGATATATCATGATACTGTTAAAAAGGCAATTTTTTTGTTTGTTTCTTTTTTTAAATGATTATTTCCTGGAAGAACTGAATTACACTGAAATCTGCACAAATACTAAACACATTCTTATTTGATCACAACAGGATCTAATGCTATAACACAAAATTTTCCTCTGTTAAAACTGAAATTACGTTTAACAGACATTACAGTTTCAGATCCTGTTCAAATGTTCATATTCTATTAGTTCATAACTAACACCAGAACATTATTTTAGTTCAGTCCCAACAAAGGAACTACTAACTGCCTTTCAGACGGTAAAAAGTGCTTTTAGGATGCTTCAAATAACCATTATTTAATAAAACAGTGTTACATAATAACAAATAAGATATAAACAAAAAAGATAAACAAAAAACTAAAATGAACCTCGACAATATCTGCATTTGAATAAATACCTAAAAATATCAATACAGTACTTTTTAATATCGATACAGTATTGTGAAATGAAATATCGCGATATATTGCAGAACCGATATTTTCTAACACCCCTAACTGTAATCTGAGACAAAATGAGACTCCTGCATCGACTCTAGGGCTAAAAGATATATCGTTATCGTATTGATATCTAGATATGAACATTCAAGATAGAAGATTTAAAATCATAATCATGGATGAAAAACAAAACAAAAACACAATTAATGTTGAGAGAAATGAAGTAAAAAACATCTCTGAGGCATTTTAGAAGAAAAGGTAACAATTCAAACAAAACTAACCGATGCAATGATATTTACCACAATATAAATGTATATTATGACATTTGTTATTGTTTCTATCTATCTATCTATCTATCTATCTATCTATCTATCTATCTATCTATCTATCTATCTATCTATCTATCTATCTATCTATCTATCTATCTATCTATCTATCTATCTATCGTTCTATCTATCGTTCTATCTATCGTTCTATCGTTCTATTTGTCATTCTATCATTCTATCTATCATTCTACTTATCTGTCTGTCTGTCGTTCTATCTATCTATCTATCTATCGTTCTATCGTTCTATCGTTCTATTCGTCGTTCTATCTATCTATCTATCTATCTATCTATCTATCTATCTATCTATCTATCTATCTATCTATCTATCTATCTATCTATCTATCTATCTATCTATCTATCTATCTATCTATCCATCCATCCATCCATCCATCCATCCGTAATGTTGCTTAACGTGCTGTATCTTCACCAGCCTTTGGCCGTTTAACGCACAAACAACACCTCTGGCAGAATCATTAGCAGCTGACACCTTATAATTGACCTCCACCCAAAATGGAAATGCATGGATGCACGCACACATCCACCCAGACCGGCTCATACGCAGACATCCAGACAACCAGAGCTGTATTGGATTTTTAATTGAACTGACAGGACACAAACCGTGGACACACACACCCATATGCACACTGAAACGCACACAGACACATGCTTCTACTGCTCATTAAGGTTTAACCATTATGTTGAAATAAGGCGTCCAGTTCTGCCCCGCTGGAACCCTTTTACTTTTTCATCAGTCAGAAATTAATTATCTGACATCTAATTACGCAAACTAAACCTGACCATCGACAGTCAGGATCTTTTCTGCATTACATTGTTTCAATAATGAGCAGCGTAGTGAGCTCTTCTTTGTTTTTTAATGCTTGGTGTAGCTCTGACAAGGCGGCAGATTCCCTCCTAATACGTCCACGTTCAGCTGTATTATTAATGCACCACAATGTCCTGTAATAAATGTCCATAACTGACAGTTTAAGAGTGACTCTGGTAACGTGTTCTTCTCACTTAAGCACGATAAATGTTTGGATTTAATCATTAAAGTGGATTAAATTAGAGGTAAAATATTAGCTTTATTCTTACATTTTTCTCCTAATAAAGAATTAAACCTTAATAAAAGTGTAAATCTCTTCAGTTTACTATTAATGAACTTCTGCCCCGTCCACACTGATAAGGATATTTTGTAAAACAGTTATCTTTGTCTGCATTTGCTCCTCTTGTAAACACATTAGGGATGTAATGATTACTGGTATAATGATAACACTGGTCAACAACAAATGTATTGTTTCAGTTTTTTGAGCTGATTTAGGATCATTTTGGTGCTGAATCCAAAAATCACATTCATTTTGCTCAATCAGGTCAACTTTCTGAACTATGCTACATATTGGCTTTTGAACCTTTTTGCTTACATTTATGGGCATTTTCACATCATATGATACAAAATTCTTTCATATTTCTTGCAATAAACGAGTTGTGAAGATTTTACTTTTGCCAATTTATGATTAATGTTTTTTTTAATATTACAGGTGAATGAAATGGCTTCGACTAGAAGATCTTGCAAAAATAAGCCTGACGTATTCTGCTCCATCTGCGGTGAATACACCATTGGACCTAACAGGAATCAAGTCACAAGTTTCATAAAGTGTGCTTACCAATCTTATTTTGGTATTAATTATTATATTTTGTGAGAAGATCAAATTTTTCAAAATCAAATTCGCAAAAAAACCTGACCTGATTGAGAAAAACAGATGTCATTTTTGGATTTAGCGGTGCAAAATGGTCCTAATTCAGTTGGAAAAAACCTCAACAACTTGCAAAAAACATTTTTTTGTAACCCAGTGTAATGATAAAAATGGTAAAATTGCAGACAGTTAGTATTACCACTTAAATTCTAATTCTCACGATAACCCTGTTTGATTACTGCACTTTTAGGGGAAAACGCCTATGTAAAGATCTGCTTTTATGTCAAATATTTGAGTATAGTTTTAATTTATTACAATTTTAATTTTCTACACCTAATATTTGGAACCAATATTCACTTTTAAAGTCTTTGAAAAGGTTCGTTAACCATCTTTGTGCTATTTATGCAAAAAATTATATGCATTTCTCAAATCGGATTTTATATTTTTTTGTGTTTTTTGTCCTTTTATGTTGATACAGCAGGTTAAAGTGAAAAAAATAATAGACAGATGATGATATAGATGAAGTTGTGCTGAAAAAACAGATCCCAAACATGGATATAGTAAACATTTGTTTATATAGTATATAAAGGCCAAATCAGAAGGACTGAAAAATGGACAAAATAGGCTCAGACCACTAAGGGTTAATATTTGAATGTTTCTGCAACAGAAGGTACATTGTACCAATTTTTTTTTTTTTTTTTTTTTTTTTTCAAAATACAACTTGGTTAAATTAATTCAGTGTGTGTATTAGTACTTTTTGAACAGTCTGAGCACAATTTCAATAATACCACGATAATAATGATAACTGATAATTTTGGTCACAATAACCATGATATGAAATTGTCATATCGTTACATCCCTAAAACACATATACAGTGTTTTAGGTTTTCACAGTGTCCACAGGTTTGACAACACATACTGTGGTCTGTTTGAGGGTTTGGACCAGTTTGGAGTTAGTTTTGTGGACACACATTTAGTAAAACAGATTAAGATAATATCTGTTTACAATAATATCCACGTTAGTGTGGACATGGAATTGGAAGTTTATGACTGCACTTGTTGCTTAATTTAATGACAGATTAAATCTTAGAGAAATTGACCCAAAAAGACCCAGCACCACTTTTATGTCAGTTCCCAAATAAAATTTCCTCTATATCTAACCTTCCTTAAGTGATTTATCACCATTTATTTATAATATTATCCTTTGTATTTTGTATTTTATCAGTCTGAATCAGGTTTTTTCCTGTATTTAATTCACTGATGATGTATGTTCATAAAAACTCAGATTAAAGTTGATGGTTTTTAAATTAAAAGCAGAGAAAACTGAGGAAAAAGTGACTTTTTCAGTCAAATCCATCATTAACTGAACATAAACCAAGCATTTCCTTCCACTGTCATTGATCCAACTCCGTGGGTTTTACTGGTGAAACAATGTTGAAGAAGATGACGTGTTTCCACGGTAACTACGGAGTCTCTGAATGTCCAAATGGGTCATATCTGATGACCATGAAAAGATGACAAACTGTATTTTACACCAATTATTGACATGTATTGATAGGATTAGTGGATTAAAAGGTATTAAATAGTTCAGATGGTTTTGGTCAGTGATGGATGTTTGGGTCTTTATGGGTTAAATAAGATAACTTTATTTCACTCTAAATATAGACCTTCCATTATTTATACATCTAATAAGTGCTGCTGGAGTTCTTGACGTGTCTTTAATTATCAGCTGTCTCTTCATATAACATGTATTTCATTAATCTTAGAATAAACAACGGCTATTTCTGAAACATTTCTAGAGAGTCTGTGTAAATGGACATTTAGTATTTATATACCATTTTAAAAACAAAACATATAAGTGTGGAAGTATCTTCTTTACAGCTCTAATAACATCTGTTTTTAGTAATAATTTCAACAGCTTTAACTAGACGGACTATTTATAATAATGTGACTGTTATGATGAGTGAATGCTGATGTATGTATGTAATTATATTTTATGATCTTAATCCCTATCCAGGGCTTTAGATTACCTTAATTTGGGCACATCAGATGCTGGAATCGGCGGAGGGGGTGGGTGCGGGATTAGATTTTTCAACAGTAATTCCTGTTTTCTCAGACTATTTCAGATATATTCAAGAGTATGAAGACATGGATTCCACAAGTCTAATTTCCAGAAGTATTGATCAGCATATGGCCAGCTGATTTTAATTCCAAAATCACAGGACTGCATGCAGGCAGATAATTCATATGTCATATGTTTCACTGCGTTTGTTATGTGAGCGGCCTGAACTTATAGGTCGCCCACGAGGCATGGTTGTTGAGAGAAAACCTTTGGCGTACAACGTACGAGTCAATCTCCAAGCTCTCATCACCTCTCATTGGCCGAAACGGGTGATTTAGACCAATCAAACGGCGCAAATATGTCATACCTGCTGCCAGACAATAGTCTGGTCTTGTCTGTCTTTTATGTTTTGTGTGTCACTTCCTGTTTTATTTTGTTAAGTTTTCCCTCATGTGTCTTGTCTGTCGTCTTTACTTCCTGTTCCCCGCTCATCCTGACCTCTGTCCTGATTACCTGTCTCCACCCTAATTTGCTTCACCTGTGTCTAGTTGTCTTCCCTCCCTTTTGTGTATTTAAACCCTGTCTTTTCCCCTTGTCAGTCGCCAGTTTGTAACTCCAGTAGTTCAGACCAGCGTACTTGACCTCGTTTGTTTGCCTGTTTTTTGACCTGTTTTGGATTCCTCGGTTTTTCGTCTTCTGCCTGATCTCTGTCGGTTTTTGTCTGCCTCATCTGATCTGGTTTTGACCTTCTCGCCCTGACTACCGGCACGTGAGTTTGCCTAGTCCTTATGTCCTGTTGCTCGATTGTTAGCCTGCCTGTATATGACCTGTTTCCGTCCCTGACCTCCCTTTGCTTTTCCCCAGTCGGGGAAAAGACTCCTAACACCGCTCGGGGAGACGGGCTGCTGCCCTCGATCCGGAGGACGAATCTGAGGAGAAAATCCCCAACCATTATCCTCAAGATTCTGTCACTCATTATATTTTTTCACCTGTGTGTGTGTGTGAACAATAAACCTTTTGGAACTAACTTTTGTTGTCGGAGTTCTGCATTTGGATTCTGTGTTTGTGCTAACGTTATCACAAAATATGACTTCTGCGGGAAGCATGAATACTTGTGCTTTCCTGTTCGGTACATATGTGTTGTTGTCAATGTTTTCTCTGTCGTTATGAACAAGCCTTGTATATTATAACCGATGTGTTTTACGGGAGGAAAAAAGCAGGGGCGAGTGAGTCAATACTTTCGTTTACACTCTGCTCTGGCCTTTTTTTATTTTTAATTTGGGGACACTAATTTGGGGACATTGAATTTGGGCACACCGTTAGTCGGCCCAGCCAAGGTGTAATCTAAAGGCCTGCTATCACACAGCCTGAACCAAGACAGAAAAAAAGAGAATAATTTATCACTTTTAGGTGTCTGATCCCCTCCAGATTAGTTTTACAACATAAAAAAGCTGCTTGCAATATTAATTTGACTCTGATCTGATGGATTTGCTTCTGGTGAGTTTTTCCAACTTCAAAAAAAAACCAAAAAAACAAAGTGACTAACCAAGCCTAAAAACATCACATAGAAAATCACAGATTATCCCTGTGAGTGTAAGAAGGGATGGAATTAGAAAGTGCAGATACAGCAATACAAGTTGATGACATAATCAGATTGATACTGTAATTAGAACAAGGCAGGAGCTGATATTGACCCAGAACATGCAAAGACTCTGAGAAGAGCTCAAGGATTTTAGGAACGTACTCATAACCACAACCCAGGATTTATAGGGGGAATTTCAAACGTAATAAAGGAGTGACATTTTTACTTTTTTTTAAATGGAATTATGCATTTAAGACATTTCCCTGTGGTCTACATAAACTGTTAATGCTCTGCTTGGGTCTGAATTCTGCATTAATTCAACTCCACAGGTCCATCTTCAACACTATTTCTGAGTAATGACACCAGAAAGGTCATTTTAAGCGCTGGGCCTTTAAATGCACATGAGCCACTTCAGGCCCCGCCCCCTCCATGTTGTTGGCTGTGCTTTCTGTCCCGTTCAACCAACAACTGAACATTTTAAGTAATCGGCTCAAAGTTTGGACATATTTTCAGTTTTTACTACAACCACCGCTGCTGATAAACAATTATGTCGTACACGGAGAATGTTCATCAGAAGTCTTCACCTTATATGTGCAAATGTCGTGACGTAACTAGTTATAGATGTAACAAAGTAAGCAGGGATTAGGAACTAACACTATAATTTAAGGGGAACTGAAATCTTCAAGAAAATTAAGTGTAGAACAAACAAACATACAAAGCCAGTGTACCTCTGTTAGAGGGGTACATCTGTGGAATAATCTGGAAGAAAAAATGTCTTCTTCAGTTTCTGCATTTAAGGGGATGTATAAATCCAGTATAATAACAAAATATAGAATATTATCTGAATAAGTGGATATCTAGTTAGAATATTGAAGAATGCATAAAATAAGATATTATTGTTATTACTTAATACAGACTATCATGATTAGAAAATATTATCACGTTTATTAATGATTGTATTAGTAGTAAATATGTAAAGTGCATTTAAACATTACAGTTCATATTAAAAAAGACTGATTATGCAAATCTGATTGTGTGTGAGGTGACTGAAAATCGTATGTGAATGGTTTGTATGGATTAGAGCCCGACCGATATGGGATTTTTGGGGCCGATGCCGATACTGATATTGGGGACTAAAAAAAGACGATATCCAATATATCAGCCGATATCCGATATTGGCCGATAACTGATATATGAAGTAAGAACACTGATCTACACAGGATGTAATTACACTGGTCAACAACAAATTTATTGTTTAAGTTTTTGAGCTGATTTAGGATAATTTTGGTGTGCTGAATCCAAAAATCACATTAATTTTGCTCAATCAGGTCAACTTTCTGAACTATGCTACATATTAGCTTTTGAACATTTTTGCTTACATTTATGGGCATTTTCACATCATATGATACAAAATTCTTTCATATTTCTTGCAATAAACGAGTTCTGAAAATTTGACTTTTGCCAATTTATGATTGTTTTTTTTAATATTACAGGTGAATGAAATGGCTTCGACTAGAAGATCTTGCAAAAATAAGCCTGACGTATTCTGCTACATCTGCACTGAATACACCATTGTACCTAACAGGAATCAAGTCACAAGTTTCATAAAGTGTGCTTGTGAAAATGATTTTTTTTCTCTTAAAACCTATTTTGGGTGAGAACTACATAAAAAATCAACGGCTAAAGTCACAAAAATGTAATCAATTTTATGAGAGATCAAATTTTTCAAAATCAAATTAGCAAAAAAACCTGACCTGACTGAGAAAAACAGATGTCATTTTTGGATTTAGCGGTGCAAAATGGTCCTAATTCAGTTGAAAAAACCTAGACAACTTGCAAAAAACATTTTTTTGTAACCCAGTGTAATCTTATATTAGATAATTGGGGACAGGTGGATAAACAGTTGCATAAATCTTTGTTTATCTCACAAATATAATTTACACAACTTTCAAATGCAAACTATGCAATCACAAAAAGAATTAGAGCAAAAAATATGACTGAGCACACAATTATGTTTTCACTCACAAATTTTGATATGTCTGCCTCATGGCACTACAACTTCTTATGTGGACTAAGGACTAAACTGAGCATGTGCAGAGTGAATTAAGAGGAACTAAGTTGTTCCTGATTGGAGCAACTGCAAGAGTTACAACTGACCCCAGTCTCCCCTACACTATTAACACCCAAGCCTGTCACAGAATGAAACTGTGGGGGGAGACAGGAAGTGCACAGACATGAGTGTGTGCGGGGGGGTGAATGCTTCATAAGACGAGGGGGGGGGCCATGATTTTTTTTTTTGGGGGGGGGGGGGGGGGTTACCGGTCCATCCTTGTCAGAGAGCATGGTAGCGGACCATGACTTTTGCCAGGGTGGGGGGTCGGAGTGGGGGTGGGGGGGTGGATAAGCAGTCCATCCTTGTCAGAGCGCACGAGCGGGGTGGGAGGGGTGGGGGGGATTGTGTGTGTGTGGGGGTGATAGCGTCATTGTCCGAGCAGGAGTGAAAGTGAAACTAACACTTTAAAGTTCCTCTTATTCTCCGGGCAACACACACACACACACACACACACACACACAGGAGCAGCGAGTGACAGAATCTCCGCGCAGCAAGAAAGTTAATATATCGGCTACATCGGCTACATATTGGCCGATGTTCATTAATTGGTGATACACTATAATCGGCCCAATTAATCAGCCAGCCGATTAATCAGCTGGCTGATTAATCAGCTGGCCGATTAATCGGTGGGGCTCTAGTATGGATGTTTAGAGTCACTGTAAAAATATACAGAAAAAAAAGTGTGTTAAAGCAAAGGAAGCGGAATTGATTTAATTACTAGTTTGTAAAAAGGGGGTGGGAGTCAATAAGTTATACTTCTTCCCACTCCTTTTTGTCTGCCGAAAAATTTTGCTTGACTATGTTGTATGGTTCTTTGTTATCTGATGATTCTATGCGATCAAAATAAAACTAAACTAACTAAAACTCCAGTCTTTTCATTTAGGGCTGTGTCCAGTGGTGAAAACAACAACAGTGCTTTTAACTTTTATCATCGACTTTTTCCACCCACAAAGTTTTTTCTGACTCACTACTCCCTCTAGTGGTCACATAAATCAGTTCAGTTCAGTTTAAATAAAACAGATTCCAAGAAAACAAGAAAACTTACACATATACATGAAAACAAAATCCCCCGAACTGTTACTATAAATAAATTCAGTTCGTATTTATACAATCCAATACATTGGCTCTTCACTCTAAACACTAATAATAAGGAGAAGTCAAGGCCAGTGGAGCTTTGAATTATCTCAGCTGAATAAATGCATCTAGTTTCACACTGTGTTGCAGGTCAGTCCAGTTCACACACATTAACACCACTGAACTGCACTGAAGACATAACAAATTCACCAACGTAATTGTTAATTTTGGTCTGAAAAAGGTGCTTATTGAACCATGAGTATGAAACAACTGAGGGGTAGAATTACACAAAGAAGATAGTGAATAAAATATACACTTTATTTACTGTATCAGTTTAACCAAGTGTTAAATCTAATGTGGTAAGATATTCTGCTTCCACGATCTAAAGAAGAGGATTTGACCCTTAAATAAAGATCTGCTCTTATTAATGATTAATTACCGTTTTAATCACTTTCTGAATTAAAAAAAACTGCTTCACACTCCTTTGACCAAGCACTGGGCAGTACATTAAATACATTCAGTGAATCACAACTTGTTCTACGTGGGATGTGAT
The DNA here is from genome assembly GCF_902148855.1 of Sphaeramia orbicularis. Taxonomy (NCBI): domain Eukaryota; kingdom Metazoa; phylum Chordata; class Actinopteri; order Kurtiformes; family Apogonidae; genus Sphaeramia; species Sphaeramia orbicularis. Next base: position 4,027,111 of record NC_043972.1, read on the forward strand.
AAATGACTCAAAGTTCAATGAACATTCAGTTCAAAATATGTTCCGGTTTTTTAAGCTCCTAGCAGTAGAATCCAGTATTTTCATTTTCTCACTCCCTTCGTCTCACAGACATGGTTTTAAATTATATGGAGTGAGGACTGAGGTATATCTGCTTCACTGACCACCTCTGATTTACTTCATGTTTTCAAAAAATAATATCATAAGTCCTTGTAAACACCAGACACGACTTCAGCTTTATATCCTCATTAGTTTCTGATACTGAGTCTTTGGAAATGCACTGTTACTGGTTTTACTATAAAAATGTGTGGTTCAGAAAAAGATGTGTTCAATAAGTTCAATAAGTCAGTATTTTTTGACTAGTCATCATTGATGCAAGAAATTACAGGAACTGCTGTAAGAAACAAGATGTATTTAACTTCTGGAAACAACGATCTACATTTGAATATTTGATAAATTACAGCATGCTGGCAACTGCAAAACAAAACAAAAATGACATTTGCACAATTTATTTTTCATATTGTAATGTTACTGTGGTTCATAACTATTTTTTCTAAAAGACATAAAGTTATCTGATTTATGAGATAATAAAAATAATGGGGAAAAAAAAAAATCACATTTTCTACATTTCAGTTTCATACTGCTCATGTATATCGAAGTCTTCCCTAGAAACACATTTCGCTGGAAAATGAATGTCTTCATTAGCATATTAAAAAAATGTAAATGTTATGATATCTTTATCCTAACTATATTTATTAGAGAATCAATTAATTAATTGTTTCATTCTTGCACATATACTGAAGAATACTGATAATCCAATTAAAAGGCAGGCAGTGTTAACTTCCATCCAATGCTGAAAATATACATTTGGCATCTTTAATCAAACTATATTTAATAATCCACAGGACATAGTGTTGGACCACTTTAACCTGCAGTAGTTTGTGTAACATAACGACATCTGGTATGTATTTGTCTTACAAATAAAACTTTATCTGCATGAGAATCAAAATATAAAACATTATTAATCATCATTATATAAGATAAGATAAGATAAGGTAAGGTAAGGTAAGGTAAGGTAAGGTAAGGTAAGACTTTATTTATCCCACCATGGGGAAATTTCACAGTTACCAGCAGCAACAAACAACCAAGTGCAGAGAAAAGACAGGTAGAGAAAACCACAAACAGGTGAAAAATGAAATATATATTTATGAAAAAAAAAAAAAGAAATTTAGTGTTTATATAAATCTTTATATAAATATAGAATGAGAAGTAAAATTAAAATTAAACATTATGATTATCAAAAATCATTATAAAATGATTTTGGTCCTTATTGCTCAGCTGTGCTTTGACCTAAAACACTTGTGTTTAGACGCTGACACATAAACAGTCATTTCGTATGTTAGTTCCATCTTCTGTGTATGGGGATCCACAGGTTCTAGACATGACAGTTTTTATGCTGTTGTGTATTAGTGCATGCTGTACCGCATTTGTCCAGCAGTCACCGCAGGGCTCGTGACTGCGACTGAATTACGGTCGCATGCACCTGAGAATTTCGGTAGTGCGACTGTTTTTGAGATTACGATCGCACGGTGCGCCAATATAAAAATGAGCGAAAATTAATACGTGCGCCTAGAATAATGGCTGCAGAAATAACTCGTCAGCTGGAAATAAACAAGCTCCATGCCCCGCTGACTGAAGCGGAAAATCTAGTCCCCGCCCCCTCGCGTGCGCAGGCGGCATAAACAAAGGGATCAAATAACTCCACCGACGTTTGAAACAATCTCCCGCCAAACCCGGTTAGTAGCGCTGGCGTTGTTCCAAGTATTTTCCCATGACGTAATGTATCCTGCAAGTCAGATGATCATGTTGTGCGAATCAACTTGCTACACGATCAGCTGACCGTAACCAGCGAATCGAGGGGCTAATGAATAAACAACAAGCGGTATCCAGACGTGTACATGATTCGTCAAAAGTTTGACTTGACTTCAGGCATGGTGTAGACCACAGTGACTAAGGGCCTTTAGGCCATGAAATAAAAAAGTTGGTTGTTGCAAATAATGGTGTGATTCGTCTTTCTTCTCCAAGAACCAACTAAAGTATATACCACACATTGACAATTGTTTTGCACCTGTGTCAATGTAAGCTTTTTCTTTCATACTCTATTCAAATACTTTATTCTAGGTTGTTAACATTGCTTAAATACATATAGGAATATTACTTGGTATGGCCAAGAGTTTTGCTTGTTCTCCAAATTTTTTATATAATAGTGGTGCGCCTAGATTTTAGCCTGTGCTCCTAACTTTTTAGGGTTAGGAGCACAGTGCTCCTAGGTCAAAAAGTTAATTTTGAGCCCTGCACCGCCAAAGTGTTCTGGGCAAAGCAACGTGATTATACAGCTATTGCATTCCAAAATCACTAATATCTTCAAAAATGTTGGTCCTATCAACTTGCCGTTTTCACTAGTCTGTTCCTTAACCAAAAATACATGAGTACACCAAACTGCAGCAGTCACCTCTTTCTGGATTTTGTGTGAATCCCGAGACACACACACACATGCACACAAGCACGCACACAGAGGCCATTTGGCTTTTATAACATAAATGACTCAATGTGTGAAACTATGTGGACGATTATTTTATACCCAGTAGCAGCTCTGCTCATGATGCAGAAAGCTTTGTGTACACAGGTTTATTATTAATCAATTATTAATTTGCTGGATCTATACTACCCATTAGCACCATTACAATCCTTAAATGGTTCCATAAAACAGAGTTAATTGTTGTTTCAGTCCTAATTACTTAGATGTTTTACTGACTGTAGAATGTGCTACCCTGTAAATGTGATGTTTTATGACATTAAAGTAAGATTAAAGACACGAGAAGGCATTAGTGAATCATAGACGCTCTGCTGCTTTCACTGAAGACCAGATGGAGAAGAAGCATCTGAGGGTAAGTCATGAACAATATCTCAAAAATGCTTAACCCTGTATAGCCTTAATCAGGGGTGTCCAAGTCCAGTCCTTGAGGGCCAGAGGGCCAGAATCCTGCATGTTTTGGGTATTTCCCTCTTCCAGAACACCTGGGTCAGTTAATGATCAGCTCATCATCAAGCTCTGCAGAAGTCTGATAACGATGTAATGGCTTCCAGGTGTGATGGAAGAGGGAAATACCCGGAACATGCAGGATTACCGGCCCTTGAGGACTGGATTTGGACACCCCTGAGTTAACTATTAAACCACTGACAGAAAATTCCAGTTCTTTGAAACTGGAGCCTTTATTGGTCCTTCTGAACAACCAAAACATTTTTTTTTTTCAAATATCAATTTCTATGTATGAGTTTCAATTTTGTATCATATTTGATACAACGGGTCTCAATGCTCAAATTTTATTATTTTTGAACAAACAAAAACATAACACAAACATGTGTAACAAATTGGTAATTCCTTTTCAAAATTGCCAAAATTCTGCCTCCTTCCTCATTAATGACAGTTTTGTAGTGTCACTGGAAAGGCCTCTGGTGAATAAACTCCTCCCCCTGGTTGATTATCTGTGTATTGCATGTATCTAATTGTATACGTCAGGTTTTTTAAGAAAAAAAATATCACACTGATCATGTAGACCAGGGGTTTCAAACATGCGGCCCGGGTGCCAAAACCGGCCCGCCAAAGGGTCCAATCCGGCCCACGGGATGAATTAGTGAAATACAGAATTTACACTGAAAACATTAACAATCAAGGATTTTAAAATAAAGGTCAGTTTGATCTAAAGTGAATACTATCATAATAAACTATAATGAAATGAAAACAAATTTTCTTTTGTTTTTGTGTAGAAAAACATAAAATTACACAAAAATGTTTACATTTACAGACTAGTGTTTTACAAAAAATGTGAAAAACCTGAACCAATGTGAACAACCTGAAATGTCTTCAGAGAATTAAGTGTAATTGTTCTAATATTCTGCCTGTTAATAAATGTTTTGTGTATTTGTAGATCCACTGTAAGTTGTAATGAACATGTGAAAATGAGAAGCTGAGGCCAAATAATGGCATAAATTGTTAAAATCGCACTTTTTTTTCTTAATAAATTTCATTTTGTTCATGGTTATTCGTGTTTTTCATTTTTTTAAAGGTTAGTTTGTAAACATAAACATTTTGATAATATACAGGGTGGGGAAGCAAAATTTACAATGAACATTTAGTTTTTTTTTCTCAGCAGGCACTACGTCAGTTGTTTTGAACCCAAACATATATTGATGTCATAATCATACCTAACACTATTATCCATACCTTTTCATAAAATTTTGCCCATATGAGTAATCAGGAAAGTAAACGTCAAAGAGTGTGTGATTTGCTGAATGCACTCGTCACACCAAAGGAGATTTCAAAAATAGTTGGAGTGTCCATAAAGACTGTTTATAATGGAAAGAAGAGAATGACTATGAGCAAAACTATTACCAGAAAGTCTGGAAGTGGAGGAAGCAACAAAAAACGTACCAAAGCTTTTATTAAAGCTCTCAAATCCAAAATCCTAAAGGATCCAACCAAATCCATGAGAAAAATGGCAACTGAACTTGAGGTAGACAACAAGACCGTTAGAAATGCAGTAAAATATGATTTGAAGTTAAAATCTTACACAAGAACACCAAAACACTTGTTGACAACAGCTATGAAGGAAAAGAGATTGGAAAGGCGCAAGAAAATTATTACACGGTTCAAGAAAAAGTCCTCCATTGTAACGATCTTTTCAGATGAAAAGATCTTCACTGTCAATGCTGTTCTGAACCGCAGAAATGACAGATTTATCGCAAAATTGAAAGCTGAGGTTAAGAGGACATTAAGAACAAAACATCCTGCTCAAGTTCTGGCTTTTGGTGTTGTGGCTTCCGATGGAAAGAACATGCCTATAAAATTCTACAAAGCTGATGAAAAAATCAATGTTAATACTTACTACAAGACTCTGAGATACCAGGTATTGCCATGGCTTAAAGCAAACTACCCAGATGGAAATTATGTATGGACACAGGATGGTGCTCCAGCCCACACAGCTAGAAAAATACAAGATTTGTGCAAATCCAACTTGAGCAATTTTTGGGAATCATGTTTATGTCCGCCTTCTAGCCCAGATCTAAACCCTCTGGATTCTGCTGTTTGGGGCGTTTTAGAACATGCTACCAATAGAACATCACACAGCAATGTCGACTTTCTTAAAGATACTATTAAAGAAGAATGGGAGAAGCTGTCACCGGAATATTTGAGGAACACTTGCACAAGTTTCAGGAAGTGTGTGAAGGCAGTTATTGAGGATGAAGGAGGACACATAGAATAAAAACATTTTCTATTATGGAAATTTTCTTGTGGCAAATAAATTCTCATGACTTTCAATAAACTAATTGGTCATAAACTGTCTTTCAATCCCTGCCTCAAAATATTGTAAATTTTGCTTCCCCACCCTGTAATTTCACTCTAAAACATAGAAGTTAGACATACAAATTTTGGAACTGATATTATTTATATATTATTATGTTATTATTTTAATGATCCGGCCCACTTCAGGTCATATTAGGCTGTATGTGGCCCCTGAACTGACATGAGTTTGACACCCCTAATGCAGAGGGCTTCAAAACTCATGTATCAAATATGGCACGTTTGGCGTTATAAGGTTAAAATCCTACATTTTAGAAGCCGGCATAGACACGTGGGTACATGCACTGTGTATTCTTGCCGATATGAGTTATGTTCAGTTTTCTTCAGTCTCTTCTCTTCACATTCGCTGAACAGAATCAAAGAGTGGGCTTTATACACCCATGTGCTTTGTATGCTTTGATAGCCACAATATGAAGCCATTGCACCAGCCTTTTCAACACCTGTATCCTGTAACGCACCAGTCATTGTCTGAGCAATGACTGCCAGAACCTTAGAAAGGACAAGAAATGAAGAAAAATGACTTACAACACTGACTAGGGCTGTGAAAGAATCTCATTTTTCTGCGGGCACAAAGGTAGTGGTGGTGCAAATTATACAGTACTGAATAATCCTCAGTCAGTTTAGCTTCCCCGGTGCCATTTGGATGCAAATTTTGTGCCTCCAGTGGGCACCTTTTATCTTAAATTTAGCTTAGTTGAAAGACGAGGCTTCGGAAAAATCTCATAAGACCTGTCATGTATGTAGAGTTTCACAACTGAAACGAAAAGGATGGAAGTAATTTAATTCTACCTGCTCATTTTTGGTGCATGTGGTTGAAAATAGAGGTTTTTCATGACAGCAGATGTAGCAGAATGAGGTATGATGTAATATTTACATCTGCTCAAGGACGGATCATCCAAATCATCACATTGTGCCAAACAGAGAGCGTATATAATTAGTGGAACTGTAATGTCACCCATTGGTTTATGAACTGTAGTTTTGAAGCCAGTACTTTAGAATTTGGCCATCACAGTGTGGTTTTTTTTGGAGCCTGAAGTGACCATATTTGGACAAAATGGGCTGGACAATAGGAAACCAAGAGGTCAGAGGTGAGCTAATGCTAAATGCTAGCTTATTGATTTCATCAAACATTTGTGTAGCAAAGTAGTTAGAGAAACTAAGCAAACACAAGTACAGCGGAGCTTCCTGTTAGATAAAAACTAAAAATCTGAAAGTGCGACTCAGCAGGAAAGTCAGCCTTAACCCTTTATCAGGTAAGTGACTGTTTTTGGTAATTTCCACACACATTACAAGACAGTGACAGCGACAGTGACAGTGAGGTCCAATGTGGTCTCCAGGGTCTGTGAGGTCCACCTCTGCATGAACATTATTTATTACATTTATTACATTTACATTATTTATTCTGACATTATTATTTCTTGCACTTCAAAAATTCTATGCATAATCAAATATTTTAATATGCGCTGTTTTTATATTTATTTTTATTTTATTGTATTTCTAATCAAATCTTAATGTATTTTAATATTGTATTTTTTTCAATCAATGTGAAGCACTTTGGGCTACAATTTCTGTATGAAAGGTGCTATACAAATAAAGTTTATTATTATTTATTATTATTAACAGTGAGTGGACCTGCTTTGTTCGGTACCATGAAGTAATGGTACTAATGTAAGGAATGGTGTTCAAAGGGATCATGTGATTATGTTCTAATGTTCTATAAGTGATGCTCCAATTTTCTAAAACACATGTTCCTTTCACCTTATAAGTGTTTTTTTTTTTTTTTTGGTATTTTTTATATATACTTCTTGGATTTTTTAATTAATTTATTTATTTTTTACCACTTACGGGCAAGGAACCAAATATGGTAACTTCCTTGACCTTGATTTTCTACATAATAAAAAATTTGGAAAAATTTCACAAAAGTAATAAAGTCTTGTTATGCCCTCTAATAACACTTTAAGGTTGAAATTTTGAATTTCAGAGTATTTCTGAGTGAACTATAAAAGGGTTAACACCAACCTGTCAGTCAAAGCTGTTGTTCGATCTGATTACACTGGTCTACAAGTAAAATGCTTCCAGAAAAAAAGTTGTGAATTTTTACCATGTGTGAGTCACTAAAAAAGAAAAATCCAGTCAAAATGCTGGTTGCCTATGGAGGTTTGTAGGAATATACATACAGCTGAGAAAAAGGAAAAGAAACTAACTGAACTGTATTTAAATGTATACGTTGTATTGTACTGATAAAAAAGAAAATCTAACAAAAACTGAGTTAAAAAAAAAAAAAATGCTGGTCAGCTGAAGTTTCCAAGATACAGTCTTGGATCAAAATGTGAAATTCCAATCCAACTTTATTTATAAAGCATTTTAAAGCAACCACGGTGGACCAAAGTGCTGTACAGAAGAATAAATAAAACCAAAATAAAAGAATACTGAAATATATTTTACTTTAGATATTGAAGTTTTAGGATGAATTGTTTTAATATTAAGTAGTTATTGTTTTAACACAGGATTCTTTTGTTTAATCTGTTTTACTTCAATAATGTTAATAGTGACTTCTTTGTGACCAGGATTATGTTGTACTCTGTTGTAGTTTATGTATATTATCTCTAGGTTAAGCTTGGTAAGATAGGAACCATCTGTCTACACAAGAGTTAATTAGGTTCTGTTCTTCTTCTAGATCCACGTCTGAACACACACATTCACACACATAGTGTTGTCAAATATAGGTGATAAGGGTAAACTTATTGTTGGCATAAGTTTACTTAGAGTTCAGGCCCCACATCTGTTTGATCTTTTTAGATAACGCTGAGTTAAAGACCAACCCATTTGTACGGGTCAGCCCGCCCATAGGGTCCATAAATGTACACTTCACCTAATGTTCGGGGCTCATTGTTCTCTGAGTCCTCAGAGCTGAGTGTCCACCTTATTTGTGATCTGAATAAATTTTGTCAACTTTGAGACCGATCTGAATCCAGACTCGTCCTTAGAGTTTCCAACAAAAAACAGGTTAACAATATAAAGAAATTTGAGAATTAACGAGAGAATGGGTTTTACTCCAAAGGAATATTAGTCTTAGAGCTACCAGATCTACTTCAAAACACTGTCTGCACATGACAATACATTCACTGTACAGGTTCTATCTAGTGGAACATTTATAAATCTATTGTATAAATGTACCTAAACCAACATATATGTGTAATAACATTTTATCACACTGGTCTATAATTTTTTAGAAATGATTTGCTTCAGACATTAAATGTGCTAAATGTTACGTATTTTAATCAGATTAATTGGAAAATAAATGACAAAAGTGCCGGTTTGCTGATGTTTTCAAGGTATATGATTAAGTGTTATTACACATATATATTGGTTTATGTACATTTCTATAATAGTTTTATAAATCTTCCACTAAATAGAACCTGTAAAGTGAATGTATTCTAATGTGCAGACAGTGTTTTGAAGTAGATCTTGTAGCTCTGAGACAAATATTCCTTTTGAGTCAAACCCATTCTCTCGATAATTCTTGAATTTCACATTTTGACCCAAGGCTGTATCTTGGAAAGTTCAGCCAACCAGCATTTTTGACTTGATTTTTCTTTATCAGTGACTCTCATGTGGTAAAATTTCATTACTTTTATTCTGGAAGCATTTTCCTTGTAGACCAGTGTCATATACCTTGAAAACATCATCAGACCAGCACTTTTGTCATTTGTTTTTTTGTTTTCCAATTAATCTGATTAAAATACGTAACATTCATCTCTGAAGCAGATCATTTCTAAAAAACTGTAGACCAGTGTTAACAGAAAAAAATGTAAAGACGAACCAAATCACTTATAAAATGGATGAGACCGGAATGAATCCTGGAAAAATTGCTGACTTAGTATTTATGGAGATAAAACAAATGTAAGTCTATAACGGGGTAGATTTTCTACAGCAGCAAGACAAGATACAGAACCCTTCAACTGCACGATTCAGAAAAGTAATTATGGAATTTACACCCAATGATACTAAAAAACAATGAAACCCTGCAGTTTTAAGGAAAGGATCAGACGACCACTTCCACCGCTGCTTCAGACTTTGAAAACACAAAAACTGCACATTTAGAAAGTCTGAATTTTACAGCAAAAGAGGAGGAGGACATGTCATTTTCACATTTTTTAACAAGGTAATTATACTATTTGTGTCGGAAAAATCAGAATACTGTTTTCATACAATATGTCTAGACGGAATCTTTGATTTTCTTTCTTCCACAAAGATCTCAGTCTCTTTCTTTCAAGCTTCGTTTTATCAGTTTTTAAAGGGAATGAGAGGTTCACATGGTTACCAAAGCTCTCCCTGACCCTACTTGCTTATTATGAATTCCTCTTTGTAATAATTGTCTCTGCCTTTTTCCATATTTTAATAACAGCTGCCTCACTCTGGTCTATCCTCACCACAGTTTCCTTCCCATTTAGGATAAAAGGCGTTTATTCTCCGCAGTGCAATAATTAAAAGATCATGTGTGGAGTTAAATGTCTTTCCTACGGGATGCAGTCGCAGCATGGGAATCTTTCAATCTCTTACCTGTAATAAGAAGTCAAACAGCGCCAGTCGGCCCCACTCCGAGTGGTGGACTCCCACGCACGGCGCTGACCTCAGATCCACTTCCCGCCCACATCCGACCTTCAGCAGCTTCTGGTACTGGACAAAACTGAGCGGCACCGAGTTCTGGTCGTTGTCGCTGTCGTCCAGGTGTTGAATATCCGGGTCCCACCACACCACGGGTCTCGGGGTCCCACTGGTGTACCGATACGGCAGAATCTCGCTGTGGAAAGTCCGCAGAACGGCGGGGAGGCTCCTGTTGAGTCCCAGAACCCGGTCCAGGTGGAAGGCGAACACCTCGAACCAGTCGTCTGTGCGTTTGATCAGAGAGCAGCGTCCCCGATGGCAGCGATCACTGTGGGTTCGTACGAGTCCAGGACCAGGATCAGGATCAGGATCAGGATCAGGATCAGGATCAGGATCAGGATCAGGACTCTTCGTCTGCAGGATTGAAGAGGGTTTAGTGAGGATAGACTTATTAAACATTCCCCTTTTATTCCCTGTTCATTAAAACACAACACAGTATAGAGCCTCAGGCCTCAGAAAAACACATTTACGCACTTATGACACAGTATGTGCAATAATCCCCCAAATGTGAATTATATGCAATAAATATAACTGCAATAATCTTCTGTCCTGCAATAACAATGCAATATTTATACAAAATGTAACCCTCCGGTATCCAGGAGTGACTTTTAGGCACACTTTGCACTTCGTTTTAAAAAAACTTCATATTATTTTTCACAATTTAAATAAGGTTAGAATTCAAAAGTTGTTCATTTTTGCATGATCTTTAAAATTCTGGCCACCAACTAAAATGTGCACATTGTAAACAAAAGAAAATGACCAGACTAGCATCTGTCTGCCAAGTGTGTCTAAAACGCACTTTCTTCCATTTGATCTGTATGATTAGGGCTGACCTGGATTTATAAAAATAAAATCAAATTAGAGCAGAAAAATAAATCAATATATAATATTTAATAGTTTGATTTATAGGTGTGCATTTTACGCACACTTGGTGACAGATGCTAGTATTTTTGAACATTTGACCTAGTGCCAAAAATAAAAATGCAAATTAACCAATGTTGGAGTTAATCACTGACATATGTCAGGATGAAAAAAATCAAATAATATGTGATCACTTTTTATGGAGTATATTGAAAAAAATTAATTTTTTGTGTTTTTTGCATCAAAAAAAAAAAAAAAAGTGTTGTTTACATTACAAACATGGCATTTAAAGGGTTAAAAAATGTGACAATTATTGAGTATTTGGTATTTTTATTTATGGCTCAAGTTGATGAAATAGAAAAAAGTGTAAAAGAATTAAAAACAAACTGTATGAGAATTTTTTGACATTATTCCACAAGTGTGCCAAAAAGGCACACTTGGTGCTTAGTAAGGGCCTAGCTGGACGGGATACCAGAGAGTTAACAAAAATAAATGCACTGCTTTTATATAGACCTGCTTCATAGGTATACATACTGTTTAACATAGATATACATACTGTTTTTATAGGAAACGGGTCAAAACACAGTAATGTCCCGTCAGAGAGCGAACTTGAATTGATTGCCATTCCAACATTTATTTCAATATAAAGTAGCTCCTTGTTTTGGATAATCCCTTATGGTCCAACTAAAGCATAAATTAATTTAAAAGTAAAATGTGGGTCATTTAGCAACACTAATCTGTCAAATTGTCTTTAAAATGTCCCTTCAGAGAGATTTCAAACATCGTGTTTTGACCCAAACACAGACTGTTATTCACAGATATACATACTGTTTACATTGTAAATTGCGCCTATTCATATTTTATCCAGTTTTAATTTTTTTATTCTACTAAGCTAGAGCTTCTTATGTTACTTTGCTAAACTGTACAATTTTTTAATTAAATTTTCTTATCTTATTTTTTTGTATTTATAATTTTATATTCGCTCTATTCTTATTTCTGTAGCACTGGTGTTTGTACATATTGCTTTAGTGTACACACAATGATCAAAAAGGCTATTCTATTCTATTCTATTCTGTTCTATATATTTACATTAAAAAATCACTAACATATTTTTAGCCAGTAGTGAAAAACAGCTGTCAGAGTTTATTTACTGCCTTGAGAAAATGACAATAAATATGCAGACTAGACTATAACATTAACTATAACATTAAAAAAAATAAAACATGTCAATTTATGTACAGTGGGACATTTAACACAACACTTACCATTACTGTATTAAGTGCATTTCAATAGATCAACCAAAAATTTGTATCTATACAGTACCAAATAAAGAACAGACTATTCATACGTCAGAGCACCATGAGCCCTTGGACCTCAGTGGACGCTGGGTTATAAATTTGGATGAGGTCTGTGATGTACTGTGGGGTCAGTCCATTCAAAGCTTTGAAAACGAACAATAAAATCTTAAAATCAATTTAAAAATTAACAAGGAGCCAGTGCAAAGATACAAGGATCGGGTTAATACGTTCATGTTTTCGGCCCCTGTTTAAAGTCGTGTCGCTGCGTTCTGGACGAACAGCAGACAACAGATGCCCAATACCATAAAATACCCGTCATCTGATCTAAACTTTGTCCCGACACAAATATTGACACACTCCATCCAGATGGAAAGCAATTTTTTGCATTATTCAGACATTTGGAGATGTAGTCATTAAAAATTCATAAACACATTTTCTGCTGTTTCAGTTCGTGCATATGTTGTTTCGTAAACAGGCGCATACAACAACGTCTATCCTGCTTTTCTTTCCTTGATTCTTTTGACGTAAACCCCATATTTTTTTAAAAGCTGCATCGGCCTTTTTACATTCATGACATGCATTCATAATGTGACATGAGCTACCTGCATCACCTATCATACATTTTTTATTAACTCTTACTTGGCCTTTTTTGTGTCAGTTTTACATGAAACGAGAGCAACTTCCAGTGTTAGAGGCTGGAATCACTGGGAAACCATCAACAGAAGACAGACGTGACTTTATTTAGTAGAAAGATGGAGAAAACAGAGATGAGAGTTGGCCAAAAATGCTAATGTTGCTTCTTTACACTGCAAAAATCTAAATCTTACCAAGTGTATTTTTTCTCATTTCTAGTCAAAATATCTCATCACTCTCAACCCTTAGTGGTCTGAGTTGATTTTGGCCTTTTTTAGTACTTTTGATTTTGCCTTTATATACTATATAAAGAAATGTTTACTATACCAATGTTTGGTAAAAAAAAAAAGATTTCAGCACAACTTCATCTATCTCATCTACCTATTATTTTTTCACTTTAACCTACTATATCAACACAAAAGGACAAAAAACACACAAAAAATATAAAATCCGATTTGAAAAATGTATATAATTTATTGTATAGATAACACAATGATGCTTAACGAACCTTTTCAAAGACTTTGAAAGTGAATATTGGTTCCAGATATTAGGTATAGAAAATCAAAATGGTCATAAATTAAAATTATACTCAAATATTTGACATAAAAGCATGAATGAATTAAATTTTTATTTCGAACATGTAGACAATGAAATAAAAACAAAAATCAACCAGCAAAATATAAGTACTGGTACATAAATGATTGATAAGCAAACAAACCACAAAAATAAATACATTATTAATAATAATAATAATAATAATAATAATAATAATAATAAAGAAAACAAAGGAAATGGAATTATACGTGCTCGAAAAGGAGTAGGAAGAAGTAAAAACTTATGTACTCCTACCCCCAATTACTATTCCTTATGATCACTATATGGCGATTATTATTTTGCATGAATATAATAATAATAATAATAATAATAATAATAATAATAATAATAATAATAATAATAATAAATAGTTTAACAATATCATACATCCTTTTTCCTATATACACTAATATGATAATACCCATTCACAAGTTATCCTTCCAGATATTAATAGAAACTAAAAAACAAAAACAAAACAAAAAAAACCATATATATATATATATATATATATATATATATATATATATACACACATATATACACACACATATATATATATATGTATGTATATATATATATATATATATATATATATATATATATATATATATATATATAATACTCTATATTGTCCTCTATAGTAATATAGTAATAATATATTCATATATCCATATTTAAACTAGATATCTTTACATAGGCGTTTTCTCCAGTTTTCCGTCCATGACCGTGGACCCCTAAGGGTTAAAAAAGGACATAATCACCTAAAGAGTAACTTTTCAGTGAGATATAAGAACTTATTTTTAGACAATAGATCTTGAAAATCTTATTTTAAAAAATCATGCCAAGTTCATTTTCATTTGTTCCACTGGCAGATTTTTTTTTTTTGCTTAATTCAACATTTTTTTTTGCATTATTCAAGCAAAAAATCTGCCAATGGAACAAGTGAAAATTATATTTTAAGACTTCTTGAAATAAGATTTTCAAGATTTGTTGTCTAAAAATAAGTTCTTCTATCTCGCTGAAAAGTTCCTCTTGAGGTGATTATGTCTTATTATAAGTGTGATGAGATGTTTTGACTAGAAATGAGAAAAATACACTTGGTAAGATTTAGATTTTTTCCAGTGTACATGTTGTATAAATAGACAAATGAATGATAATTTAATATTTTTCAGTGTCACTGGGCAGAAATTCAGTTATTAGCTTTTAGTGTCTTCAATTCAGGTGGTCTGAGGTGAAATGAGTCACACCTATGAATGTCTATGGATGCAGGTTCCTACAGGATTCCACAAGTTAAATTTAAGACTTTTTAAGGCCTTTTTAAGACTATTTAGAACAAAATTTAACGCCCATTTCACAGCCCATTTGCCACAAAAATCCATAACTCCTAGAATTTATTAAAATGTATTTATTTATATCAGTAGATTTTTAATATTGCATACATACCGTACACACAACTGAATGTTCCGAGTCATTTTTCATAGGGGGCTGCAAAGTTAGAGATAACTGGTTCCTAATTTCAATATAAATTGTTGGGTTGGAACTGAATAAACTAACGTTACCTTCTTTGCAGCTTGGACATTTAACAGACACATTCAAACACAATACAGCCAACAAGTTTATGGCAACATAACTTAAGACCTAGAATATCAAATTTAACACCTTTTAAAGACTATTTAAGGTAATAAATGCAAATGTGTGAATTCAAGACTTTTCAGACTTTTTAAGACCCTGCAGGAACCCTGTGGATGCAGATGTTTAGCTAATCACAGGTGTTTTCCATTTATTCTTAAGATTTCCTCAAATGTCATTACACGTCTGTACTCCATGGCTTCTTCTTCTTTCCTTCTATATTTAGTTTTGTTTTTTTTTTATTTTGGACCAAAATGAAGGAATCTGGTCTTTTTCCCTATGATTTCATCTCCTGCAGCTTTAACAAAAAAATGCTGTTTCAGAGTAAGATGAAGACATGTCCAAAAAATGTGTCTGGATATTTTTGTATTCAATGAGCTCATTTTCGAGTCAGTCTTCCTCCACCACCCACAACATCTCTCCTGCCACATGCACTGTCAACCTTGAGTAGTCGCACAAATCCCTGAGTCACCGTCTGCACAGGCCGCTTTAAACCAGGATGAAACCGGCTGTTTGTCTGTCATGTCTGACGAACACGCAACACTTTTTCATCAATCACTGCACATTTTAAAAGACGTTCATCTACTGTACAATCTGTAACACAGGTGTCAAACATACGGCTTGTGGACAAAAACTGGCCCACCAAAGAGTCCAATCCAACACGTGGGATGAATTTGTGAAATGCAAAAATTACAGTAGTCGCTTTTCCATTGGACATCTGTGCAAAACTTTACCAATATTTACAAAATATCAAAAAAACAGAAGTGCATAATGTTGGTTTTTCCATTAAATCACAAATGCGATGATTTGTTTATTTATTATCACGAGATGACACAAGAAGTTATTCCACAAACATGGTGACCAACGTAAATATCATATTGATTTACAGATATATTCATTATTATTATTAAATATTACCCCTCTATCCCATACTAAATTACAAAATGATTGGGTTTCCTGGTGTGTCCACATACACCGCACCATATTTCTTTTACAACTCTTCTTCTTCACTTGTTGTAATGTCCGTCAACATCCGTTGTTTTATTCACGTAACTGTAGTTGCAGAAAAAGGTCTTTCCATTGCAGTTTTGTGTGATATACCATTTGCGCTACGCCCGAAAAACCACCTCATGCCAGCACAAAAATGTTTAATCGATAAACGAGAGTTTTGGCAAAATTGATGTTTTTTCCATTAGGTAAATTTTATGTTATACTCGCACAATTTGAGGGCCAATGGAAAAGCGACAACTGACGTTAACAGCCAAGGATGTTAAATCTTTTTAGTTCAGGTTCACGTTATAGATTGTGAGTGCAGCGTGGACCTTGGACCTCGGAGTTCTTTTATACGCGACACGTATCAGAAAATAAAAGGCCTGGAATCCAAAGTTTTCAGTTTTTTTTTCTTTACTATAAACTCAAACTGATGTAAAACAAAGGATGAATTCCTAAATTAAGCTACATGACGGTCAACAGACTGTGATGCTCCTGGGCTTCAGGCTTCTCTTTCATTACGTAGTTATAAATTCATCAGCCAACAGGATTGCATCCTATATATGACATTAAGACTGATACTATTATTACTCAAATATTCATATATTAGACATAAAATATTAATGAGATATCAAATCCAAATATAAATATGAATTTTCAACTGAAATACAAAAAATGGCTCCAACATAGACCAATATGATAAAAAAAAAATTGGATCAGACCAGAAAACATCATCACAATAACTTATAAATAATGATAAATCCACATTTTTCTCTTTGATTTAGTCTAAAAAACACAGGAAACTTCCATGAAAATGCTGACATTTACAAACTGTCCTTTAAAACATATGAATCACCTGAACAAATATGAACAATCTGAAATGTCCTAATAAAAAGAAGTGTAATTTAACCAATATTCTGCCTGTTACTAAATGTTTTGTGTATTTGTAGATCCACTGTGATCTGTAAATGATAAACTGAAACATAAAAGGGTTAAAATTGCAATTATTTTTCTAAACACATTTCAGGTTGTTCATGTTACTCACATTTTCAAGGAAACTTTGTAGATGCAAACATTTTCATGGTGTAATTGTACTTTTTTTCGCTGTTACTATTTAACTGGTCTGGTCCACTTCAGCTCATACTGGACTGAATGTGCCCCTGAACTAGAATGACTTTTCCAGCCCTGGTCTATGACATAATCTCCTGATTCTAATGAAGTAAAACATCTACCTGGTGCTTCGTCGGGGGATCCAGCGCCACCTGAAGGACCTGTCCGTGTGCAGGAACCCTGGCCTTGCTGACCACCTCACCCCTGCGAGGAGCTCCATCTCTGGATGTCGTCGTGGCTGAACCAGTGAACAGGCCTCAGATCGGGACTGATCAGATCCTCCTGGGGTCACTCTTTGGGAAGTCCTGTTCTCTAAAGCTCCCCACACCAGCGTCCATCATCTTCTTCTCACGGTCGTCTTCAGTTTGGACGAGGTCTTTGTACGGTCCACTGACCCCGGATCCTCTTTGGGTTCTGAGGGATCCTCTGAGAGATTATGGTGCTTTTTCAGATTCCTGGAGGGCTTTTTCATAGCCTGCTGCTCCTTACTGACTCTATCAGATTTCCCACTGTGCCTGCGTTTTTCCGCTGGCTTTGCGTTTGTGTGTCTGCCGTGTATTTGTGTGTGTGCGTTCCAGTTAGTGTGTCTATCCTCCCATCTGCCTGCAGCTCTCCTGTCGCTCATTAGAGTATCTGTCGGTGAGGGGATGTGTGTTACTGTGGATTTACTCCTTTCAAGATGAATGTATGTTTCAGCTTTGTTCCTCACCACAGAGCTGTGGTCGCTTTGCTTAATTCTATGCTTTGGCCTTGAGTTGTTGACTGTAAACTCTGGTAGATGGAGATGATGATGACTAGTTAGATGCTGGATGGCGCCTGCCCTTTCTTTTCTTTTGGACCCAATGCCTTTACTTTGGTGTTTATTTTTGCCTCAGGTTCAGTGACTTCTTTCTTGAGCCTGTTTTTGTCATCGCCGGCAGCATCCCCAACAGGCTTAGCTGGCACTGAACGTCTGGAGATCTCCTTTCCGCTGCTGGTTTTCCACGCCCTGCTGTGGATGCTGGGCAGAATCAGACTGAGAGGTTTCTGGAAGGCAGCAGCTGGAGGGGGGTCCCCGATCCTGGCCTGGATCTGAACTCCCGGGCGGAGCTGTAGGGCCCGCGACGGCCACCGGTCGACGTCGGAAGGAGGAGAAGGCAGAGGGAGGGTGATCGTCATCATGTAGATCGTAAGGAAGAGGAGAGGAAAGCGGGGAGAGGAGGAGGGATCCATTTTGACCACAGCAGAGCTTTGACCCACACTCGCCAGGCCTAAAACAGACAAAAAGAAAAGAAAAACAAGTTAGAGCGAAGCCACTAAAACCATGATTATAACCGAGCGGCTCCATAAACTGCAGAGATAGCTTTTCTACTGAAGTGAATGGAGCGCCCAGATTCCTGCGGGGTTAACCAGAGGCTGCGCTGAGATCTCTTGGCTCCAGACATGCGGAAAGCCAATGTGTACATGAGTCCTGCTCTGCTCGAGAACAGAAGAAAAAACAAACCGGCTTTTGGCATGTTAGTCTGTTAGTCTGTGTGATATCACAACCCTGATATGTGACCTCTGAGAGTTTATCGCCCAAAAAGGAAATAAGTCAACGCAGAGAAAAAACCTGTTACTATTCTGTGTTTCTGAAAACCACGGATAAGTTTTATCTGAATGTTTATGAACCAAAATATGCTTCGTATCAGCTGTGTTCAATACGTGTCATGTAAAAGTCAGCTTTGTGTTGTTTTAACCATCCTGGTCACCAGATGGTTGTTGCCTTTCTTCAGTTAGAACTTAAGGGGATGACAGACAAAGGAAACACATGACTTAGTAGAATCGACATCCAAACACCAATCATTTTTTAGTTTTACACAAGAAAAAGTAAAGGGTTGGTTGAACTTTAATATTAATGAACTCTGAGTCATTTTTTAGTACAGATCTTCTGTACTGAACTGAACCCTGTAATCCTGAAGTCCTGCTTAAGACATAAGTACAATAATTACCAAAAATACTGAATAAATACAGTTAAAAAGCATCATAGCACAAGAAGAAATGTATGTGTTCATTATTTTTTTTTTTTTTTTATCTCTAATGTGTCAACTAATGACATGTGGATCACAGTTACATCCCTGTAAATCAGACAAGCTGGGTTATAAGAATTTATAACTAATCATGGATGAGCTTCAGGTTGGTGACAAAATATATCAATGAGAAAAATATTAATTAGAGTTAGAATTTTTTTTTTTTTGCACTGGTGTGTTGCATATTGCTGCTGTATACTATTAAATTTCCCCGTGGTGGGATCAATAAAGTCTTCTGTTATCTTATCTTATCTTATCTTATCTTAGAGCGTCACTAGTATTAAATACAAGAATTTGGATAGAGTGTTAGATGTTTGGTGGAAGACAGTGGCAGCTTCTCTTTCTGACATCATAGCGGTGAAATATCCATTAGAAAAACATGTGTACAGGGTATTCAAGTTATGACGCTTCTGCTTCCATTCAGATTATTTCCTTAATTAACAGCAGATCAAACAGGAAACATGAATGAAGCAGCTTCTAAATGGGCTCAGTCATAAACAAACTGATGGAAGAAGCTGAACTCTGAATGAACGACTTCTCACTGATACAGGGACCGAAACCTGACTGGACTCTGGAGCTACATCTGTTTAAATTCAACTGTTCTGGCTCAGTTTTTGGATTTGGGTGGCATCACTGTTGGTCTGTGCAGCATTACTGTGAATAGACTGTAACAAACCTCGAAATTTAGAACCTTCCTCAACTTTCCATGATATCAATTTGTCCACAGGTTTCTTCAGTAAATTTTCCAGAACTTATTTTTTTTTTACTTTTTATTTTAACTTTTTTAAACATTTTTACAGCACAGTAACAATGATAGCAGAATACAAAACAACAAGGGGTGGGGGGTGCTGTTCCATATGCACTCATCTGCTTTTCCCAACAAGAATTAGTGTCCTTGAATACGGTCCATTTCTCCCATCTGCGATTAAAAGTTCCCACCTTACTCCTCAGATGAAACATTAATTTTTCTATGGTGTATATTTCCTCTATAATGTCCAGACATTGCTGTGGTCGGGTCACTTTTTAACCAGTTCCTTGTGACAACCTTTTTGCAGGCAAGAATTAATATTTTACATACAGCATGTAAGCGTCTTCTCTATTTCAGGCACATTTTGAACTTTAACACTGGAAAACGTTTAATCTTTGGCCTACTATTTAGGCAGTTTGCTTTTTATTTTCTGGATGTTCTTCTTATTTAAATAAAACAGTGAATTGGCTTAGTCTATGACATGCAAAATATAAATAAACTAAAATATAAATAAACTTGCCTTGCTTTATGGTAAAATATGCCATTTTTTTTACCATAGAGTGAATGGAAAACACCATTTTTTGACTGAATTCTGATGCTGTGAACATTTATTTCACATGACTGACCAGCTGTTCCCTGCATCTTCCCTGATATTCTGATAAAGTGTAAAAACATGTCGGTAGAACAGCTGTGTAGAATGATCGATTTACTCTGTCACATCCATGAAAAATAGGGATGCACCGATACCACTTTTTTCCAGACCAAGTACGAGTACTTACATTTGAGTACTTACCGATACCGAGTACTGATACGAGTACGTAATAATCTTATTCCAGTTGTTAGTTCCTTTTGTAAATGTGCTTTATTGTCGTTGTCATTAGTCTGACTGGAACAAAGTGCTGCTACTGACATTTAATGTGTTGGAATGAGCGTTTGTCAATTAATCCACCAGGGGGCGCCGCTCTGAATTAACCATACTGGACAAATACCACGAAGAAGAGGAAAGTTTTTTGAGAAGAAGAAGAAGAAGAAGAAGAAAGTCAGTAATAACAAACATGAAGATGACAGAGGCAACACTGATGTGATACTAATATTGCAGCGTTTTCACTGGTAAGGTTTAAAAGCTTAACTTCAGCAGGAAGAGAAAGAGAAATGAGTGAGAAGTTTCATTTTCACTTCCACTGGTGGCGGTCCGCACCACTCCGTACTCCCGGTGGTATTCTCTGTCTCCGCCAGCACCTGGAAAACGGATGGAATGTACGCAGAGGATGGACAGAACGCTGCGTCTGTATCTGTCTGTCTTTAATGTTACTTGCAGTCAGCGTTACTTTTATCACCGTCGCTTATTTCGAAAAATCTCCACACTCTTCACACTCCACACACATTATTCCTCCTCCTCGTACCTGCTGCACTGAACTGGGAATGTCACACGGCCATAAGTGGTATCGGTGCATTTGTATCGGATTATTTTTACGAGTACGAGTACACACACTGAGTATCGGAGCCGATACCCGATACTGGTATCGGAGCATCCCTAATGAAAAACAACACTGCATCTTCTACTCTGTTTATTAGTCATGTGTAAAGTTGCCTACGTCACCATCTACTGGCAACACAACACATACTAGTTTACTTGATCCAAACCCCTTAATGGAAACTCTTCTAAATCTCATTCCTATTTTGTGACTTCGGTTCACCTCATGACATGCTTCACGCTGCTAATCTTCTGCTCCTCTACAGCAGCAACACTGTGCATCTCTCATTACTGTTAAATTGCAACATCAGCAAACAACTAGCACATCTAGCTCAGCACAGGCTTCACATAAGCACACAACTGTATAGAAATGCAGAGATGAAATGCACTTTTGGTTCTGAAATTATCTATATCCATCACTAGCGGAAATGCACAATAGCACATTTTCTTCTGCCAACTGCAATGAATAAGAAAACAATTTAATCACCAACTAAAAGCATCCTGTTTATGCGGCACAAATCTGAATATGGAAGCTGCAGAGTATAGAGCTTGTGTCAGGCTGCTGTGTGTTTCCAGTGGCTTACAGCAGAGAATTGGACTTATCCAGCTGAGACCAATACTATTGTGGCATGTCCATAAGTCAGCGCTGCCTTCTGCATGCGACGCACCGCAACGGAAAAGCCATATTTCACACAATATGCTGTCACTGCCCTGCTATGGCTTACAGTACGCTCAATGAAGGCTCCATAAAAATGATTTTACTATAAGAATTCAAAGCGCTGGCCCTTTATTTACTGCGGAGTGTGACTGTGTAATACCTGACACATTATTCCTCCCTTTCTTTTGATGCCTTCAAACAGAGGCAGCGCAACTGCCACAAAACTGTGGCTCTATAAAACTGACATCAAAATAATAAAACCGAGATAAAGCCTTCAACGGATTTATTGTCTTGCATTCTGGCGTTTGTCTGGAAAAAAAATCTTCATAGCAAAACATATCCTATGTGACAGCAACCTTCTGAATAGAACCTACAAATAAAATAGTTTAAGAAAGGCTGGCAGCTCCTACAAGTGGAAAGATAAACAGAAAATAGAGGAAGTTTAGGCTGCCCATGCTGAACCATCCTTTCATTCCTAAAAGCTGGAATGGTGCCCAAGTAACAGGAGGAGCTGAAAGATGAAGCTATTTGAGTGACCCACTTTCCGATGCTCACCTATAAGGACATCCATAGGTGAAAAGGCTGCCGTTTCCCCCTA
This sequence comes from Sphaeramia orbicularis, assembly GCF_902148855.1. Lineage (NCBI taxonomy): Eukaryota > Metazoa > Chordata > Actinopteri > Kurtiformes > Apogonidae > Sphaeramia > Sphaeramia orbicularis. Next base: position 4,049,839 of record NC_043972.1, read on the forward strand.
GGATGACCCACATAACTGCAGCCTCTCCGCTCTGGCCATGGCTTGCTCTTTGCCTCCATTTGGGGTGAACACGGACTGAAGGAATGTTTAAGACCCCTGAGACGTCTTCCCCGTCTCTGAGCCGTTAACAGCATTCCCAGATCCCTCCACCTGTGAAAGGATCCCATTATTCTTCCCTGGACTGGAATGCCCTGAAGCCGGTTGCTTGTGCTGGCAGTATAAGCACAGAAGGTGGCTGACATATTACATACACATATGTATGAACACAGCTGGGGGTCTCCACACTTTGAGATTTAATGTGCCGAACCAGACATATATTTAACCAAGCTAAACAACCTGGACTATCGCAGTGATTAAAGGACTTTAAAGACGACAAACCATGAATACTAATCAATCCAAATGCATTAAAAGCGCTGCATAAAGGAAAAGAATCAATGATTGTGACACTTTACTAAATTACACTAATACATGGCATCAGTGCAGAGTGGACTGTCAGCCGCTATTGACCTCTACAGGGCTTTCCACCATGAAGGTCATGTTTTTGCCATCAGAAAACATTCTCATCAGAAACATCCTCTTTGCAAGAGGAGAAGGAAAGGACAGGAAGTCTGTGGTGGAACGACTGGTTGTGTTGGAAGTAGAATTGGCAGTTCCAATCAGGAAATGAAAAGAAAATGAACAAAAAAGGAAAAACGGAAGATGACCGTGAGACGTGACCATATATGGAGTTAAGTTACAGAGGAAACTCCACTAGAGCCTGGATACTGGTGGTGATGATGATGGAAGATGGATGGAGCTGAAGATGCGACACCTTCAAGGTTAAGATTAGAGTTAGCAGGAAACTAGGGATGTAACCATATGAAATTTCATATCACGCTTATTGTGACCAAAATTATCATGGTTATCATTTTATCACGGTATTATTGAAATTATGCTTCAACATATTCAAAAGTACTGATACACACACTGAAATAATTTAAACAAGTTATACTTTAAAAAAAAAACAACAAAAAAAAACAGTGAAATAATTGGTGCAATGTCCCTTCTGTTACAGAAACATTTCAAATATTAACCCTTAGTGGTCTGAGCCTATTTTGTCTGTTTTCAGTCCTTTTGATTTTACCTTTATATACTATATAAACAAATGTTTACTATACCCATGTTGGGATCTGTTTTTTTCAGCACAACTTCATTTATATCATCTGTCTATTATTTTTTCACTTTAACCGACTATATCAACATAAAAAAATATAAATCCGATTTGAAAATGTATATAATTTATGCATAAATAACACACAGATGCTTAACGAACCTTTTCAAAGACTTTAAAGTGAATACTGGTTCCAAAATATTAGGTATAGAAATCAAAATTGTAATAAAATAAAACTATACTCAGATATTGACATAAAAGCAGATCTTTACATAGGGTTTTTTTTTTTTCCCCTAAAGGTACGGTTATTATGATAATTAGAATTTAAATGGTAACATAACTGTCTGCAATTTTTACTGCAAGTTAATCGTTATTCCAGTAATCGTTAATCCCTACAGGAAACTGTATTCTTTGACATTTTTGATGAGCTCATTAGGCAGAGGTAACTGTTTCCACTTATTATGTAACTTACAGAAATAATAGACACTAAAACAAAGCCAACGCGCAAATATTTTAAAGTTGTAATACCGCTGATGGCCACTAGGTGTGGCTCCAAAACCCTGGCTCCCATACGTATACTGAACTTCTCTCTAAAAATACAAAGTCAGTTTTTCTTCCAAAACTCAATCTGGTTTATACTTAAGTTATTATTTAAATGCTTGGGGTTAGGGTCGATCTTTAAATGTTTCCTCTGTTAACCCATAAAGACACAAACCTCCAACCGTCGACCAACAGTATCTCCTGATCTAAACTGTTGATCACTAATCCTATCAATACATGTAAATAATAGTGTAATACAGTTATTCACCTTTCATGGTCATCAGATATGACCCATTTGGACGTTCAGAGGCTCTGTAGTTACTGTGGAAACACCATCTTCTTCTACAACCTGATTGACCAGTAAAACCCATGGAGTTGGTATCATTGACAGTGGTATGGACCACATTAGGTTTAAGTTCAGTTAGTGAGAGATTGGACTGAAAAAGTCCCCATTTCTTCATTTTTTTTCCTGTTTTGATATAATAACCTTTGACTTTACTCCGAGCTTTAATGAACATTTACCTGACAGTCAATTAAACATGGGAAAATACATGATTTCCACTGGAAAAAAATACAAAAATACAGAGGATAATATTATGATAAATGGTGATAAATCCCTTGAGAAAGTTTAAATAGAGAGAAAATTCCTTTAAGTAACTTGCCACAAAGTCACACCGGGTCCCTTATGGGTTAAAAGATTTCAGGTTTAAATAGAAGCGTGATGTGTGCCATCTTGGGGTTTATTATCAGGTTGTATGTCAATTTTCCTCACCAGTAAAATCACTTAGTTCCATTTATTAACTAAATGCATATTTTCCCACCATCCAGCTCACTGTAGTTATGGCTGCACTAATAAGACTGAAAACGACATTATTTATGCAACTACATGATGACGTTACCATTTACACAGTCACTAAGCTAGTTCGCATAGCTCACCTCTGACCCCTGAGAATTTCCACAGTTTTGCCAATCTGTGTCCAAATATGGTCACTTGGGCTCCAAAAATCAACATGGTTCCAGCCAATTCACAAACCAATGGGTGACATGGCTGTGGCTGAGTAGGTAGAGTGGGTTGTCCACAAACCAGACGGTGGTTTGGTGGTTCAGTCCCATACTCATGTCCACATGTTGAAGTCTCCATGATCAAGACATTGAACTCCAAGTTACTCCTAGTAACTGTTTCACTGATGTGTGGATGTGTTTGTGTGAATCTGTGAATGTGACATGTAAACTACTTTGAAGGTCGAAAAGCGCTATAAAAGTAGAAGTCACATCACCATACTATTAGCTGGATGTATTAGAGCAGGGGGGGTTTAGTTCAGGGGCCACATTCAGCCCAATATGATCTGAAATTAATGTAAACATTTTCATGTAATTTTACTTTTTCATACTAAATCAAAGAGAAAAAATTGGAATTGTCATTATTTACCGGGCTTTGCAAAAGTTCTGTTACACTTGTTAAGACATTCACGAAAATGAACACAAAGATTTTTTGGTGCAATAAGATAATTTTTTATTTCCAAATAGTTCAATATATGTGTTAATGATAATATTAATCAGAAATGTGGCCACCCTCGGCTGCAATCACACGCTCCAGACGAGACCTGAAGGCTGTGCACACCTTGCGGACATAGTCCTTCTTCATTCCTGCCCACACACGGTTGACGGAAGTCTAGAGCTCCTCGACACTACTGTGCCGGACCTTGCAGGCCTTACCCTCAACGTGCGCCCACACGCTGTAGTCGAGGGGGTTGAGGTCAGGTGACTGCGACGGCCACATGTCCTTCGGCCAGAAACTCAAGTTGGACCCTAACCACTCTTGCACAGCCTTGGCAGTGTGGGCTGGTGCACCATCCTGCTGGAAGACATAGTCTCCCTTCTTTGTGATCTTTTTCACCCACGGCAGGACTTTTGTGGCCAAGATGTCCCTGTAGTCAGCTGCGTTGAGCCTGTAGCCAGTCTTGAACCATTTGAAGCCACAACGCCGAGCATCATCACAGAGGCTGGGTGCTTGGTCGCAGACACGTATCGGACTGTGGAGACATCCTGGCCGAAGCTGACCACACGATCGTTCTGCTTATTGATGACTGGAATCGACTGTGAAGGTCTTTTTCATCAGAAAAATCAGAACTTGATGCCAGGCTCTTCAAGTCGTTAAGAGGCGACGACTACGCTTCCTGGCGTTGTTCTCGCCATACGGTTGGTTCGCAGAGGCCTTGGTACACGCCTTAAGCTCTTGCCACCTTCCTCCTTGACAGCCCTGGACACTGTGGCCGCCGAGATCTTCTTTTTCTTTGCGAACTCAGTCATTTTAAGCGTCGGATTGCTTTCAAAGGCCTTTCTCACCACCGAACGCTTGACAACTCGAGGTCTGCCTGATCGTGGTCGATCTTTCAGGTCTTCACCATTCTTGAGCCTCTCCGCGACTCTGTGGACGGTCATCCGGCTGATGTTCAGCTGTTTGGCTATGTCAGACTTGTTGTGGCCAGCACGAAGGAGAGCAGATATCTCAACTCTTTTGACTTCCATCTTGATACAACTTCACCGGCGAACAAATTTGTATTAATGACACCTGCCTATAAGGTAGAACTTTCAGTTTGTTTAATGGAATTTTTCACTCCGACATGGAAACGTCTCTGAAGATCATGAAACCGAGTGTAACAGAACTTTTGCAAAGCCCGGTATAGGTTATTATAATAGTATATTACTGGTCTGATCCACTTTAGATCAATTTGGTCTTTACGTGGAACCTGAACTAAGATGATTTTGACATCCTTGATTGTTATTACCTACAGTATAATTTTTGCATTTCACAGATTCGTCCCACGGGCCAGATTGGATCCTTTGGCAGGCTGGTTTTGGCCCATGGGCCATATGTTTGACACCTGTGCATTAGACAGTGGCATACTGTATCTCCCTGGCCTCCACAAAACTGAAAGCTGGTTCTTTACTGCGAAAATTAAAATCTTACCAAGTGTATTTTTCTCATTTCTAGTCAAAATATCTCATCACACTTAAACTAAGACATAAGAGACATGAAGAGTAACATATAAGTGAGATATAAGGACTTATTTTTAGACAATAGATCTTGAAAATCTTATTTCAAGAAATTTTACCAAGATCATTTTCATTTGTTCCACTGTCAGATTTTTTTTTCTTAATTCAAGATTTTTTTTTTTTTGTGCTTAATTCAAGCTAAAAAAAAATCTGCCAATGGAACAAGTGAAAATTATCTTGGTAAGATTTCTTGAAATAAGATTTTCAAAATCTATTGTCTTAAAATCAGTTCTTATATCTCACTGAAAAGTTACTCTTTAGGTGACTGTGTCTTATTTAAAGTGTGATGAGATATGTTGACTAGAAATGAGAAAAATACACTTGGTAAGATTTAGATTTTTGCAGTAGGGTGGTCCTTATTTTTCAACTTTCAAATGTTCATGCTCTCACCCCACCAATTTGTTAGGATGAATAAAAAAAATTCTGGCAAAATTTTAGGAACATTAACCAATATTTAGAGGTTGCTCAAGAAGTTTAAAATATAACACAGTTAACCGTATTCGGTATTTTTCGCATGTTATATGCTGCATTGTGTGCCAGGCTTCTGCCATGCTGTTTAATGATTTATGGCTGAAATTGGTTCATTTGATCATGTAGATCTAGGCCTTACGTATTCTGACTGTTGGTAACCACATGTGGTGGTTTTACCCAGTCAGCACATCACTAGATAAAGCTTAAAATGTCCATATCACTGGGATTTGCTGACCTCATCTCCTAATTTTGGGTTTCCCCCAAAAGGTGCTGTTGTGCACAGTTTGTGTGGAATCACTGTTTAGTTGTTTCAGCAGTGGTATGTCTGTGGCAGTAAAAACACATCAGTCTGAGTGAAGCACAGACAATACTCTGATGCAAGAAAGGCCACGCTGCTCAGTGCTCCAGAGTGACAGTAGTTGTTCATCAACATTATCATCATGCATCTTTCAGTTAAACATTCAGTCATGAATGCAGGACACTATTTTTGTTCATTTGTTTCTTGCTATTTTGTAACATACTTGTAATATACATGTGATGACAGTTATGATTGCTCAACTGAAGACAAGACGATAATTCTGACTTGAGTTCTACGATCTTTTGCGAATACATGCATGAACTTTTTTGGCTTGTTTGTTCCTTTTTATGGATATATTGTGTAGCTGTGCACATGTAGTTAATGTGTGAGTGTTAATAAAAGCTATGCTGCATTCCATTTTGTAATGTGGCGTGCATTTGTAAGAACGGTGAAATTTATGCAATATTTAACGATTTTGGAATCAAAGGCCTTGAGCTACCCCCAGATATTTTCAAAACAATCTGAAATTTTGCACAGGTTTTTTTTATTGGCATCCTAACAAATTTAGGAGGTGAGAGTCGAACATTTCCAAAAAAAATTTTTTGACCCCATATAAGGACCACCCTATTTTGCAGTGTTATTGCTATTGCTACAACACTGCATTGCCTTAGTCGACTGAAAGCAGAGATCAGTGGTTTCAGAAAACTGCATTTTGAATCAGCCAACAATATCTATACACAAGACGGAAAAACAAGAACAACGGAAAAGGGAATCACTTCTACACAACTGATAAACCGCAGCAGTGGAAAGAAGTGGCAGAAAAAACTGAATAGTTCTCTGTAATGATCTGGAAAGAAAATGATTATATTTGTTCTGGTGCCTTCTTTGGCTTCAGAGGCTGGTAAATAGCAAAAGACACAACTCCAAGACATAACTAATAAATTACAGAAAGCTCAGCGGAAAAATATTGAATGTGAAAACTCTGGACAGACATACAGACTCCTATATCCCCTGTGCCACATTCCCAGAGGATAAAAACACACTTAGAAAAACTAAATTCTCACTAAGGTCCAATCCCAATTACCTTAACAGACTTGTTTGACTGCAATGGTGGTTATGTTTTCAAAGCATTCTGGGAATTTCCCTCCACTGCTCCATATGGATTCTGGATCTAAAACTGCTCCATTTGGATCCGAGAAGAAGGACTTGACAGAATAGCAGACAAATGCATTCTGACCCCAGAGATGACTCCTTATGGGACACATTTTCCACCCACATGATGTATATGATATAAGGAGAAAAACTCACTGTGTCTGCATTCTCACTAATAAAATAAAACATTAAACTTCAGATAACTGCTCTGGTAATAAAGTTGTTTTTTTCCTGTAGTGGAGGACATGTGGACAGCAGTTTTTGGGCTCAGTTATCTGTGTTCCGGCTTTTCTCTGACTGTGTGACAGGATTTGGAGCACACTAATGGCTTGTGATGAATGTATTTTACATGTGCTGAGTATATGGTGAACTTATGTACGACACAATCCTACTCCCTACCTGGTCCGACCTCCCTGTTTTACACACTCCAGCCTAAGGTGGCCAATACCTTAAATTATACATATAAAAAAGAGATGTAAGTGACATATTCTTTCATAACCTACTGTATCTGAATAAGTCTGACGTCATCAAACCGTAAAACTCAAATCGGGGTCCAAACAGTCAACAACAGTTAACTTCTTTCTTTAATGAGGCACTAGTTAGAGTTGAGGGTTAAATTTACTTAAAATTATCACTGAAATGCAGTGATTATTTACCAAAGACAGTGTTTTACTTGATTTTCAGTGTCTTAACCCTCTAGTATTCGGGTGCGTCTTTTAGGAACACTTTGCACTTCGTGTTATAAAACTTCATATTATTTTTCACAATTTAAATAAGGCTAGAATTCAAAAGTTGTTCATTTTTGCATGATCGTTAAAATTCTGGCCACCAACTAAAATGTGCACATTGTCAACAAAAGAAAATGACCAGACTAGCATCTGTCTGCCAAGTGTGCCTAAAACGCACTATTTCTTCCATTTGATCTGTATGATTAGGGCTGACCCTTGATTACAAACAATAAAATCAAATTAGAGCAGAAAAATAAATCAATATACAATATTTAATAGTCTGATTTATAGGTGTGCATTTTTGGCACACTTGGTGACAGATGCTAGTATTTTTGAACATTTGACCTTGTGCCAAAAATAACTAGAAGCACTCGGAGAGCGCAGACCTCCGCCAAGGCTGATCAGTGGGCCCCCCCACCCCCGATCACCCCCAAAAGTTAATCATTTCTTCCTTATCCCATTTCCAACAAACCCTGAAAATTTCATCAAAATCTCTCCTTAATTTTTGAGTTATGTTGCACACTAACGGACAGACAAACAAACAGACAAACAAACCCTGGCAAAAACATAACCTCCTTGGCAGAGGTAATAATGCACATTACCCAATGTTGGAGTTAATCACTGACATATGCAAGGATGAAAAAATTAAATAATATGCGATCCACTTTTTATGTAGTATATTGAAACAAATATTTTTTGTGTTTTTTGCATCCAAAAAAATGGTTAGTTTACATTACAAACACAGCATTTAAGGGTTAAAAAATGTGACAATTATTGAGTACTTGGCATTTTTATTTATGGCTCAAGTTGATGAAATAGTAAAAAGTGTAAAAGAATAAAAAACAAACTGTAGGATTTTTTTTTGACACTATTACACACGTGTGCGAAAAACGCACACTTGGTGCTTAGTAAGGGCCTTGCTGGACGGGATGCCGGAGGGTTAAATACTGTTTAATGTCCTGGTTAATTTACAGCAGTGCATCACTTCACTTTGGCATTTTTAAAAAAGCTGAGACAAGAACAAATAAAAAAAGTAGATGTATTTCCGTTAGAGGGGTTAATCTTTGGAATGGCCTGGAAGATCGATTAAAACAGTCAAAAACAATTAAAACTTTTAAAAAGATGTACAAATTAATTATTGTTCAAAAATATAGAGCTCAGGGGTGACTAAAGAAAATAGTTGTTTAAAAGACTAGGATCAATATTGGTAGTTGAGATAAGGACATGATTTACCTGAATCAAATTAAATATATAATTTCTTCTGTTGTATATTTAGCAATGATTACATTGAAAATGTTTTTGTTTGGTTGTTTGTTGTCACATGGAAACATTCTGTTAATTGTAAATAGGGTTAAGCAAAATAAGTCTTAAAGTAAGTAAAGTAAAGTAAATTTTATTTATAGAGCACTTTTCACAGACAGAGTCACAAAGTGCTTTATCAATTCAAATCAGAATCAAATTAAGTTTACAGAGACCCAACAGAATCCTTCAGGAGCAAACACTTGTGATTGGTGACAGTGGCGAGGAAAAACTTCCCTTTAACAGCAGAAACCTCGAGCAGACCCAGACTCCTGAAGGATGGCTGTCTGCCTTGACCAGTTGGGGTTAAAGAGAGAGAGAGAGAGTAAAGGAGGAGAAAAGAGAGAGCGATAGAGATATAGAGAGACTGGGGGGGGGATGACACATGGAGTACGTTATGATGAATACATAGAGTGTAATCAGTCTGTGGTGGTCCTGGGTCAGGTGGGAGACTAAAAAGCCTTTTTGAACAGGAGGGTTTTGAGGTGTTTCTTAAAGTTCTCTACAGAGTCCATGGACCTGTGGACCTTAACTTCAGCCTAAACCCTTTCGGTCGCATTGTGTATGGAACAATGGATATGATGGTTTTGTTTGTTGTTTAAAGTAGTTAACGACTGAATAAACTACTACTAAACTAACTAAACTTCATGCTCAGCTGTGTATCAACATAAGTCTTTATTTACCTTCCTCTGAACTGGACAGAACAGATAAACCAACGACAGAAGGAAGAGAAAGTGTGAAAATGTAAAGCACGTTACTATTTTTTCAAATATCTTTATATTCTCTCACAGGTACATTTTGGGAACTTAAGTAAATATGCAAGGTGGAGTGTTTCACAAAAATGACCACTGTTGCAAAATCACTCACGATTTATTTGTGTTTAAACTGGCAGGTTCTGCATGTAACACAAGTGGACACGATGGGTTACGCATGAATTCTGGAATGAAACTGCTGACTCATGAAAAACCTGCATGTCTGGATTAGAAAAACCAAATTTAACAGTGTCTTTATTTATAGCGCTATATACGACCATTTACAGCCATGTTTTCAGATCAAATACACTGACACCTAGGTAGCTTTCACGGTCGCAATTTTTAGTCCCATTTTTGGTCCCAATATTTTATTAAAAAATCATTAATTTTGGGACAGCTCAGAGCAAGAGTATAATTTTTTTGCATTTATCTGAGGTCATTATTGGGTACATCCTAGGAGGAAATATGTCTAAATTTCTCTTTTATTATTGTGTCTAAAAAAGATACCAAAATAAACCCAGTTTCATGGAAAGACCTGTATTGTAAACCAAAATGGCGACTCGTCCCCATGCCTTCACCCATAGGTAGCTGGGTTAAGCTCCAGTACCCCCACAACCCTAGTGAGGATAAAGCGGGTTCAGAAGATGAATGAATATTGTAAACCACAGTTCTGCCAATATCTACCATTTCTGCAGAATCCAAATGCATGCGGCAAAAGAAATACTTCATGAGCTGAGGGAGTTAAGACCACTGGTGCAGGGAAAAGATAAGTAATCATGCAAATGTTCTGAAATCCATTAGAATATCTCAGTCTCAGATAAACTCCAGAAAAATCAGTATCCAAAATGTTCAGAGAACATATGAGTAGAGGTTTGTGAGTGCCTGTACACTTATATGCATGTCATGTGTATCGGTAATACAGCAGCTAATTTTCTGCCTAAATAACACATTTCAGCAGCGGTTTAATTGCAAGGTTTTTTAATTTGTTTTGAGATGTACTCAGTCAAACTCCAAATCTGAAACATGCAATCTGCTTCTGTTGATGAAACCATGAAAACAAGCCTAAATTGCCATAAACTGCAATTATCACAGGGCTGTAATTACACCCTCACGTGATGGTTGATATCGTCCCACGAGGTCACCTGAGGTTAGCGCCACGTTGCATCATTGCTCGCTTCCCCTGAGCCTCGGACCGACGAGATTCAACCGGTATTAATAAAAAAAGCACAAAGGCAATCTGTCCTGACACGAGGACACGGCTCATTATCACAATAACAAACTGTACACTGTCGGCCTAATGTCACCTCTCCTTTCATGCCACGCTCTCCTCTGTTTTCTCGCTTGTTTTCGCCAAGCGCCGCTAATTAGGGTCCGTGCATCTGGAGGTGAGCGCCAACGTGTCGACATTAGAGAGCGTTGTTGATACTTCTGTCTTCAACACCTCCGTGCAGGGATCGCACTCAGCCAGACAACAGCGAAGGTCAACAGGCGAGAGCCGTCCTCGCAGCTGGAGATAAGAAAGCACTCAGCTGCTTCGCCATCCGCTGGAGGTTTTTATATGATGTGGCTCGCGGTGCTTTAGGCTCCTTGTGTTTTCTCTACGCGTTCACGCACTTTGACCCACAGAATAAATACTTTGAAAGAAAAGCAGACTGAAACCACATCACATAAACAGATCCAGAAAGAGCAGATTTGTGGGCAAGGAAACACAGTCATTCAGCTGCGATAGGGATCACATTTTCTTTAAAGAGATTAGGTTACAGAGCGGAAGTTATTGTAACATTTTCTCTGTTCTTTCAAAGAGAAAAATGACACTATTACTGGCAAGCTAAAGATATTTTCCACTTGTTATCTCCCCGGCTTCTCTCTCTTACTGACAGGTTATTTGTGTCTACGTTCCTCCCTTTTTTTCTGGATCCACTCTTCTCGCTGTTCTGCTTTGACAACAGCCGAAGGCCAGCACCTCCCCCCTCCCTCCTCCTCAAACACCCACATCCACACATTGTACTCATACCCTTCCCCCTATAACACCCCCCCTCCTAGGCCAGGTGTCTGACTATCTGACAGCTCCGCAGCTTGTCTCTTTTCTCTTTCTTTTCTTTTTAATATCCCTCCTTCTCTTCTTTCCCAGCTGAAGGCTGCAGGGGAGGTATGCGGCATTAGGTCGAGGCACGCCACAGGTGTACAGCCAGCAGCCGGCGAAGCTCAGGAGAGGACGGCGAGGAGGAGGAGGAGGATGTCTGGAGGTGGAAAACTGTCTCATTACAGCGTCTCATCCATGAAACCTTTTATCAGCCTCCTTAAAGAGACAGGACGGACATGAAGCCGGGCAATGATCAAAAAGCACGTTGACAAAAATAATTGTGATCTCTCCAAAAAACTGTACATTAAACTGACAGGGAATCACTGTAACACTCTTGGTTAGGGAGCTTCAAGGCGCTAAAGCACAACAGATGGAGGTCCTCACATCAACAACTGGCTACAGGCGATCAGGTTGGGAGTGCATTAGCTAACCATCTGCGCTGTGGCTGGTGTTACATTGCTGGAACAAAGACGCCTAATGCTTCGCTAACAAGATAGGGGATTGTAGGTACAGTTGTGCCAAAGCTCAAAAACTGATGAAAAAAAAAATAGGCTATATGAATAATAACTGCACCAGTTAGGCTGAGTGACACAGTTTATTCTAATTAAATGGAAGAAAAACAGCAGTTGGATCATATTCTCTCTGCATGTGTCAAACAACCAATTCTGAATCATTTATTTTAAAGGGGTCATATTTTGCTAAATCCACTTTTATTGGTCCTTGGTACATTTATTTGTATATTTGGACCCTAATAGTTCATAAAGTTTGAATTTGAACCCTCCAGGTGCTGCAAGGGTATCTTTATTACCTCAGCCAGGAGGTACTGTGATCACTTTGCTTTGTGTGTTTGTGTGTTTGTTTGTTTGTTTGTTTGTTTGTTTGTTTGTTTGTTAAGCAGCTTTATGGGAAAACTATTCCAACCATCTTTACCAAATCTTCCCCACAGATAGGCCTAGGCCCTGGGACCAATCCATTCAATTTTGGGCCAAGCAGGCCAAAGTTCAAGGTCACAGCAAGGTCACAACATCTACAATTTTCCTATCTGTCATCATTGAGCAATTTTCCAAAATTCATTAAAAATTCAAAACACCTGCGATTAGCCTCCAATTTAATCCACCTGATTATAATCATATCTTGTATCTGGTACAAAATTGTCCATATCCACTGTGGAATGTGGACTCTGTGGACATTTACATTCAACATTGAAAATCCCATTTGCCACACATTTAAAATTAGAACTCAACAAATACTGATTGGAATTGAATATAATTTGACATACACTTGACTGGTACAAAGCTTCAACTTTTTCTGCTGTATGGAACAACCTGAAAACTGTTGAATTTAAAAATAAATAGTCGATCCACACATGCACACCGTTTGGGGTGCTTGGTGGAGGTTTGCGTTCTCTGAACACTTGTATTCATTCTGGCAATGATCGAGTGGATTTCTACAACCTGTTTCAATTCCTGCTTAACTTGTTGCATTTTATAACTAGTTACGTCATGACAATTGCACATAAAAGGTCACGACTTCATGACACAGATGGTCATACAGAAACTTTTTAACGTAGTGCGCACTTTATGAATCTTTAAATTGAACTTTCCCCTTAAATCATAACCTCCCTCTCATTCACTAAACATTTCTTGAATATTGCCCGGCAGTAAGTTATTCTTTGCTTTACACATTGTTTGAATAGTTTTGAACTGCACAAGGTCAATGAGTTTTAAAGTTTTAGTAAAAATAGTGGATTGGTGTGTTCACAAAAACCAACGTTGTGAACAATTCTTACTGCTCTTTTTTGCAGTATGAAAAGTCTTTGTAATGAACTTCCATATGTATTTCCCCATACCTCCAAACAGTAACTTAAATAAGGTAAGACCAATGAATTATACAGAGATTGCTGTTGTTAAGGGTTACAAAACAATATTGGAACAAGTTGGCAGCTTCTCCACCAGTTTCCATCGGGCATCATTGACAATAGTGTTGAAAGAAGCAGAAATCCAAGGCTTTAAAACACTTAATTTCCATCCATCCAATCAGCAACACTATAAACATGCAAGAGTGCAATGCTGGTTATTTTTGTGTAACTTAATGTTGATCATATATACTCCAATTACTAGTCTATGAATATATGAAACCTTATTATTTACTAAAGAATAACTAAGATTTACCAGTAGTGTTTTTTATTATACTTGAGTGTAAGTGCATAGTGGTGTTATGCTAAATCACACCCTGTTTCCAGCTCACTGATCAAAAAACACATGAAATTTATGTAAATCCAGCAGATCTGTCAGTATTTGGACAGTGGCACATGACTGAAGTGTGGATTTTAAGCTTTACTTCAACCGGTTAAACTAAAATATTGTATTAAAGAAGTGATATTTTGCTTTTTTCAATGGAATTATGCATTTTAAAACATTTCCCTGTGGTCTACATAAACTGTAAATGCTCTGCTTGGGTCTGAATTCTTCATTCATTCAACTCCACAGGTCCATCTTCAACCCTATTTCTTGGCAATGACACCAGAAAGGTCATTTTGAGCACTGGCCCTTTAAATGCACATGAGCCACTTCATGCCCCACCCCCTCCAGGTTGTTGACCGTGCTTTCTGTCCTGTTCAACCACTTGTGTTTGTTAATACAACCAACAACTGAACATTTTAGGTAATCGGCTCGAAGCTTGGACCTATTTTCAGTTTTTACTACAACTGCTACTGCTGATAAACAATTATGTCGTACTCAGAGAAATTTTCGTCGGAAGTCTGGACCTTATATGTGCAAATATCGTGGCATAACTAGTTATAAAATGTAATAAATTAAGAAGGAATTGAAACAGGTTGTAGAAATCCACTCGATTTTTGCCTGAATGAATATAAAGATAGCGCTGCAGCACGTGGAAGGTTCAAATTCTTTTTGAACTATTAGGGTCCAAATACACAAATAAATGAACCAAAGACTAATAATAAAAGTGGGTTTAGCAAAATATGACTCCTTTAACTATTAAGAATTGCAACCATTTTAAACAATGTACCTCCATTTTCAGAGGCTCAAAAGTAATTGGGCAAAGATTGTTATAAATATGAAGATTGTTTCAATATTTGACATAAATCAGAAGTCTGGATCCCATGGACTTCACCAAACACAGAACTTGCTTTTGGGCTCCATTTCCAGGCCTTTACTACAGCCTCCTTCAGTTAAAGCTTGTTTGTGAGTCATTCTTCCTTCAGTGCAGTGGCCAAAATTAATTAAATCTGTCCAAGCACTTACAGCCCAGACTGTGTATTCATCTTATTCTCTGATAGAAAGCATTGCATTGTAGTTTTATTTTTAATTCAGGTTCTATGTAATAGGATCTAAAGGTCAAATGTCAACTGAAGAGTGTTCTAAACTCTGTCCTACATGGTCCCGGGTAAGACAGTACACAAATATGGCAACAAAGTGAGAGAGACGACACATGAAACAGATGAGGATGCTGCGCAGTGGCTGGAAATACATATTTAAAAAGGTTTAAAAAGGGGCTTTAACCGGTGTAAATGATAAGACATCGATTAAAGCATTAGCGGGCTGTGAGCTGGATATTACACACTGTTGTTAATATGAGCCGGTAGTCAAGATTGGTCTAATAGAGCTATTAAAAGCTGGAATTATGTTTGAAATTTATGAGGTCAGGAGGTCTCTGTCTGCGCTCACTTCAATTATTAGCCGGCAAACACACAGACACACACTGACACACAAATCCCAGCTTGAGCAAAGAACATCTCTCCAGCTGGATCAAAGAGGATTCGTGGAGAAAGAGTAATCAGTTAACAGAGTTTGGCTTAATTTAGTCTGAGAGACACTCGTCCCCTGAGAGATACATCATGCATGTGTTAATGGGCATCATGCACTCCCTAATGGGCACGCGCCATGAAACAGTAACTGTGTGTTTCCAAACAGGAGGCACATTCTAACATCATCGCATTTCAATGACTTCCTGGCGGTGGCTTGATATGCTCACAGAGACTAAGCACATTAACACCACGCTTGTGCTTAGTCTGACTAAGGTGCACTTTGACACATGAATTCACACTGTTGACCATGTGTAATAAGCGCTGACAGAGCCGACCTTTACAGGGAACGGAGGGAACTGCAGTACAAAACACAGCCAATCGTATTAGCTGTATTCCTTTATAAAATTTAGCATAAATCTGCTTCACTGAGCATGTATAAAAACATAAAAACCACTAGGGGTCAGTCGATATGGGTTATTCTAAGGCCGATGCTGATTTTGTAAAATTTGGTAAACTGATGTCCGATATCATAGCCGATTTTTGAGGCCGATATTTAAAGTTGTGGGAGACTTTCATTACCAATTTTTCATCAATTCTGTCAAACCTCAGTCACAGCCTGAGTATCACAAATCCATAAGTTTTTCTGTGATTACTCACCGGAATCTCTTGCATTATGGTGAACAATTTCTTAGTGCCATCCACTATA
The DNA here is from genome assembly GCF_902148855.1 of Sphaeramia orbicularis. NCBI lineage: Eukaryota > Metazoa > Chordata > Actinopteri > Kurtiformes > Apogonidae > Sphaeramia > Sphaeramia orbicularis. Next base: position 4,065,844 of record NC_043972.1, read on the forward strand.
AACAAACCACGTGTCTACAAACCGAGCCGACAAGTAACTCGGACATCTTCGGAATTTTGTCGCAACGTGCATTGTGGGAAAGGGAGGTTCGTGCAGCCGCATGGCAGTGGCAGCTGGAACAGACACGAGGTGGAAACGGCAGGAACTCCCTTCCCTCTATGCATATCCCTCCAGCTGTTTCCACGTTTCAGCCATTTCCGCATCGTGTTTGTTTCATCCATATAATATCATATGGTTGCGCTGCTGCTGCCAGTGCAGGTGGCTATGCGAACCTCCCTTTCCCAAAATGCATGTCGCAACAAAATTCCGAAGATGCCCGAGTTCCCACCTGGCTCTGTTTGTAAACACATGGTTTGTTTCTGGTGGATGGAACTAAGAAACTGTTCACCATAATGCAAGAGATTCAGGAGAGTAATCACAGAAAGACTTACGGATGTGTGATACTTAGGTTATGACTGAGGTTTTACAAATTTCATGAAAAATTGGTCACGAAAGTCTCCTGCACCTTTAAGGCTGATTTTTTTTTTTTTTTTTAAAGGAGTGATATTTTGCTTTTTTAAATGGAATTATGCATTTTAAAACATTTCCCTGTGGTCTACATAAACTGTAAATGCTCTGCTTGGGTCTGAATTCTTCATTCATTCAACTCCACAGGTCCATCTTCAACCCTATTTCTGAGTAATGACACCAGAAAGGTCATTTTGAGCGCTGGCCCTTTAAATGCGCATGAGCCACTTCAGGCCCCACCCCCTCCAGGTTGTTGGCTGTGCTGCTCTGTCCTGTTCAGCCACTTGTGTTTGTTAATACAACCAACAACTAAACATTTTAGGTAATCGGCTCAAAGTTTGGACATATTTTTAGTTTTTACTACAACCACTGCTGCTGACAAACAATTATGCCGTACTTGGAGAAATGTTCGTTGGAAGTCTTGTCCTTATATGTGCAAATGTCGTGATGTAACTTGTTATAAAATGAAACACATAAAGAATTGAAACAGGTTGTAGAAATCCACTCAATTTTTGCCAGAATGAATATAAAGATAGTTTTGCAGCACCTGGAGGGTTCAAATTCAAACTGTATGAACTATTAGGGTCCAATACACAAAGAAATGAACCAAAGACTAATGAAAGTGGGTTTAGCAAAATATGACCCCTTTAAAGCACACTGGCCATAAAATACAATTGAAACACTCAGATAATTAAGATTTTTATGCAGCAATATAAATAAAATGATCAATACATGTACACATAGTACTCTTTTAACATTTATTGAACTTCAAGTGCTGCCCACACAAGTGCCTGATCAAATATCTTATAACATTTTTACTACTAATCAAATATTGGCTTTCAAAATAAAATTAAGCCTGATGGCCGACATTGAAAAAAATCAGTATATTTGTATTTATATTTATTCATTCAGTTACAGGACAGTCTGTGTTGGCATTAACTGCAAAGAACAAGATGTATGCACCAGATATAGCAGAGGAGCTAATTTCCATCTGTTGTCTTGGACAAACGACCAACATAATAAAACATCACATAGATTACGAAGCACTAATATACTGGAAGAAAACCATTAAACTTGACAGATATAGGAAAGTTTGCTCAGGCTGAACAGTTACAACCAAATACATAAAAAGGGGCTTACATTCTAAAAGTACAATAACACTTATCGGCCCAATATATCGGCTAGCTGATATATCGGTCTACCTCTTAAAAACACTGCGTATTTATTCTGAGTGAGTAACGTTATTATGTTAAGTTATTTGATGATGAGAATGCGGGTGGGATTAAATAAATATGTTTTTCTTCTTCCCACTCCTTTTCAAGTGTAAATGAATGATTTTGGAATTTTTGAACTTGCATGTATTCTGTAAATGCTCGAAATAAACAAATAAATGAATGAATGAATGAATGATTAAGATAAATAACAGTAACAGCCATAACCACAAGGGCCACATGACCCACAAGTAACTGGAATGTCATCAAAAACTCCTAAAATACCCATTTCACGTGAACCTGCAACAGAACCTGGAGTCTATAACCATGTGGTACAAACAGGCTGTATTTAGACAAAGTGGTGCTTTGCGTTAAATGGTACTGTTAACATGCTAACGCGTTCACATTGACGATGATTGCACACTGATGTTAAGCCTGTAATGACTATTCTGCTACTCCAGCTCTATTACACTTATTAAAACTGCAGGAGCTGAAATCAGGGTCCAAATAAAAACACTGAGTGTAAAGACAGAGGACCTGCTGTTTCACTGTTTCATTCGCTGAAGAAAATGAATCCACTTTTCCACGCTTCTGTGCTGAGATGTGGACTAGAGCAGCAGATTCACATCCAGGTTTCGCCTGAGAGAATCTGATCAGCGAACCGTAATTATATCTGTCAATCATGTATTGAACTCCCCCCACCTGCATGTGATTTGTCAATATCTGCAACATTGGGTAGATTTTCCACAGCCTGAAAACACAGGCAAGGAGCACATCCATTAAGATCACCTGGATTACAATACGCTAAAAGGAAATTACAGATTTTTTTTGGCCCAGTGAATATAAAAACTATGAGGTACTGCAGGTTTAAGGAAGAAAAAATAGCAAAACTGTACAATAGAAGCTGAAGCTAATATGTGATGGTGCACAGTGAGAATCATATACACTAGCTGGCCACTTTATTAGGTACATGTCTTCAACTGTATTTTAACACAAATCTCTAATAGGTCAATCACATATCAACAAATCAGTGCATTTAGGCATGTAGACACAGTCAAGATAATTTGATAAATCTCAAACTGAGCATCAGAAATCAGAGGAAAGGCGGTTTAAGTGACTTTGAACATGGCGCCAGAGGTCAGAGGAGGACGTCCAGTCTGGTTGGAGCTAATAGAAAAGAATTTCAACTCAAATAACTACTGGTTAAAACCAAGGTTTGCTGAAGAGCGTCTCTGAATGCACAACATGTCAAAGCTTGAAGTTGATGGGTTATACTGGCCACTTTATTAAGTACACATAAAGTGTACCCAATAAAGTGGACGGTGATTGTAGTTTCCATCTTTTTCTCAGCTTTTGCACTTATTCTGAAAAAGACAATATTAAAACTAAGCTGCTTATTAGGCATTTTTTAAAGTTTTCCACATGTTGCAGCCATGTGACAACAGTTTCCTCTTTTTTTTCTTTCTTCAATCACCTCCTTCAAGATTTTCAGTGTTAATGCCCGAGTCTTACTCTCTAAAAGTAGCCATATTTTCTTTTAAACTAGTAATTTTGGCATGTATGTCTATCCAAGCCTTGTAAAATGCTAGTATGTTTGTGTCCAAAGAGGCCACATATTGCAAACAGATGAGACGCATATTTAGAATGTGCTGCACACGTGTCCAAAGAAACCTGTGGTATATCCTCCATCTCAACCAAAAAAGCTTCTTTAAAAATAAGGATTATGTCGTTTCTACTATCTGGCATACTCAGAATAATGCTGGACTATTATTGTGCTTGAAAAGATAGCGACTATCACAGGTGCCGTACAGCAGGGAGTTTCTGAAGTTAACATTCTGCTGTGTCTCGTCTGTTCTGTGATCGTATTCTTAGAGTCAATACAGCAAAACAAGCTACAAGTCACCTTGTAAACAGAACACAGTGAACCAGCTGTGACTCAGAAGACTGACCTTGAGGAGGTGGAAGAGGAGGATTTAATCAGATGTTTTCCAAATGTTGCTTTACTTCAGAAACGGCCGAAAACTGCTGTCATTGATGCTATTAGTCACCATTTTTGTATTGTATATTCTCGCTCTGTATGCAAGAAATTCCACAGTGAAATTAAATCCATGCATATGCTTTTAGATCGGCCCATTCTACTTGATATAAATACACTTTCATGTTACGAAAACCTGTTTAAAATCAGTGCTGATCATTTTAAAGAGATAGGAGAAAAGAGGGCAGTGAGATAAGGGGGAGTAATGAGAGTAGGGAATATATGGAAGCGAAAACCCATCTCCCCATCTGAACACATCCACTGCAGAGGAAATGTGTGTGTCCTCCCTCAGCTGTCAGTCCAGACCAAACCTTAATGAAACCAGTCAGATCCTCTCCCTCTCTGCACACACTCTCTCACATCCACAAGTACAGATAAGAGCAGCGGAGATAAAAGAGATGCAAAGGCAATGCAACAAAAGCAAACTGATGTAGCAAGACGTTGAATGCATTCAGCCACGGCTCCGTTCATTGTCTCATAGTGTTTGACTCTGAGGATGATGACAACACATGAAAGATTAAAAAAAAAAAAAAAAAAAAAAAAAAAAAAGCGTGCAGCTGTCGCGTAGATCCCAGCCTGGTAGCTTTCAGAAATGTACATGGATGACAATAAGAGCACTTACAATGTAGAGGAAAACATTATTTGTGTGATGACTGAGGAGTCAATTAAATGAATGCTGCCTCATAAATGTCCACTGGGCATTTTGACGAGCAAATATTCTTTGAGTTGCACAGGAGAATATCTAACAAAACATGTGGACACTAAACCTGGTTTGTATTTTTTACACAGACGATAATCTAAACATCCATAGTTCATGCGTATGTGAGTCTTTCTATGAAACTGGGTTTATTTTAGTACCTGACACTTTTCCAGCTTTTTTAGACCCAATAATAAAAGAGAAATTTAGACATATTACCCCCAGGATGTACCCAATAATAACCTCAGATAAATGCAAAAAATTATACTCTTGCTCTGAGCCATCCCAAAATTAATGAATTTGTTAAAAAATATTAAAGCCAAAAATAAGACCAAAATTGGGACAGGAAAAGCTACCTAGGTGTCAGTGCATTTTATTTTGAAAACATGGTTTGAAATGGTCTTCCTAAGTGAGATGTGAAGAAAGTAGATGGCTAGTTGTGGGAGAAAAATATTAGGCTTATTTACAGTCACAGCATGAAAAATATTTTAGAAATGAAGAGGTAGAACATTTAAAACTAGAAAAACACTTGGAGAGTGCAGACCTCCGCCAAGGCAGATCAGTGCCCCCCCCCGATCACCACCAAAATTCAATCATTTGTTCCTTGTGCCAGTATCAACATTTCCTGAAATTTTCATCCAAATCCGTCCAGAACTTTTTGAGTTATTTTGCACATGGACAGACAAACAGACAGACAAACCGATGCCGGCAAAAACTTAACCTCCTTGGCGGTAATCATAGTCATGGATAAAAAAAAAAAAAATGTTGACACAAAGATAACTAGAAGCACTCGTAGAGCGCAGACCTCCACCAAGGCAGATCGGTGGCCGCCCCCACCCCCAATTACCACCAAAATTCAATCATTTGTTCCTTGTGCCAGTATCAACATTTCCTGAAATTTTCATCCAAATCCGTCCATAACTTTTTGAGTTATCTTGCACACAGACAGACAGACAGACAAACATTAGCAAAAACATAACCTCCTTGGCGGAAGTAACAATTTAAACAAAACCTCACTAGTGCAATGCAATGATATTTATCCCAATATAAAACTCTATTATCATAATAGAGTTTGTCATTATTGTTTGTATCCCAGACCCCTGTTAGAAAAGAAACACCTGAATCCATTTTAAATATTTTAATAAGGTTTTTCCAGGATTATCACAGATTTTCCCAGGATTATCTCTGGACCTGCTGCGGTGGTCCTGCCTCTCTCCTGCCTTCATCATCATCACTCACTTAACAATAACTGCCTCCATGTGTCTCTCCCTACTCCCCTCTTCTCCCCCTCTCCCCCATTCTCTATCTCTATCGCTCTCTCTTTTTCTCTTTCTTTACTCTCTCTCTTTAAACCCAACTGGTCCAGGCAGACGGCCATCCTCCTCAGTCTGAGTCTGCTCCAGGTTTCTGCTGTTAAAGGGAAGTTGTTCCTTCCACTGTCAGCACTCACTAGTGTTTGCTCCTGGAGGATTCTGTTGGGTTTCTGTAAATTGGCTTAGAGTCTGGTTTGGACCAACTCTATATATAAAGTGTCATGAGATAACTTTTTTGTTGTGATCTGGCACTATATAAATAAAATTTGATTGATTGAGTGATTTGATTGGTTTTCCCCTGTAAGTCGCTTTTGAAAAAAGCATCTGCCAAATGCATAAATGAATTCAACGTGTCCCAATACTTTTGTCCATATAATGTACAATAATACCAGAATACAACAGTACTTTCACTCGTGCCTCCTCATCCTCTTGCTCTGGAATAAACCGGACACCTCTATGGCACCAATTTCCCGATTTTTTCAAGTGTAGTTGAAAATGTTCCCTCTGCTGATGTCCACCGGCCCCAGTAATAAAACACAAGATAAATCATTGAATATATGCCTTTTCCCGTGGACGAGTAAAGATTGAGCTTTAAATCTGTCACCGTTGTAATAAAGAAAGAACTGGCTTGTCATGTTACATCAAAAAGTGCATTAAAGCTGCAGTGCTTCATAGTTTTTTAACATCAGCTGACAAAAATGCCATCATTACCTGTCAGTTTATTGTAATTGAACAATACTTCTGTATCTACAGCTCGTCTGATTTTAGGGGTAGTCTCATACATCCACATCTATCTTCATACTCTGTTAACTCTGGCACAAAGCTGTCTACAGCACTGCTACACTCATCTATGGATCTGCTATAAGGCTAGAAGTCATCTGGGTTGATTTGCTCATTCTTGGGCTATGCAGACTGTAGAATACTCTAACAGTGTGTCTGCAAAACAGTATCTGGAGAGAGGTTGTTTTAGTATAATTCATGTGCATTACAATGAATAAATCCCTACGAAATTCAATGGTACATAAAGAGATGAGTGTCTCACATCCTCAGCTCGGAGGTTGTTGCTCTTTCACATAGCGAGGGGGATTTCAAAGCGATAATGCAACAGATAGTGAGTAGAATGAATGTCAAGCTCTCCACTTCATGATGGAAACATTCACCCTTATCTGCCAGAGGACTTCCAGTGAGCCAGGATATTTAGGGGCACAGATTTTGTTGATTCAGTGGGATTTTCAGAGAGGTAGACCTTAAATATAGCACTATAACAACGAATTGATTAAATCGATCCAAACTGATTCTTAAAACATTTTGGCAATGAATTCGGTAGTCGATTTGTTCGGTCTTGAGCACAAAAGAGGAAAACACAGAGGAGCATGGCTGAGGCTTCGGATGCCGGGCCGCCCCGTTTGGCCAAAATGTAGCACACCGTTTATGAAGAAAAACTAGGATATGGAGAAAAAAATGGCTACGCGCAGTACGTTTCAGACAAATGGGGCTGCTGTGGCCACCGGGACCTTAACATAAACCTATTTTAAGATAGCCTACGTGTCGTGATTACTTTAGCCCGCTAGCTAGTGTTATGACCCTGGGTCATAATTTGCCTATTTTTGTGTATGTGTATATATGTTTTCTGTTTAGTGTGTGTGTTCTTTTCCCGTCCTGTAGGTGTGCTGTGCCCTTTTGTGTCTGTTTGCTTTACAGGAAGCTGATTGGTGGAGTATGATTGCCCGGCCCCTTTAACCTGTTAAACCCTGACCATATTTTCAGGGGAAAGACGCCTAAACAGACATACCCAAAGTAAATGAAGAATTCCTTCACAATAATAAGGTTCATATGGATGTTCTTGGTGTCTATGAACATTTACAGACCTCACAGAATCGATTCCCATTGTCTAAAATATTGTATCTATTACTCTGCCTGAGTAAACTGGAACAAACTAAAAGAGAAATTGGAATTTTTTATCCTCGCCTGTTTTTTTCGGCTGGATTGACGATGATATGCATAAATTCATTGTTCGTGTCGGAGATTTTTAATAGCGTATATTTCACCCCACAAAGATTAAAAATCATGTTTGAACATTAAAGTTTGCACTAAAATACACTTTTGATGTACTTTTATTAACATTAGGGTCTAAACTTTGAGCAAAAGTTGAAAAAAACATTCATTGTCCTGATTTATTATATTTTTATAGTAGGTGAATATTAATATAATTTTTTCAGCCCGCGGGGGGGCTGATAGGGCTAAAGGGCTTAAAAACGGCCCTGGATCTTCAGCTGGTCCTCTCTCTTTTGCCTCCTGCCAGTTTCCAACCCTGTGTTCCTGCATGTGTGACTGTCAGTCTTCGTGTGTTTGTGTTAATTCGAGATTGTATATAGCTGTAAATAGTATTTTTGTAGATTTGATCCTTTTTCTGGTAGGGGAGAGCGGCTTTTCCCGTTTTCTCCTGTTTTTGGTTAGGGAGTTTAGGTGAGTTTTCTGTATTTTATTTCTTCCATTCATTTTGAAGTAGGTAATTTAGTCGGAACTCCCAAAGAAGATATTTTGTTTGTTGTTTTAGCTGTACCCTCCCCTAACCCTTCTTTAGTTGATTTAAAAATAAATACTGTGAACTTTAGTTTTTTTTGACTGACTTGTGTGCTTGGGAGCTGGGAGGGGACAAAAGTGAGCAATATTATGTTCGCCCTGGTAAACCTCTAGGCCGGGACGTAACACTAGTTAGACGCTATTGTCGTAATTATAATGCTTTCATCCATCTCTGTTTATCAGGCCAAGGATATAGGCTAGAACTTCTGAAAATTTCATGTAAGCTCCGAAGTAAAACAGAGGCATAGAAACCAGGAGTCAGACGTCCAAAGTTAAGTTTCATTTTCGGTTTCACGCCAGTTACGGTAGTTGCAGCACCTATGGAACACACCCCCACGTATATACCTCCCCCCTTTTCTTTTGTGTTTATCTGATGAATTGATTAGTTATTGAAATAATCTACAGATTAATCGATTATTAAAATCATCATTAGTTGCAGCCCTAGTTAAATATGTGATTGACATCGGTACTAATCGCTCATTAATTAGTAAGATAAGATGCTACTGCTCTGATCTGGGCTTTGTCATCAGTCCATCCTTACATTTAGTCTTTAGATTTGGACTCAGAGGAAGGTGAATATTGTCAAATTTTAACCTCAGTTCCTTCAGCTTTAATGCACCTGCCGTGGGGTCATTAAGGTTTTTAATATTTTACAAGGTTTGAAGGTCTATTATATAATTTGCAGCGTTACCTCTCAGAGCATCTTTTACATTTCCAAGCATTAATACTACAATAACATCCCCAACTAAGTCAAATTGGGTCAAATTGAATCAGAAATGTTATTAAATTAGAACCTTGTGAATTGGGACTGAACCATTTCAGGAAACAGTAGTAATACATAGCTCTAACTGGTGTGTGTTCATACTTCCTGCTCCTCTGCAGACACATTTACCATCAGTAAAGTGTTACATCACTTCTGAGTGGAGTTAAAGATGTTAAAACACTAGATGTCAGCCCAAAACCAAACTACTCTCCAAGGACCACTGAAACATTCATACCTAAAACAAGGCCAGCATTTGTTTTTTGGAATGCCAAGAAAATGAAGGAACACTTTCACAGTAAATTTTTTTTTTTTTTTACAGATTAATAGAACAAAGACACGCACTAAGTATTCACAAGAGTCATGTGACAAAAATAGTTATGTGACTTATTTATAAATTAAACTAGATCTCAACCAAACTCACAAATAAGCTTTATACACATAAAAGTACCGATGCCAATGCTTGGTACTGTGTGCATTAGGATAAGTGAAATGCAGAGACAGTAGATGTTTTTGAATATCAAGAGTTTGGTCTTGGTAAGAATGGTGCAAGATGTTGCAATGCAAATGTTTAAATGGAACAGTACCTGGGCCTCGACTGATGACGTTTCAAGAGATAGCGAGACTAGAAGAACAGACAAGAGCTTGTATGAGAAACGCCTCATATTTCCCTACAGAAATAATAAAGTGAGTTAATCTATAAACTTTAACGCTTAACATCTAGGTTCTGCTAAACCACCCAGGTAATTTTTTGTGGTTATAATGATAACTACAACGTTCTTCACATCTTTATTTCAGGACATACCAAAGAATAGCTAGTCAACGACATTCTCCAAAAAAGGAGAGAGTCTTCCGACTATGTTTCAAGTTTTGTCTGGAGATATAAAGGTAAAACTTTAATGTGTAATATGTAAGTTCTTAACATGTTTAGTTTGTGGTTATAACCTTATGGGAGTCTCATGACACTGTTGACATTATCTGTTCATTTCTAATTTTGCTTTCAATCTCAGTTTCAAACACGGATTCAAGGTACAAGTATTAATACACTATATTGCACACGTATTGTAGTGTTGAATGAGAAAATGTCTGAATGTGTTTATTCATCTCTACTCTCATATAATAAATATTTTCTTGCACCGACAAAAAGTCAATTAGGTAAACACAAAACACTAAATGTGCAGACATGGCTTCATTTTCATCTTTAAAAAACATCTCTTAAGCTTTTATGAGCATCACAAGTACGTTTAGATCTAGTTTTCCCATCAGTTCTTTTGCATTTACATCAGTATTCAATCAAATCTGAGTATAATTTCAGTAGTCACATAACACTTACTTAACATTACTTTTCTCTGCACTGGCTTGCTGTATGTTGCTGCCATTAACTGTGGTGGGATCAATTTAGTTCTTATCTTATATTACCTTACCTTATCTTATCTTATATTACCTTATCTTATCTTATGTTACCTTATCTTATATTACCTTATCTTATCTTATCTTATCTAATTTTATCTTATTACCTAATCTTGGGGAGCTGTATTTTGCAATGAAATTATGCATTTGTCTAGTCTGGCCACTCATCCGGTTTTCTCAGTGTATTCGATACTGAGAAAACAATCTAGAATTGGGCCAGTCGCTGTGAAATATGAATGATCTATTCCATACCGACCAGTCACAAGTCTGGGGGTCGGGTGTTTTGCAATGCGTCATATGTACCGACTTCTTTTTGTTGCGAGTCAAAGTCAGTTCCAAGTCCGCAAATCTCTTTACAACTGTTGTCGGTTGTTTACTTGATTCAAAAATAAGGACGGAATTACAGATTACACCCTGTATTCTTATGTTTCTCTGACAAAAGAGTCACGTCTGTCTTATCTGTAATTGGTTTACTCTGCGCCTGTTAGTCCCGCCTTCATATTCAGATTCAAGTCCTGCGATTCCAGACAGATTTCTCATTGACACAGATGGATGGCTGGCCAGGCTAGGATTTTGTCCCTGAACATTTGCACGAAAGGAAAAATCAGACCAATGGCCCTGTATCTTACCGGCCAAATTAAAAGCTTTGGGAAATGCATCCAGATGCCATTTATTGTAACCCAGTTCTGTGTATTTATTCTATTACAGAAATAGTCCATGTTTTCGTCATATTCCGATCAGATCTGTAAAAAATTCAAATTCCAACTTGATATAATTGATACTTACCGATTTATTGGATCAATCCACTTCCTATTTCTTATAATAGGAAAATTTTTCAAAGTCACACCAAATCCAGAATCAGATCCGGATCCAAATAATTTCAATACGTTGTGTTGACACCATCATAAAGAAGCTGTATACCAAGTTTGAAGTCAATCAGAACTGGAGTTTCGGAGAAGAAGACGATTGAAATTTTTTCCCCATAAGAGCCCATGTTAAATTTTCCGTCAGTTCCAGATCCAGAAGAAGATCCTGATCAGCATGAGGACATTATGTTTTGGTCATCTCCCCATCAGGGCTGGACTGTAGAAATTTACACTGGAGATCATTTATATTTACTGAGTTATTGCATCCATCCACTTCCTATCTCTTATAATGGGGAAATTTTTCAAAGTCGCACCAAATCCAGAATCAGATCCGGATCCAAATAATTTCACTAACTTTTGTTGACATCATCATAAAGAAGCTGTATACCAAGTTTGAAGTCAATCGGAGTTGTAGTTTCGGAGAAGAAGACGATTGAAATTTTTGTAACAGACGACAGACGACGACAATAGCTTACGGCCTGTCAGCTTGTAAGCTAAAAATGTGACTAAAATACTTGAGATATGAGTTAATAAATCCATATGGCGGCTCTGGCTGCAGTTTGCTTTTCACTGTCATGAAAAAGAAAGACCTCAGTGAAAGTGCGGCTCATAGGAGTTGGTTGGAAACTGAACCAATCAGTCGGAGAATGAACATATGAAGGGCAGAGTGTAAAGAAATGAAGGACATCAGGAATAATGATGCTGTATGTACTGTGCTCGCTCAAGGGCAAACGCCAGAGGCAGAAAAATACACCAGTGGGTTGTGGAAAAAGCTGAAGTCATGTGAATCAATATGATATAAGCACATTGTGGCGTGATACATAGAGAAGCACACGAGGGCGAGGGTCGACACAGCTGGAAACGTGTAGGCAGAGACGTGTGGACCAGCTAATGTACTGGCAAGCATACAGCATGACCTCTATACTCTCACATATTTCCACGTACACTTCACATACACGCCTAAACGACTTCCACAGCGACGCTTTCTGAAGACGAAACCCAACTCTTCTCATCCTGTTGAGGGAAATGCGAGCGGTACTCTGTCCTGTTCCTCCTGTCAGCAACTTTCTCTTCTGGAAAGCATCTGTCGCGTCACATTACAAAGCCAAAATCTGACATGAATTAAATCAGTTTGTGATGAGCTCTGCCTTTGTGAAGAAGGTTAAATGTTCTAATGGAGAGGTTACACTGCCTGCATGGGAGTACATTTTGTTTTTAACTCTTCAAATTCATGTGCATGCATAAGCTTTTAACCCTGTAAAGCCTGAACCATTAAATCATTGACAGAAAATTCCAGTTCTTTAAAACTGGAGCCTTTATTTGTCCTTCTGAACAACCAAATACTTTTTTTTTTTTTCAAATATCAATTTCCATATATGTTTAAATTTTGTATCATATTTGATACATCGGGTCTCAGTGCTCAAATATTATTATTTTTTAACAAAAAAAAAAAACATAATATAACAAACATGTCTAACAAATTGGTCATTCCCTTTCAAAATTGGCAAACTTCTGCCTCCTTCCATATTAAAGTCAGTCTTGTAGTGTCACTGAAAAGGCCTCTGGTGAATGAATTCATCCCCCTGGTGGATTATCTGTGTATTGCATGTATCTAATTATATACATCAGGATTTCCAAGAAAAAAAATCACACTGATCATGTAGAGGGCTTCAAAAGTCATGTATCAAATATGATACGTTGGGCGTTATCCAGGGTGAGTCAGAAAAAACGCTCTTTTCATTTAAAGAAATTGTACCACTGAAATGGAAATGCTTATTTTTCTTTTGATTATACAGTCATATTGATGTGGTTATTGAGCATGTCTGGCGATTGAATCATTGATTTATGGCATAGCATAACAGAGGGAATGTCCATTGTTTATTGTGCACCGAAATATCTGCCAACACAGTTTATGCCACCGTGAATGAAATTGAAATTGTCAACCATTACAGCATGTTTACTCACCATCAAAATGTTTTGTCTCAACGAAGTCGTCCGGCACGACCTTCAACCTGGCTACCATTCAGACTGATGCAAATCTGTGCTCGTTGTCGCATCTCTGACACAGCTCTTCTCGCCATTCGTGTTTGTCGTAGGGCTTGGATTTCAGCCGTGATGCGATTTCGGAGTTCCTGAAGAGTTTGTGGAACAGTCTGATACACCCTGGGCACTGTCATGTAGGCCTATGTCCTGAGTGTGAAAGCAAAGCCCCGACTCCTGTAACTGTTGTCAATTTCAAGTTTGTTCACTGTGGCATACATTGTGTTGGCAGGTATTTCAGTGCCCAATAAACAATGGACCTTCTCTCTCTTATGCAATGCAATAAATCTATGACTACATCACCAGACATGCTCAATAACCACATCAATATGACTGTATGGTCAAAAGGAAAATCAGTGTTTCCGTTTTAGCAGTACAATTTCTTTAAATGGAAAGAGCCTTTTTTCTGACTCACCCTGTAAGGTTAATCACTCCATTTTCATCTGAAGTACTGGTCACGCTTATGACATTAATTGTGCTTTGTGTATTATTTATAAGCAAAAGAGGTGCAAATTTAGAGACCTATAGGACACAGTTATTGCCAGACAGAAGTGACATACCATTGTTGTTTCCTGGTGAACAAGTGCGAGTAAACAAGCAGCGATCAGTGAGCAAGATTGAGTGGAAAGTATGTGTTCGTGCTGGTACATTTATTTAGTCAAAAAATCCTTTGAACAAACACCAGAATACAGCCAGAAACCTGTTTTAATATGATTTAGCGTATTTGTTTTGTGATGTAAAACTGAATTACCTTATGCTAAGCCCCTCCCAAAAATGGCTCCTGTCCAATCCTGTGTTAGCAGCCATTACTAAGTAAAGAACATCTGCAAAGCTTCATGTGAATGGAGCTCATAGATATAAACAGCTCAATGTTCAATTACTTAATGCTTCACCTATGATTAATGTCTGTTATCAACTGGAAACATTACATCAACATTTCTATTACTAGTCATCATTTAATAGGATGTAGCTAAAAGTGCCAACAAAGACCCACTGACATTCCACATTTAGTCATTTACATATTAATTTCTATTTGGATCATTTCTATTATTTATGATGGAACCTGTAAGTCTGACAGTAGATATGTTTTAGGGTTAAGAGGAGAATGTTGTTGTAATTTTTCTTTTCTGAAGCTTAAACAACCGCCTGAATTTTTAAAAAAAGATGTTCATTACTGACCACAGACACTAATATACAGACTGATAATAATATATTGTGTGTTTTAGTTTGAGGACGAGAACTGGTGAAGGGATTTTTGAAGACATTATAGTAACTTAATGATCTGTCAGATATATAATACTGTGCAAAAGTCTAAGGCAGCCTTTAGCTCAGTTGTTTATGTGTGTCTTTAGCTCTAACGAGAAATACGTGCACAATACACACACACACAAACACACACACACACACACACACACACACCAATCAGCACTTAGCTTCTGCAGGTGAAGTCAGTATTAGTGTGATTTAAATTCATTAAATCTTTTTTATCTTGGGTCGACTGTTGATCTTTTCTTTAATTCTAAATTCTCTATTTATATAAATATTTATATATAAATACCAAATTACTCATTTTCCTTTATATTTTCACTCTCACTTGTGTGTTTTTTTTTTTCTACCTGTCTTTTGCGTTGGTGTGTTTTATGTTGCTACTGTCAACTGTGAAATTTCCCCATAGTCAGATCAATAAAGTGTTATCTTATCTTAAATAATCTAGTGTTTTACTTCACACCTTCTTTCTTTCATGGTCCAGATGATCCCATATCACTTCTACCACATTCAGTTTTTTTTCCTGAAATGCACGAGTGCCAGATTTAAGGATAAATTATCAGTTTTAAGGATAATTACAGCCTTAATTTAGGACAATCGAGTCTAAGGATCTGCAAACACCCTGCATTTTCACATTGGTTCAATAAAACCAGGTTTATTCTGCACATTAAACTCCAGCAGCCAAGTGAGCTCTGCAGCCAGGAATGCGTGTGTGAACAAAATCAATGGTTATTAGCTTCTTCAGGACAGTCTTACTGTGTTTACATTCTCTCCCTCTCCCACCCACATCTAACTAATGAGCAGGAGAACATCACTGCCCTGATGTCATGCATTTTGGTTTGCTTTAACTGAACCCTGAGGACAAAACACCAGGTTTACCAACTCATCCACTTGTTCACACAGAACAAACAACCTCACCCTTAGTCCTGTCCAAGTCGGGGTCACAGTCTATTTGTTATGGATACAACAATCCTCAGCTAGAAACTTTATTGCACTTCTCATTGGCTTCCTGGTGCTTGGAATGCCCTGAAGGCTGAGGAAGATAAAAACAATATCATTAAGATTATTTTCTTAAACTTAAGAGAGCTCCCCTCAGAACTAACACACAAATCTTTTTTCAGGAAAACAAGAAGCAAATGACAAGAAAATTGATCCTTGTGTAAAATCAGCAGAGAGACACAGAGCCAAAGAAGGCCAAAGTAAAAGGCGGGCTACAGTATCATTACACCTCCATCCTGTTATTTGTTTCCTTGAAAATGAAA
The DNA here is from genome assembly GCF_902148855.1 of Sphaeramia orbicularis. Taxonomy (NCBI): domain Eukaryota; kingdom Metazoa; phylum Chordata; class Actinopteri; order Kurtiformes; family Apogonidae; genus Sphaeramia; species Sphaeramia orbicularis. Next base: position 4,081,794 of record NC_043972.1, read on the forward strand.
AAGCTACAGAAAACAGAACATCTGTTGGGATACTGAGACTCTAGTAGGCATGCACCATCCTTCACCTTTGACCTTCTCTCCAAAATTTATTAGCTCAGCTTTCATGGTAACAGGCTGAGTATGCTCTCATAGTAACAGAACCTTTTTATTACAACAGTGGCTGAACAAATGCATAACAGTGTCCTACCCACTACAATAAATACTTCAGAATACTTTTCCCAGTGGTTTTGAGCTGCACTGCATATTAGTATTTTAGCATCAGATAGATAGAACGATAGAACGATAGATAGAACAATAGAACGATAGAATGATAGATAGATAGAATGATAGAACGATACATAGAACGATAGATAGAACGATAGATAGAACGATAGATAGAACGATAGAACGATAGATAGATAGATAGAACGACAGATAGAACGATAGAACAATAGATAGAACGATAGAAAGATAGAACTAGAGATAGATAGAACGATAGAACGATAGAACGATAGAACGATAGAACGATAGATAGATAGATAGATAGATAGATAGATAGATAGATAGATAGATAGATAGATAGATAGGTAATTTATTAATTCAAATATTTAGCAGTTTACTTACAACAGCAATAAGACAAAACAGGCAGGTTAGTAACTAGATTAACATTAACAATCAGGTTAGGATATACTTTAAAAACTTGCTGTACAATACTATAAACAAAACATTTCTAATTTAAAAATCTGTAAAATACTAAATGTATTAAGAGTCAATAATCTCTATATTATGTCTGTGCCACTCAAATATATCCATTATTATGTCTATTAACATATTCATTGGACTTTAATACTGTGTATTGTACTGTTTGTTCATCTGTATATAACAATCCATATAGTATATTGATACTAGGGATGTAAACAATTAATCGACTATCAGTTAATTGTCACAAAGAATTTGCTCAATTAAATTATTACTTGTCGGTTAATTCTCCACTGAAATCTCGCTCCATCATGTCAGTGATACAAAGTCAGAAATGCCCATTTTTTCTAAACTGCCCCTCTTCAGATCCATTTATTTTATTGAATTTCTCTGTTGAATTTATTTAGTTCTGCTCCATAAATGTCATTACCTGTACTGTATCCAATGGTTCAATAAATCAATCATTAAGGAATATGACATGCTGTTTTCATGAAGTATATAAACAATATTTAACTTCTATTCTTATAGACCCTGTCGAAAGAGAAATTCAGGTTCTAAGGAAAATCGCCGCGCTCATCAATTAATCGTTAATCGATCGATAAGGTCAACCAACTAATGATTAATGGATTAATCAATAATTTGCATCCCTAATTGATACCACCCCAAAAATCTATACTGTATATTCATGCACATACTGTATATCTACTGACTGCACCTCTGGTTAGATGCTAAACTGTATTTCGTTACCTTTTATTTGTGCATGTGTAATGACGATAAAGTTGAGTCGAATCTAATCTAATGTAATCTAATCATTAATTACTTTTCAGCGTATTGTAATTCATGTGGTCTGAGATGACATGATACTTCTGCATCCTGTAAAATCCTGTGATGCAGATTTTGTCCAATCAGAGGTGTTTCCAGACAGGTAGGCGGGACTAATGTGTGACTGACAAGTGTAATTACCAATTGCTGGTAAGTTTATGTGACCTGGATCCAATTTTATTGCTCTCCTCTTAGAATAGTGGCTTCACTTTTTTCATAACAGCATGAAATGATGGGTCATCTATCTTTGTATTTAGTCTTTTGATTTGGACTGAAAGGAAAGAGCTGCAGAGGGAGGTGAGGGTTTTCAGACGCTGTTGTTTTCTCTCCCTGATTTTGGCCTCTGCAGCTTTAACTACTGACAGGGATGGATATTGAGAACTGACTGCAAACTGCCCATTCACTGCAACCAGAAACCTTCACCTTGAATTCCTTTCATGCCTCTTGCATGTTTGGTAGTCGTGTTACCTGTCAATTTTCATTTCGACCCCGTGTTCACAGATTGGAGAGGTCATACTGGCTGTAATAAAAGCGCATGTCAAGCACTGCAGAGAAGGTTGTCGTTTATAAAATACAACAGTTGGCTCACAACAAAAATGGTGTAAAGCTGTACTGATAGTCTGATTAAAAGAGACTACCATCATGTCAGCAATATCTTACATTACTGGTATCTTTTACGTGACAGACATGAAAATTCTTGAATGAAAGTCTTATAACTAGGCCTGTAACGGTGCACAAAATTTTCGGTTCGGTACGTTTTCGGTTTTGAAAGCCATGGTTCGGATTTTTTTGGTTCGGTACTGGAAGAAAGAAAACCCCTCAAAATGTCTTTAATACATTTATGAATTTTTGAACATTTTTCCCTCAATTTTTGGACACAATAGCATATAGAAAAACAGGAATAATATAATTCTGCTGCTATGAATCAAATAGAAAGTAAAATAAATTATTAATATTACTAAATGTATTTTAAACATTAGTATTGCACTTTTCCCTGAAAGGTAGTTTTGAACAAACAAGAAAAATCTAATCACAGTTCTGTTAGTTCACATTCTGCAGAAAAATAACAACAAAAAAACTCCACATGAAGACCAACATTAACAAGAGGACAAACTGGTATTCTGTTGAAACAAACTGAAGAGCAACACTGACAACACAGTGAACCAAATTATTACCTCCGCCAAGGAGGTTATGTTTTTGCCAGGGTTTGTTTGTTTGTTTGTTTGTTTGTTTGTTTGTTTGTCTGTCCATTAGTGTGCAACATAACTCAAAAAGTTATGGACAGATTTGGATGAAATTTTCAGGGTTTGTTGGAAATGGGATAAGGAAGAAATGATTAAATTTTGGTGGTGATCGGGGGTGGGGGGGCCCACGGGGGTGGGGGTGGGGGGGGCACAGACCACAAAATTTCATCAAAATCTGTCCATAACTTTTTGAGTTATGTTGCACACTAACGGACAGACAAACAGACAGACAAACAAACCCTGGGTGGGGGGGGCCCATGGGGGGGGCCACTGATCAGCCTTGGTGGAGGTCTGCGCTCTCCGAGTGCTTCTAGTTTATTTTAGGACAGATAAACTGTTTAGGACACATTTTGTGTACTTGTGCGTACGTGCACGCACAATTTGGGTTTTTTTGTTTGGTTTTTTTTTTTTTGGGGTCGGAGCCGGGGCTGGGGGGGGGGGGGGGCATAACTAATGCTGGCATGAAATGAAAATGAAAATTTACATCCTTTCAACGTCCAACTCCGGGTTCTATTCCTCTATTATACAGCGTGCGTGTGAGAGAGAGAGAGACAGACAGACAGAGCTAGTGTGTTTTAGAACTACCGTAGCTCATACGGGGCAAATAGCGTTCGTCTTATTAACATCTCTTTCCTCGCTGTTGTCTTTCACCGAGACCTGATGTGATCCCAAACTGGACTGGACTGATGGTGGAGGGTCTTCAGTCTCTTCCTTCCAGGTTCACATCATATTTGTTGTTTTTTTAAACCTTATATCAGCTGCTATTTCATATTTCGGGTCAATGTCTTTCAATATGTCCGTGTGGAACTTGCTCGGATTTAAAGTTCTACATCGAACGACGTCTTTCGTTCCTTTTTCTTTTTCTCATCATACTGTGCCATTTCGGTACAGCTGTGTACTTAACTGAACAGGTGTGTACCGAAACGGTTCAGTTTGGTACGTGTACCGTTACAGGCCTACTTATAACTGCTTAAACTTTCCATAAAATTAAATCACATTGATAACATACCAACTCATTGTAGTAAATAAGACCAGCAGCAGCAACACATGGTAAATAGTGTAATGCAGCAACACAGTGATACAAATGTCATCAGAATCAGAATCTGAATCAGGTTTATTGGCCAAGTATGTGAACACGTACAAGGAATGTGGCTTCGTTTTTTCTTTGCTCACAACGTACAATTTCAACATGGACCCAAACACACTTCAATGTAGACCTAATATAAACAAACATTCGACTAGAGACAAGGACAACAATGGGTTGAGCTTTACAGTGGATTTATATTGTAATATGTACAGAGTGCAAATTGGAGTTTTATACAGGGAGTGGATGTGTAAAGGGATCCAGTCCATTAAAAATATATGTTTATGTATGTATTATTTACAGTGAATTTGTGTTGTAATATGTACAGAGTGCAAATCTGAGTTTTTAAAGGAGGTTTTTAGAGTCATGTAGGGGTGATGCAGGCAGCTTCTTGATAAAATCACTTTTTCTAAGGTCAATTCAGTTCAGATGGTGCACTAAGTGTTGTTTGTGCAAATATTCAGACAGACATTGAATACAGATGATTTCTAAATATTACGTACAACAAAAACACAATTGCACATAATGTGTAAAATCATGCATTTTTACCCAAAGGGTGGAATCTGGTCCAAATCAGGACCACGAGAGGTTTTCATCCGGACTGCGAAGCTTTATGACAAAAAACACTTTTCAGTTACGACTTTTATTGTCTTCACAGATGGGCTGTTTTGTTTTTATCCTTCGTCAGCTCATGTCAGGACACCTATGTTCAGGTTTGACAGGTAACCCCATCCCATTAAAACTCCACACCTGACCTGTCAGTGTCCACGGAGCAGCATCACAGCAGAAACAGGAGCATGCACAGTCTCCCCTCCTGACTCATGGACGTTACGCTCATGTAATTCTGAAAACCTCTGTTTGATTTTTCCAGTTAACCCTTAGAGACAAGAATTAGTTTCATTTGTGACTAATCAACATTTATTGGTTTACAGTCTACATTTTTTCAGTGAACATCAGGTATTTTTGTACATTTAATCTACCCGACCATGTAGATTTTTATGCTTAAGTCCCAAATAAAGGCAGTTCCCAAATAAATTTTTCTCTCTATTTACCCTTTCTTAAGTAATTTATCACCATTTATTAGAATATTATCCTCTGTATTTTGTATTTTTCTGTGTAAATCCTGTTTTTTCCTATATTTCATTCACAGATTATGTAGATGTTCATAAAAACTCAGAGAAAAATGAAAAAAAAAAACCTGAAAAATGAAGAAAAAGTGAGTTTTTCAGTAAAATATGTACAGTATATCATTAACTAAACATTGATCCAAATCCATGGGTTTTACTGGTGAATCAATGTTGTAGAAGATGATGGTGTTCCCATGGTAACTACACAGCCTCTGAACGTCCAAATGGGTCATATCTAATGACCATGAAAAGATGGCAAACTGCATTATTTACATGTATTGATAGGATTAGTGGATCAATAGTAGGGATGTAACGATATGAAAATTTCATATCACGGTTATTGTGACCAAAATTATCACGGTTATCATTATTATCGCGGTATTATTGAAATTGTGTTCAGAATGTTCAAAAAGTACTGATACATACACTGAAATAATTTAACCAAGTTGTATTTTGAAAAAAATAAATAAAATAATTGGCACAATGTACTTTCTGTTGGAAGAAACATTCAAGTATTAACCCTTAGGAGTCTGAGCCTATTTTGGCCGTTTTTCAGTACTTTTCATTTTGCCTTTATATACTATATAAAGAAATGTTTACTATACTCATGTTTGGTATCTTTTTTTTTTTTTCAGCACAACTTCATCTATATAATCTGCCTATTATTTTTTTCACTTTAACCTACTATATCAACATAAAAGGCCAGAAAACACTAAAAAATATAAAATCCGATTTGAAAAATGTTTATACTTTATTGCATAAATAACACACAGATGCTTAACGAACCTTTTCAAAGACTTTAAAAGTGAAAATTGGTTCCAAATATTAGGTATATAAAATTAAAATTGTACTAAATTAAAATTATACTCAAATATTTGACATAAAAGCAGATATGTACATGTTTTTTTTTAACCTAAAAGTCAAACACGGTTATCATGATAATTAGAATTTAAACGGTAATACTAACCGTCTGCAATTTTATCGCGGTTTATCATTATACCGATAATTGTTACATTCCTAATCAACAGGTATTAAACATTTTACATCAGTAGAGGATTTTGGTCATCGATGGCTGTTTGGATTTTTAAGGGTTAAAATTCTGAATAAATTCATAGGTTATTTCGTCAAAACAGATAAAACTGAAGGAAAAGTGACTCTTTAAACAAGTATCTGCACCCAAATTACACAGGTTTTACTGGTGAATTATGTTAACTTCAAAGCCTCTGGACGTTCAAATGGGTCATATCTAATGCAAGTGAAAAGCTGAGAATCTGCATTTTACTTAAATTATTTAAATGTATTGATAGGACTAGTGGTTCAGAAGTTGTTAAACATTTTAGATCAGTAGATGGGCGCTGTTTATATCTCTGAGGGTTAAAGTAATGCACACTGACTGAAAAATTAATTCAGGTGCAGAGGGGGGCTGACTTCATGGACCTCTTGCCATTTTATTTAGTTAGACCCCTGGTTTAGACGAAGAAAAAGTCCACGGTAAAAATTACATTAGTCCATGTTACATTTTATCGTGGACCAAATCTGTGGAATAATCTAAGACCTGAACTTCAGTCAACATCTACTTTATCATTGTTTGAAAAGCATCTGAAAAGGACTTTAATTCATTAAAAATGTAAGGCTGTGTATCACTTGATTTGTATTTGATGATTTGTAATGTGGATTACATTTTTATTGTTTTTACTTTAGTTTATTATTTCAGTCATATTGTATTTTTTAATTCTTTTTTTTTGTGTATTGTTCTTTTCGGGGGAGGTATTCATATAAGCCTTCTTTCTGGCTTCTAACCTCTCCTGCACAATTTTGTTACTTGTTTGAATGTTGTTGTTTTTTTCTATTGCTGTTTTTATTTTGTGCAAATAAAATAAATAAAAAAAATAAAATGAATAAATTTGATGCAACATGGGTTTAAATTCCAGGGATGGAATGTTTTTTTTTTTTTTTTACTAATTTCCATACTGAGAAAACTTAAGAGGAATCAATCAAATCTTGTCAGTTCCTATTTGTTATAGGGCTGTGTATTGGCAAGAATCTGGCGATACAATACAAATCACAACACTAGGATCACAATATGATATATCACGATATATCATGATACTGATAAAAAGGCAATTTTTTCTTTGTTTCTTTTTTTTTAAAAAAATGATTATTTCCTTGAAGAATTGAATTACACCAGAAATCTGCACAAATACTAAACACATTTTTATGTGATCAGAACAGGATCTAATGCTAGATCACAAAATTTTCCTGTGTTCAAACTGAAATTATATTTTTCAGACATTACAGTTTAAGATCCTGTTCAAATGTTTAAATTCTATTAGTTCAGAACTAACATCAGAACAGTATTTTTGTGCGATACCAACAAAGGAACTAACATTATTTAATAAAACAGTGTTAAATAATAAAAAATAAAATATAAATAAAAAAGAAAAACAAAAAAAAACAAAAATTAACCTCCACAATATCTGCATTTGAATAAATACCTAAAAATATCGATACAGTACTTTTTAATATCGATACAGTATTGTGAAATGAAATATTGCGATATATTGCAAAACCAATATTTTCTTAGACCCCTAACTTGTGACTACTGTTATTAGATGTTACACACATTTATTCAGTCATACAATTAAATACTATTAACCCTTTCATGCATGAATTATGAGAACCTTAATCAAGATTTTTTTTTTCCTGAGTGTTTTTATTCCTCTTTAGGCATGAAGAAAAAACAATGTGAGTGAATTTTTTTTTTTTTAAATCAACCTGTTTTTCATGGAGTTACAAAAATGTCCACTCAGCTACACCATGAATTTTATTCTTGAAGCAAAGAAACGTGTATTTAAAACCCAATATCATAAAGTGATATGAAAACAGTGAAATGAAACCATGTTTAATGCAGCTAATCTGATGTTTTCTCACATTTTAACATATTCTAATACTAGTTATTACTCACTTCATGGAAATAATATGCAAAAAATAAATATTAACAATTGATTTCCACTCAAGAACCAACCAAGAACAGCACAGTTACAATAATGGTGTGAATTGCAGTTTATGAGATGATGCATAAGTGTCCACTGTGTTGGTTGATATGGAACTAAAACAACAAAACCCATGAATATACAAGAGAACAGCTGGAGAGTAACTGTCCACTGGAGTGACCACTATGCATGAAAGGGTTAATATTCTTTTTTTGTGTATTGTTCATTTCAGGGGAGGTATTCATATAAGCCTTTTTTTGGCTTCTAACCTCTCCTGCACAATTTTGTTACTTGTTTGAATGTTGCTGTTTTTTTCATAGCTGTTTTTATTATGTGCAAATAAATAAATAAATAAATAATTACAGTACAGGTTGTATGATTTTGCTGCGTTTTCTAAACTTGTAATCATGCACACATATTCCAAACACACAGTGCTTCAGATGGAAAGACTGTGAATAAGACCGCAGAGCTGTACCTGAGTGCCCTGTGTGGTTCCAGCTGTCATCCGTTGTCCCTATAAGTGTGAGTGCTGCCTGTATGGTGCCCTGTCTGCCATCATATGTCAGCAGAGGAGCTGAACTGTGACAGCAGGAAATGTGGTCGTTGTGGCTGACAGGCCTTCAACCGGCCAACTAGTGTCTGTCTGGACATGTGTGTGCATTCTGGGATGGGTTTCTGCAGACTCCATAATGGGAATATTTGTCTAAACACTTAAAGCATACCTGTACTGGTCATGCTTACATCATTAAATGTGTCTTGTGTATTACTTGTTTGTTTAATTTTAAAGCTGCAATGCTCTTTAATTCCAAATTACTTTTCAGTGTTTTATAATTCAGTCTCAGGCTCATCTATCTTTGAGTTTATTCATTAGTTTGGACTGAGAGGAGAAAGCTGCAGAAGAAAAATGTGCAAAACTGGCTTAAATTGTAGCTGTACTGGTCATGCTTACGACATTAATTGTACTTTGTGTATTACATATTTTTCATTTAATTTCATTTTATTTGTATATTTCGAGCATTTACAGAATACATGCAAATTCAAAATTCCAAAATCATTCATCTACACTCGAAAAGGAGTGGGAAGAAGAAAAACTTACTAATCCCATCCCCATTCCCATCATCAAATAACATAATAATGATTAAATACTTATACTTATAAGCAAGAGACGAGCAAATTCAGTATAAAAAAAAATAAAAAATCACCATAAATGCACCACACCGGACTTTTTTATTACATGAATTAAAGGCGGGGGCAGAACCTATGGGGAGCAGCCATTGCCGGCTGCAAGTGATGCACCCTTGTTGATTCTGGGTGTTGGAGTACGAGTAAACAAGCAGCAGTCAGTGAGTGAGACTGAGTGGAAAGCACGTGTTCACGCTTATTGTTTGTACAGTTGTATGCTTAGCATTCTGCCATTCTGCCATGAATGCAGCGCTGACTGATTAAGCTGATCTCAATAAATGGCGTTGAATGTCACATTAGTTCTTATGGCATTTGGCGTGCTATACCAACACATTTTCGAGGCATTCAAAAACACTCCGTAAATTAGTGTTTGCCATAAACAAACATTGAACATTCAACAATATGAAAATACATAACATGTGGGGTGCCTGTTAATGCACAAATGACTGAGCAATATTTTGTAGAAATGTCCTGTGTCCCACAGGTCGTTACGGAGCGCACCCCCCCAATACTCCCCCGTTCACCGGTCTCCTTCACTGTACCGAAAACGTACCAAAACAAAAATTTTACTGTACTGTTACACCCCTAATCTTTTGAAATAGCTAACAATGAAAATTCACTACAGGTATCCTTTAACCTGTTTGCATGGAAGTGTTAGAGTCATTGAAACAGTGACTGCGGGTTATTATATTAACATATTAATGACATGCATGTGGCTTAAATAGCTTTTGGCACCAGTTGACAGCAAATCCCCAAAGGCAGGGGTGGGGCGGTGTCTGTTCATCTGCTCCATTTAATGTCTCAGCTAATAACAGATTTCATGATATCAGATTTCTAATCAATAGAAGAAGCTGTACTGATGCTGGTTTACAATCATTTGCTGACTTCGCGAACACTGAGCTGCAGAAAGAATACAGCCTACTGATTCATTTTTTATCATAGTTAAGGCATGTTACCAGACCGTTTTTTCTGTCCAACTTCATCTGCAGCACCATAACACTGTGGAATTACATTCTACATTCACTTAGGTAAGTACAGATTAAATACTTCTGCCTTTTAGAGACAATCAGTCTGTGTTTGTGAAGCAGTGTTAGGTAAAGCCTCATAGCACCTACGCAGCTCCCATCACAGTTACTCCTCCCTTCCCTTATCTTTCTACTAAAAATAATGAGGCTGTCATCTGTCATAACTGTGTAAATCTATATTTGCTGTAGTGAGAGGATGTTGGATGAGGAAGATCATCTCTTCGACAGTAAATTTTGCCATGTTACTTTACTCTGTTTTGTTCTTCGTGTAGTTCAATTCATCTTGGAGTTATCTGGCCTTGACACCGTGACTGGAAAAGGTTGGTGGGTTGAAGAGAAACCTCCTATCTTAACAAAGATAAAGTGTGACAGGAACCTCTCATCATTAATCACATTAAAGTCCAGTTTGAAAATGTAAACAGTGTTTTTTGCTGTTTTCTGGAATAGGTAAAGTAATGCTTCACACTGTGCAATTTAATGAGTAAATATACAAATCTCAGAATTAAAAACTGGAACATGACTGAATGAGTATTTGAGTCTAGTCACAACAGCTCTGAAAAACTCATCTTAAAACTTTCCACTACAGAAACTTATCATATGCATGTAACTGAAGTCACAATTCAATTTCATGACACTTTTGCTCCTAAAATCTCATGGAATCTCAAGGAACTTTGTGTTGGTAAATGCAAGTTCTGCAAATGTACAGGATTTCAATTCTGTTCAACATGTTGATGCTCATATGAACTATGTTTTCAGCTCAAAAATGTCCAATTTCATCACAATTAATGCTATATTTTCATGTCACAAATGGCCAAGTTCTATTTGAACTGAATTTACCTGAAAAACAAATACTCTGTTCTTTTAGATTCCCCAGTTTTTCTTCCCAGATTCTATCCTACATATCACGTTTTATTTGTACAGGTTCAATATGGAATATGGTGCTGATTCATCCTGCTTATGTTCCGCCAATACATACATGAAGAATGTCACACGTCTTTGTCGAATGTCACATTTGGCAAAGATCTAAAACCTTGAACCCAGTCCAAGTGTTAGATTAAAGGGCTCAAGGGTACTGAGGAGATCTGGCAGAGCAGCTACTGCTCCTTGTGAGAACCTGGATGTGTGAAATGCAGAGGTTGAACTACCCTACAGGGAAAATAAAAGTGAACTTTACTTTAATAGGTGCCATTAGACTCTGATGAAGGCGATAGATTACTTGAGGTGCCACTGGAAATGTCAGTCGAGCCCACATCAGAGTGTAGCGTCGGTAAGAGCCTAAAAGCAGCTGATGTGAAGTGAAGCCTGGGGAGTTTTTCCTGATCCTCGTATACAGAACGCAGCTTTACAATGTAGGACTCTTTAAGACAAACTGTGATTTCTGATGATGAGTAGGGGCATTACATCTGACTTTCCTGAAAATAAGAAATCCTGATTGTGCAGTAGATGTAATGATCGGTAGGAGTAAAAACAGATCCAAAGGGTCAGTGTCTGCAGTAATGCTTCGAAAATATAAAATAAAGCTTTACTCAGGCACAAATACACAAAAATAAATAACCTGCCTAATCTGTGAGCATCTGTAAATGCCACTTTTAATAATGACAGAGAATATTTTAAAGGGGTCATATTTTGCTAAACCCACTTTTATTAGTCTTTGGTTCATTTATGTGTGTATTTGGACCCTAACAGTTCCAAAAGTTTGAATTTGAACCCTCCAGGTGCTGCACAGCTATCTTTATATTCATTTTGGCAAAAATCAAGTGGATTTCTAAAACCTGTTTCAATTCCTGCTTAATTTTTGGCATCTTATAACAACTTCAGTTATGACATTTGCTCATATAAGGTCAAGACTTCCGACGAACATTTCTCCGAGTACGACATAATTGTTTGTCAGCAGCGGTTGTAGTCCAAACTGAAAATATGTCCAAACTTCAAGCCGATTACCTAAAACACAGGTGTCAAACATGTGGCCCAGGGGCCAAATCCGGCCCACCAAAGGGTCCAATCTGGCCTGCGGGATCAATGGTGTCAAAATCATTTTAATTCAGGTTCCACAAACAGACACATACAGTCCAATTAGATTTTAAGTGTGTCAGACCAGTAAAATATTATCATAATAACCTATAAATAATGACAACCACATATTCTCTTTGTTTTTTTTGGTGTGAAGAAGTAAAATTACATGAAAATATTTAGATTACCAAATGATACTTTTACAAAAAATGTGAATAACCTGAACAAATATGAACAAACGGAAATGTCTTGCAGTTGACCAATATTCTGCCTGTTACTAAATGTTTTGTGCGATTGTAATGCACATGTGTAAATGATGAACTGATAAAACGAGTCATAATATTGTTAAAATTGCACTTGTTTTTCTTAAGACAATTCGAGTTGTTCATATTATTCAGATTTTTAAGGAAACTTTGTAGACGTAAACCTGATCATATTAGAATTTTACGTTTTTCACTGGTATTATTTTACTGGTCCGGCCCACTGGAGATCCAGTTGGGCTGAATGTGGAACTGAACTAAAATGAGTTTGACACCCCTGACCTAAAATGTTCAGTTGTTGGTTGAACGGGACAGAGCAGCACAGTCAACAACCTGGAAGGGGCGGGGCTTGAAGTGGCTCATGTACATTTAAAGGGCCAGCGCTCAAAACGACCTTTCTGGTGTCATTACTCAGAAATAGGGTTGAAGATGGACCTGTGGAGTTGAATGAATGAAGAATTCCGACCCAAGCAGAGCATTTACAGTTTATGTAGACCACAGGGAAATGTTTGAAAATAATTCCATTAAAAAAAAAAAAAAAGGCAAAATATCACTCCTTTAAGATTCCTGCACTTAGTTTTGCTCATGTCACAAGCCTTTTTCTTAACCACTGTTCACAGATTCAGTTTGTTAAACCCCAAACTGTCTCATATTATAACTGATTCAGAATCAGTTCATCTCACCACATCACTCCTATACATCTGAAAGTCCTCCTTCCTGCCTCACTATGCTCCTCCTCTGCTTGGGGGTTTGTTACCACAGAGAACATCCGAGTTGTAACCTCTGAGATTCTCCCAAAGCATCAAAACATCAACACCATGCTCGTCAATGTCACATCTATCTCAACGACCAATCAAAATCAGGGAGACGCCGGACTTATGATCAACACTGTCAACAATGATGGAGGAGAAACTCACTGTCAGCCTGGTTATTTATGAGCAAACACTGAAGAATCAACACGATCTGATGGAAGAACTGAACTACCTCAACACATCCATTATATATTACGGAGTTCTCGAACTAAAACGCAGCTTTGATCACATGATGTAGATACCAAGTGCCTCATCTGTCAATATAAGTCTGTTCTCTGTGATTCTCTGACTGTTTGTTCATGTTGATAATTCATGAAGGACAGTAACAAACTGCCACAAAAGCGCCAACATTTTCTGGTATGATTCTCAGATAGGTCGTATATTGATAAATCCTCCAGATCTGAAGTTTAAACAACCACATTCTCACCTTAAACTACTCTCTGTCAGTCAATAACAGTCATATTTCACTGGTTATAACATACAGATAGTAATGAAAAAGGAAGTAATCTAGAAGTGATATATGATAAGCGTCCATCAGAAGCCTCTGAAATGTATAGTACAGTACATTTGGTTATAGTTTTTTGTAATTCTGCAATGACAATAAAGGTATTCTATTGTATAATAACTTTATTATGAATAATAATTTATCATTACATCTGTATTGGCTGATGTTTGCTAACATCTGCCAATAAAGACCCAATCAAGCTCTATGTTTAATACGCAAATGTATACAGACCGATCGTTCTATCCGTCCTCTGCATTCATAATGTGCGTCATTCTGTCCGTTCTTCAGGAGTTTGTGGATGCGAACCAAAACGGACAATACAAAGAAGTACCACCAGGAACCGTGGAGGCAGTGTTGAGATTTGAAGAGAATAATATCCAGAAATAGCGGAACTTTTCAATGAACGTCCGTGTGAGTTTGTGAAAAACTAGCGACATATTTACGACAACTACCCTTCTCAATATCAACACTGGTAATACCGCTACTGTCGCCATGTTTGTTATTAGTGACTTTCATCTTTTTCTCTCAAAAAACTCTGGTGGATTGATTGACAAATACTCATTCAAATGCAATGGACGCAATGTTTTAAATGGATGTATATATTTACATACATAAAGTGAGCATGAATGGGCCTTAAGCGGCCTTTTACCAATGACAGTGTCTAAAGCAGTGGTTCCCACTCTTTTTTGGCTCATGATGACATTTAAACATCACAAATTTCTGGCATCCCCAGGCATTCAAAATGGAAGACTTCTTTTTTTTTTTTGCTAAAATGAATTTGTTTTTGTAATAGTTTGCTACACTATGTTGCAAATAAACATTGATTTTAGACAACATTTAGTCTATATAATGTATGTTATTATGGACGAAGGCAGAAAAGCCAGGTGTAGATTACTGCACAAAGTGAGAATTTTATTTTCCTTGGTCAGGATATGTACAGTCAGTCCCGCTTGGATTTACAAGGCTGACAGTTAATACTGAATAAACTCAAACTATGAATTATGAAAGAGCTACAGCATCTGAGACCGACCACAATGAACATTTGACAGATAAACAGAACCACAGTGCTTCAGTTTCAGCGTTTGTCATGTCTGTTTTCCCAGGATCATCACAGGTTTTCCCAGGATCATCACAGGTTTTCCTAAGATCATCTCTGGACCTGCTGCTGTGGTCCTGCCTCTCTCCACCTTCATCGTCATCACTCACTTATCCATATAGTTACGATAGTGTTTATTATACTGTTCTATAGATGTTCTAGTTCAGTTATCTGTGCATGCGTCTCCCCGTACCTCCCCCCTCTCCCCCAGTCTCTCTCTATCTCTATTGCTCTCTCTTTTCTCCTCCTTTACTTTCTCACTTTAACCCCAACTGGTGAAGGCAGACGGCCATCCTTCAGGAGTCTGGGTCTGCTTGAGGTTTCTGCTGTTAAAGGGAAGTTTATGTTTATGTTTATGTTTACGCATTTGGCAGACGCTTTTTTCCAAAGCGACTTACAAGGGAAAACCAATTAAATCACTCAATCAATCAAATTTTATTTATATAGCGCCAGATCACAAAAAAAGTTTTTCCTCACCACTGTCACCAGTCATAAGTGTTTGCTCCTGGAGGATTCTGTTGGGTTTCTGTAAATTGGCTTAAAATTTGATTTGACTTGATTTGATCTATCTCTCCTTTATGTGAAGCACTTTGTAACATGTTGTTTTGAAAAGTGCTATATAAATAAAGCTTTACTTACTTACTTATGTATTGTTACTGTCTTTCTCAACTCACCATATATTTTCATTAGTACATTTTTGGGTTTTTATTTATCAATTACTAGAAATTTCAAACGACCCTATTTGAATTCCAGGCCACCCCATATGTGGGGTCACCTGGAATTCAACCCCACAGTTGAAAAACACTGGTCTAAAACCTGACCACACTTTAACCAATACATGACAGTTTGTACATTTTAACTTCTCCTCTAGTACTTCTGCATCAATTCTCCTGCTGCTTGTATGACCACTAATCCGTCAATCCATCACTGATGCAAGTTGTACGAGAAGAGATGAACAAAACAACATATGTGGTCATTCCGTGTTGAAGGATTTGCTGAATAATTCAATAACAGCCCCATCTGCCATATGTGTGATTAATTTAAGTTCTGTCCTGTTCCTTTATTTCTTTTGGAGGGGCCTTTTTTAGCCATTCCTACACACAAAATGAAATCTATCTGAATCACTTTCCTCTGCCCTTGACTGTTTCCCATTTTCCAAAAGCTACCTCATAATAAAATATATACCGCAGGCAGTCGCAAAACATCCCTCTGTTCAGAATGCCAAACCAATCTCACCTTGAAATGAAAAAGCTTTTGTTAAAAAACCTTTGTTGTGACTGAGCCGACTTTGATTTTTTTTTCTCTCTCCTTTGGCAAAGTGCTTTATGTTCTTCATCTCTATTTGTAGAGAAAAAAAGCCCAGACATCAGATCATGGCTCTGAAAGTAATTACTCTGTGGCACAAAAAAATCTCCGTCCATATGGCTGCGATGGGAGCGAACACGTGGTCCAATCAGTTCCACGTCACACATTCCATTCTCCAAAGAAGAAGGTGCTGGATAACAGGGAACATTTGCAGAGAGAAGCAGGAGCCAGAAGATAACCAAAGCTGACATTTCACAATCTTTCCTCCTTTTTTTTTTGCTGACAAACATATAACAGACTCAATCTGAGCTGCAGCCAAATCTCATTTGGTTTCAGCGAACCAAAACTACACAGTGGATCAGAAATGGGATCTCACTGCAAATAGAAAAAAGTAAAGAGGCACTGAAGGAGGAAAGTAAAACCCACTAATATCAGGAACCTTTATGTGTTACAACATGTCAGCTGGCCCTGTAATAGATGCCATTAATCAGAGCCTGTCTGTAATTATACTCCATTTACAACCTTTATTCTACCAGACAAGATATTAAGACCAGTTTCTTATTTGCAACGTCAGCCTTGCATGTACCATAAAACCCTTGAAGGGAGAAGAAGAGGCATAAAAACAAACAAAAACCATCAGGCAGAACCAGAGCTGCTCATCTGACAAGAATAAATCATCTGCAGAGTCAAGAATCATAAATAAAACCTCTGCAGGAATCATTAAAACAGTTTTTGAGTGGGAGCTTAAAGGCTGAAAAGGAAATTAA
The DNA here is from genome assembly GCF_902148855.1 of Sphaeramia orbicularis. NCBI lineage: Eukaryota > Metazoa > Chordata > Actinopteri > Kurtiformes > Apogonidae > Sphaeramia > Sphaeramia orbicularis. The sequence continues at coordinate 4,098,704 of NC_043972.1, forward strand.
TTTAAGTTTTATTGGTTTTTGTTTTTTTGTTTTTGCACAGATTCCAGTCACTGTCTGCAGAAACTGGAAAGAAAACAGAAAAGTGATTGTGAGTTGGATATGGCTGAAGTAGCTGATTTAAGCAGAAGGAGAGTGACCTAAAAGGGTTTAATAAATGAGTGTGAACTGATGGATATTACTTGGAGCAGAGACTAGTGACAGTGGTGTGGTGTGTCTGAAATGAGGGGGCTGTAAAAGGCCAAGTAGCAGAGTGATGGATTACTAAAGCTTCTGTTTAAAGTTAAAAGAGCTATGCAAACTTTGACAAAGAAAGGTTTATCAGAAATGTAGGGAATTATCTCTCTAGACCAGTGGTTCCCAACCTTTTTTGGCTCATGACCCCATTTTAACATCACAAATTTCTGGCGACCCCAGACATTCAAAACATTCAAAACGGAGACTTTTTTTTTTTTTTTGCTAAAATTAATTTGTTTTTGATCATGTAATAGTTTGCTATACTATGTTGCAAATAAACATTGATTTTAGATGACATTTTGGCTAAATTATGTATATTATTATGGACGGAGGCAGTAAATCCAGGTGTAGATTACTGCTCAAAGGGAGAATTTGATTTTCCTTGGTCAGGATATGTACAGCCAGTCCAGCTGTGATTTACATTGAACATTTGAAAGAAAAAAGTACCATAGTGCTTCAGTTTCAGATGCAGAAATTGTCATGTCTTTTATGTATTGGCATTGTCTCTCTCAGGTCACCATATTTTTTATTAGCAAGTTTTGTTTTGTGTTTTTTTATCAATTACTAGAAATTTCAGGTGACCCCATTTGAATTCCAGGTGACCTCACGGTTGAAAAACACAGCTCTAGACTATGTGTGCGATGGATTTCATGGCATGTTGTTTAACTTTAAAGCTCCAGTGCTATTTAACACCACATTATCCCTATCCAACCTCTGGCATGATCAACATGTGCACAGCTGTAAATAGTATATATAGCTTTTTTGATTTGTCTTTAGTTTTGATTTTGTGCTTATTTTGCTGTTGTGTGCTTTTGTGCTTTGCTGCTGTAAATCTGGAATTTCCCCCTGTGGGTCTAATAAAGGCATACCTTATCTATCTTATCTTATCTTATCTTATTGTCAGTGTTTTATAATTCAGTCTCAGGCTCATCTATCTTTGTCTTTATTCATTAATTTGGACTGAGAGGAGAAAGCTGCAGAAGAAAAGTGTGCCTTAAAGTGAACCTGTACTGGTCATGTTTAGGACATTAACTGTGCTCCGTGTTACTTACAAGCAAGAGAGGCACAAATTCGGTCAAAAAAAAAAAAAAAAAAGTCACCATAAATGCCCCACAGTGGACCTTTTTATTATGTGAATTAGGGGTGGGCGGTATGGCAAAAATATCATATCATGATTTTTGAAAAAATAAAATCACAATCTCGATTTTATCACAATTCTTTACATTGATCTTTGAGACTAATTTGCAACTTTCTGAACAGTGCAACCAAACAATTTCCCTATGTGAAAGACAGCCCTAAAAGAAAAAAATAGTTTAGCCCAAAGAACCTTTCAGAACATTTTTAATTTTGTTTGTACAATTTTGGATGAAGTACTTTCTGTCCGTTCTACTTTTTGTGCAGATGAAATGCATGATGTTTGACTTGGGGGTCAGGATTTGGGTCAGAACACCTGGTCCTGTTCCATGTAGGAGTAGATCCCCTTTTAATCGCATTATCTAGCAGCTAAAATTTGCTCAGAGGTCTTATTTCTGTCTTTGTGCATAAGAAATCAATCTAAGTGAACCCCCAAAGGAACTTTGTGTTGGTAAATGACAGTTGTTCAAATGGACAGGATTTCAGTTCTGTTCAACATGTTGACGCTCATATGAACTATGTTTTCAGCTCAAAAATGTCCAATTTCAGCACAATTAATGCTATATTTTCATGTCACAAATGGCCTAGTTACATTTGAACTGAATTGACCTGAAAAACAAATCTTCTCTTCTTTTAGATTCCCCAGTTTTTCTTCCCAGATTCTCTCCTCCATATCACATGTTTTATTTGTACAGGTTCAATCTGGAGTATGGTGCTGATCCATCCTGCTTATGTTCCACCAATACATACATGAAGAATGGCACACAGCACTGTTTACATCAACAGTTTTACAATAAGAAGCATTTTTATACAGAAAGAACAATTCTTTATTGTTCTTTCCTCTTTAGTCTGATGCTAAACTATCCAATAAATAATAGTGCTCCTAGTTTTTGCACAGGGATCATTAGTGTAAACGCTGACATGGCTGCAGAGCATCAGTATGATGGGATCCACAACAACCATGTCACATCCGTCCACTGACACATTTAGTGTTTTTGTGTCAGCTGGGATTGTTTTAGATCCACAATACCAACATTTATGAAGAAGAGGAGACTTATCAATAGTAAGTCTATAAGTTTATTCCTAATAAAGTACTGGTACTGACCAGAGCATCATGGGTAATGTCACGTCCGTCCACCAGCAAAAGTTTTCACATCCACGTGCTATTCCAAATCCAATATTTATGAAAATAGAGCTTCCACTGTCAAAGAATATCAGTAGTCTGTGCACAAATGGATTAGCATTATTTACACACACTTCTATGCATTTCTTACGACTTTTTTTTTTTGACAAAAATGGCCACTCATTTGACCCCCTAAGTAAATTTTAGCCGCTAGGTGTTTTAGTCCGACTATTAAAACTTCGATTTCAGTCTTATATGTTATATGTACTTTTAATGGCCAGTTTTAGACTAATGTAATAATTCCGTTTTTTAATTGTCATGTAAACCCACTGACTGGAATACTTGTGCACATGTAATCAGTAAGTTGTATTTTAGAAGGAACATAAGGATATAGAAGACTGGAGACTCTAAAGGCATTTAACAAAGCTCAGACTGTAAATTAAGCATAAGTCGCCTCGGTTTGCTGTGAATACACCAACATCTGCTCCTCTCCTTTCTTTCCTCACAGATGTCTTCATTTTTTATCATCCTTATGCGTCTACTTCATCCCAGCTTTTTACGATTCCACCCCTCATTCCTTGGCTCTTCTCTGTCCTCCTTCCCTGCCATAAACCACCTGCAGACACAACCCTGACAGATGTCATTTTTACAGCGTGGAAACCAACCTGGTTGTTTCATTTCACAAACAAACTGTGGGAATCTGCTCGCAAACACCCACAGCAAACGCTATCTCTGCTCCTGAAAGAGAGAGGACGACATTCTCGCCCAGCAGTTTTTATTTATTTATTTTTTTTTTTACAAGCCTCTCACTCCTTGTCTAAATGCACAGAGCGGATGAGGGAACACTGCTGCTGCAAACCCATCAAAAATCACACAGCAAATGGCTTTTAGCACCGAGCCGTCTACTACAAAAGACCACCGCTGACTACAGAAACGCTCCAGTGTCAAAATGCTAATTGTAGCTTTTATGTGTCATTTGGTTTATCACTCGTCTCAAGCTTCTCCTGTCTTTCTCTTCGGCCACCCGCTACTTCATTTACTCAACAAAATAACACCACGCATCATGTAGGATGTTCAGAAATAACAAAACCACCTCCACACGGAGATGACTGGCAGATGGTGGTATGGACACTGTCCCACTCAGAGTTGTACTCACAGCAGATTAAGTGGGAGGCAAAATGTCTCTGAAGTCACTTTCACTGCGCTGAGATCCTTCCTTCTGTTCTCTGACCAGTTGGTCGTCATTACAGTACAAAGCCGAAACCACAAGGCTCCAGACAGTAGTGGCTCCTCATAAACACCAGTGGAGTTTATTGTAGTGGGTGCTTTGTGACGACTCCCTCCCCGACTGGTGTGCACACATCCCAGAGAGACACCTACACTGCATGCATCCATACATAATTGAACCGATTCTGAAACTCAGGGTGTGTGTTATCAACAATTCATTACATGCATCACAAGGCTTTAACAGTGAAAAACACTTATAGCTGTGGAGACACTGCATTTGAGAGAAGAAAAAAAAAACAAAAAACAATAACCGGAGCAGAGACACAGCAGCTACAAGAGAAAAGACTTGTGTTCAGAGGGTGTAATTGTGATATTTTTACTGACAGGCTTGTAAAATAAGCTCATTGCACATGTGAAGCCCAAATTTAACACCAAACGAGCTGAAGGAAACTGTCTCCCATGAGAGCAAATGAATAAAGAAGCAGAGAGGCCAGAGAAGACGCTGTCTAAGGCTACGCTCAGACTTGGAGGCAAATGTAGCCCAAATCTGAATTTGTTTGCCCATATGTGACCTGTATCCGATCTGTTAAAGACAGTCTGAACAGCATAAATCTGACCCAGGCCACTTTCATATGTGGTCTTAAATCCAATACGTATCTGATATTTTGCAATGCGACTTTAGTCTGAACAGCCAGGTCGCATTTATCCGACCTTTTCTTCATTGAAATGCGACAAACGATACAATTCTGCATCCCAGGAGTGTTACTTCTGTAAACACAGTGTGTATCTACAGTACAGGCCAAAAGTTTGGACACACTTTCTCATTCTTCGCATTTTCTTTATTTTCATGACTATTTACATTGTAGATTCTCACTGAAGGCATCAAAACTATGAATGAACACATGTGGAATTATGTACTTAACAAAAAAGTGTGAAATAACTGAAAACATCTCTTATATTCTAGTTTCTTCAAAGTAGCCACCCTTAGCTCTGATGACTGCCTTGCACACCCTTGGCATTCTCTTGATGAGCTTCCAGAGGTAGTCACCTGAAATGGTTTCCACTTCATAGCTGTGCCTTGTCAGGGTTACTTAGTGGAATTTCTTGCCTTATTGATGGGGTTGGGACCATCAGTTGTGTTGTGCAGAAGTCAGGTTGATGCATAGCTGACAGCCCTATTGGACAACTGTTAGAATGCATATTATGGCGAGAACCAATCAGCTAAGTAAAGACAAACGAGTGGCCATCATTACTTTAAGAAATGAAGGTCAGTCAGTCTAGAAAATTTCAAAAACTTTGAATGTGTCCCCAAGTGCAGTCGCAAAAACCATCAAGCGCTCCAACGAAACTGGCTCACATGAGGACCGCCCCAGGAAAGGAAGACCAAGAGTCACCTCTGATGCTGAAGATAAGTTCATCTGAGTCACCAGCCTCAGAAATCGCAAATTAACAGCAGCTCAGATTAGAGACCAGATGAATGCCACACAGAGCTCTAGCAGCAGACACATCTCTACAACAACTGTTAAGAGGAGACTGCGTGAATCAGGCCTTCATGGTCAAATAGCTGCTAGGAAACCACTGCTCAGGAGAGGCAACAAACACAAGAGATTTATTTGGGCCAAGAAACCCAAGGAATGGACATTAGACCAGTGGAAATCTGTGCTTTGGTCTGATGAGTCCAAATTTGAGATCTTTGGATCCAACCGCCGTGTCTTTGTGCAACGCAGAAAAGGTGAACGGATGGATGCTACATGCCTGGTTCCCACCGTGAAGCATGGAGGGGGAGGTGTGATGGTGTGGGGGTGCTTTGCTGGTGACGCTGTTGGGGATTTATTCAAGATTGAAGGCAACCTGAATCAGCATGGCTACCACAGCATCCTGAAGTGACATGCCATTCCATCTGGTTTGCGTTTAGTTGGACCATCATTTAGGTTTCAACAGGACAATGACCCCAAACACACCTCCAGGCTGTGTGAGGGATATTTGACCAAGAAGGAGAGTGATGGAGTGCTGCGCCAGATGACCTGGCCTCCACAGTCACCGGACCTGAACCCAATCGAGATGGTTTGGGGTGAGCTGGACCGCAAAGTGAAGGCAAAAGGGCCAACAAGTGCTAAGCATCTGTGGGAACTTCTTCAAAACTGTTAGGAAACCATTTCAGGTGACTACCTCTTGAAGCTCATCAAGAGAATGGCAAGAGTGTGCAAAGCAGTCATCAGAGCTAAGGGTGGCTACTTTGAAGAAACTAGAATATAAGAGATGTTTTCAGTTATTTCACACTTTTTTGTTAAGTACATAATTCCACATGTGTTCATTCATAGTTTTGATGCCTTCAGTGAGAATCTACAATGTAAATAGTCATGAAAATAAAGAAAATGCAAAGAATGAGAAGGTGTGTCCAAACTTTTGGCCTGTACTGTACGTGATCATGTATTACTTCAGGACCTCTTTTGCGCATGTGGTTCACTTCAGTCCCATTCAGTTCATACTCAAAACTGATAGAAGTCGCATCTAGGGATGTAACGATTACTGGTATAACGATAAACCGCGGTAAAATTGCAGATGGTTAGTATTATTGTTTAAATTGTAATAATCATGATAACTGTGTTTAACGCACTTTTAGGGGAGAAAACACCAATGTAAAGATCTGATTTCATGTCAGATATTTGAGCATAGTTTTAATTTGTTACAATTTTAATTTTCTATACCTAATATTTGGAACCAATATTCACTTTTAAAGTCTTTGAAAAGGTTCTTTAAACATCTTTGTGTTATTTATGCAATAAAGTATATACATTTTTCAAATTGGATTTTATATTTTTTTGTGTGTTTTTTGTCCTTTTATGTTGATATAGTAGGTTCAAGTGAAAAAATAATAGGCAGATGATATTGATGAAGTTTTGCTTAAAAAAACAGATCCCAAACATGGGTATAGTCAACATTTGTTTATATAGTATACAAAGGCAAAATCAAAAGGACTGAAAAACGGACAAAATAGACTCAGACCACTAAGGGTTAATATTTGAATGTTTCTGCAACAGAAGGGACATTGTGCCAGTTATTTTATTTGTTATTTTTGTTGTTTTTTTCCCAAAATACAACTTGGTTAAATTATTTCAGTGTGTGTATCAGTACTTTTTGAACATTTTGAACACAATTTCAGTTATACCGTGATAATTTTGGTCACAATAACCGTGATATGACATTTTCATATCGTTACATCCTTAGTCGTATGTAATGTGTAATATGAATGAGCACACAAAAAAAATCCAAATTGTGCATCAAGACCTGCTGTCTGAACATGGTCTTAGATATCTTCCACTGATGTTCAACTCAATAACACATGTGGAGGAGGACCCGGTTCTCCTGGAGTCACCATGGGCATCACATAACCTCTAAACACTGGTGGAACTGGGTTTAGAACCATTAAATACAAGGTGCTTATACTTTTTACTCCACTACTTTCATCTACCAGCATTATGTTTTACTTTTACTTGATAAAATACACTTTTCATCTCCTTTCTGCTTAGTTCAAGGCCTGTATCGACACTGTCTGCACTAACTTTTAATGTTTTAGCCTATGAACTGAAGGCTTAAGTCCTCCTTTATGGGTCTAAAGCTCAATAAACTCTTTAACCCTTTCAGACCTAGAACTGTTTTTGTGATGACTTCCACATGGAGCTTCTATCTTTCCTGAGTTATCACCATTTATTGTAACACTATTCTTTGTATTTTGCATTTTTAATTGAAAATGAGATATTTTCCCATGTTCATGTAATCATGTAAATGTTCATAGAGTGAATTCAAAGGTCATTATATAAAAACTTAAGAAAAACTTTTTTTCAGTAGAATACTGTATATCAGTAACATTTCATAATGAAAAGCATCTACAACCACTGTCTTTTATCAAACTACATGTGTTTTACTGGTGAATCAATGCAGATGACGGGTTTTCCACGGTCACTATGGAGCCTCTGAATGTCCAAATGGGTCATATCTGATGACCATGAAATGCTAAGACTTGAAAACCCTCAGACTTTTGTATATTTATGTGGGTAAATGGAAATCTTGCAGTTTTCTTATTGGGTTTACAAAAATGACACAGACATAGTGTGACGCTTCAGCCTCAGGACGCATTTGCATCATCTTTGTAAATGTGTTTACCAGGCGCTTTTGTTGGCCGTCTTACTGGTTTATTTGTACATATATATTATAAACATGTCACATAAACCTTCATGGCTGCAGGATATGAGTTTCTACATGACCTTTCCTCCCTCAGTGAAACGCCTGAGGGAGTTAGCTACGTTAATCATCCGGAGTAGGTGATTTATTTTCCATTTATGGATCACATTATTTCTCATTTTCAAATTGCTAAATGAACCACATGCAATTATAGTTTCACTTTTTTTAAGACATATATAATTATACATAAATCAGCCTGTTTCATGGAGCTTATTCTGACTATAGCAGGTCTGACGCTGCACAGCTGACACATGTATGATGACTGGAATTTGGGACCATTGGGGTGTAAAGTGCAGTCTGGATACATAATGTCATCTGATCACAAGGCTTTGCATGAATGCCTGGTGCTAATAAACACTGCAATCATCTAAATTCTCCAAGGATTGTAATCAGAGCTTGGTATGCAAGAAGAAAAAGTCTGCTTCCCTTGAAGGACCGCTCCAAAATGCACATATAAAACAGTAGTAAGCTGGTCTTACATATTCTACACTGCACGACTCGAACACTTGCATCCTCTGAAAAGCCAAGGAAGTTGTTTACAGCTTCTTAACAAGAATCCTCACACCCTACACATCCACAGTGATGTCATTCACTCCAGCTGATTGCACCTCTTCTTTTGGGCTCATTTAGACGGTTTAACTGCCACCTCTTACAGTCTCACAATAGTTTGGTTGCACCTTGAAACAACACCCCATTATCACTCCTGTGCAACTTCCTGAATGATTCTGCTCAATTTAAACCTGAGCAAAAACACCTGCATAGGTGTGATGGACTTCAAAGTAATGGCTGGAAGTGCTGCTAAAAGTCTGGTAACACCTAGTGTTTTACTGGGTGCATACATGCTCCTGTTGTTTAATATTCAACAAACTGAGTCGTTTAACTGTATGAAGACGTATTTTGACTGAACACATGAAAATGTACTGATAAAAAAAGCTCAGAGGCGATTTCTCAAAGACTGCAAGGGAAGCTCCCCCTAAAATTATGAAAATTAAATGGTCAAATATGTACGGTTGAGTTGACATTTCATTGACTCCAAATGTGTTAGAACACGTTCATCTCACAGACGAGTTCGTTCAGAATCAGCTTTATCACAAATCAACGTACTTAATGTTGTTCACTTCTCCTCCATTCCCGTGTCTCTGTTTTCTCATTCCATCTCTGCTCAGTGCATTTGTCCGTAGACGCTCAGCGTCCATGCACTTCAATGGGACTGAGTGGAACTGGTTTCTTCATTGCCTCCAAACTGGACGCTAATTGGATAAATGCCACAATGTTTTCCCACCACTGGATGCTCAGCATCTCTGGGGATGAATGGAGCTGTGGGCGGAGCTTGGCTGGGCTGGACACTGAGCTTCCATGTGTTGATTGGAGGATCAGTCGCAAGGCTGAATCCCGTTTGACCGACAGCTATTTTGAGATCTGCTCCTTCACTGACACAATTCAGTCTAATACTGTCGCGGATTCTGCTGTGAAAGGGAGAGAGAAACCACTACGAAATTATTTGTTCATTTCTTGCACTGTAAAGAAAACACACTCATTGTACTTCCTTGGTTCAATTTAACATAACTTCAGTGTTTTCTTGTTTCAGTTACATAATTTAATCATTTCTTGTTCAAGTTTAATATCATTTTGTAAATAGTTAAATCAGTCATACTGTTGGCTCGGTCAGAGTGGACTAGCTATTAAGTCCCTGGAAAAGACGCCTAATTAGTACGATAAGGTCACTGAGCATTTTCTTAAAAAGGAACGGAGGGCCGAATTTATGTTTAAAGAACTTGACAACTTTTTTGAAGTAACCCGACAATGAGCTTCCCCTCTGAAAGACGAGCAGCCGCCACTGAAAAAGCTATCGTTTTAGGCAGTGACAGAAGAATTTAGATGAAATACATCTATCTGTGTCACATACCACTTCACAACAGGTTTGGAGAACATGCTGACTCATATAAAAATACTCTGCAGATGATGACTGAGTGCACTGATGCATGAAAAATGAAAAAAAAACAGTTTGATGGTTCACTGTTGATACAGGTCAGCATAAAAGGCATAGCTATCATCCAATATTTCGACAAGAAAATGACCTGAAGCATATGGTCACACTTTGTATGGGTTATTTAGAGAGAAAAGAACCAGCTGGAGTGTTCATCAGCCACCTGAACTAACTCCTGTTGAACTGATCTGGGGTCAGAAAGAAACTCCCAATTCACCCAGAAAAGCTTTGGCAAGTTTTATAAGAAGTATAGCAAAGTATTTCAGCTGAATGTTTGGAGAAATTAACTGTCTTGATGTGAGTTGGAGTGTGAAAGACTGTTATAGCTGCTGAGGGAACTGCAACTATGTGAACAAAATAAATCTTCACACTGTTAAATTACCTAGTTTGTCAAGAGGAACATGAAAGTGTCTCTCAAAAATGATTGGATATAAGGTGTTTCCGAACTTTTGACAGACACCTGTAGGTACAACAATAGGAAATAGAAATAGAAAATCTACACTTTTGAAAGCGTTTACAAAAATCTCTGCATTTACATTTGGACTGAAGGTTCAATTACCCATTTTAGGAGATAATAAAACAGTTGTGTTGACAGTGAAAAACTCTCTAATGGAACAGTTACCATTTAAACATTCTGTGACATATATCAAAATATCTGCTGGGAACAAAACCTGCACTGATTGCCCTAAAGCTGGCAGTCGGGTAATTATTGCTGAAAATATGATGCTGCTGACACTGAAAGGCTGATTAAGAGGATGTCTTGACATGTCAGGATAGTAAAAGTACAGACATAACTGAGAAAGCTGCTTCAGTTTAAAGGTGGGGTAGGAGAGCCTGGAAAAAGGGTTCGAGCAGCTACATTTTGAAAATACGCAATTAAAAAGTCCAAACCCCTTTCTTCAGACTTCCCCTGAAGCCACGCCTCCAGAGTACCGGAACGCGCAATGCCTGTTCCTGAGGGTTCACAAGTGTTGCACAGCATCAACTGCCCCCTCCCCCCCCCCGGCCTTCGGATCCACGCGTACCTCATTCATTTTCCTCCAAAAACCCCCATCATCCCCCCCCCCCCCCCCCCCCCCATGGATCCATGCATAGCTCTGAATTCAGGTCTGTTCATCAGTATATTGCATTAGAAGTTGGACTTTTCACTTGTTTTGATACGTGTTCTAAGTAAACTCAGGCTACTGAGAACAGCTGATTGCAGTAAGACTGCTGTCAGGCTAACAGCCCACTAAAGTTTGCTTTGAACACTGTAATCTGTGCATTTCACCATTATGTTTGTCAGCAGAACAGCCCCAATTCATACCTATTTGGCTAACATTACATTCCCTAGTGATTTATGTTAGAATAGAATATATCTTTATTGTCATTGTACACTGTACAACGAGATTGAAAAGTGTGATAGTAAAAGGTACATTCATCCAACATAAAAACATTGTAAAAAAAAAAAAAAAAAAAAAATAGGACCAATGGCCCTGTAGTTTACCAGCCAAATTAAAAGCTTTGGGAAATGTATCCAGATGCCATTTATTCTCACCCAGTTCTGTGTATTTATTCTATTACAGAAATAGCCCATGTTTTGCTCATATTCCAATCAGATCTGTAAAAAATTCAAATTCCAACTTGATATCATTGATACTTACTGATTCAATCCACTTCCTATCTCTTAAAATGGGAACATTTGTCAAAGTCACACCAAATCCAGAATCAGATCCGGATGGAAATAATTTCAATCCCTTGTGTTGACATCATCATACAGAAGCTGTATACCAAGTTTGAAGTCAATCAGAACTGGAGTTTGGGAGAAAAAGACGACTGAAATTTTTTCTCCATAAGAGCCCATGTTAAATTTTCCGTAAGTTCCCAGATCCAGAAGATCCTGATCAGCATGTGGACATTATGTTTGGGTCATCTCCCCATCAGGGCTGGACTGGAGACATTTACACTGGATATCATTTACATTACTGAGATATTGCATCCATCCACTTCTTATCTCTTATAATGGGGAAATTTTCCAAAGTGGCAACAAATCCAGAATCAGATCCAGATCCAAATAATTTCACTAACTTTTGTTGACATCATCATAAAGAAACTGTATACCAAGTTTGAAGTAAATCGGAATTGTAGTTTCAGAGAAGAAGATGATTGAAATTTTTGTAACGGACGACGGATGACAGACGACGCATGACGACACTAGTTTACGGCCTGTCGGCCGGTAAGATAACTAGAAGCACTCAGAGAGCACAGACCTCCGCCAAGGCAAATCAGTGGGCCCCCGTGCCCCCCCCACCCCCGATCACCACCAAAATTTTATCATTTGTTCCTTGTGCCAGTATCAACATTTCCTGAAATTTTCATCCAAATCCGTCCATAACTTTGAATTATCTTGCACACAGACAGACAGACAGACCAATGCCGGCAAAAACAGAACCTCCTTGGCAGAGGTAACAAACACAAACCACAAAATAAATAGAATAAGAAGTAAAAACACACAAACACAATCACATTCTGTTACACTGTCTTTTAGCATTGAGTGCATTCACTGCAGTGGGGCAGAAGCTGTTTTTCAGTCTATTTGTCCGATCTGTGTTAGTGACAAAATGGCTTTCCGGTGAACTTTCCATCCTGATATAGCTAATATAGCCAAGCTCTGGCTCTGGCTTCGTTTCCTGTACGAGTGCTCCAGACCTCTGAAAACGCACGATTCGTGCACAAAGAGGGGTACGCGCAGAGGGGGGAGGGACGAATGGCAGTTGAGTTTGATAGACATATCACCCTTCAGTCATTTCGATGAACCGGTTAAAATGATTGGATGGTGTTTTTTCAGTCCTATCTGTTCCACAGGTGACCAAAAATTTTTTTATTTTTGTCTTAAAGAATTTGTTTAATTGATGTCAATTGGGGTGTGAAGGGGATTTTCAGCAATATATTAAAAAATGCTCCAGGAAAACATCTCCTACCCTACCTTAAAGGGCTCTGGTTTTGTCCAGTGGAGGCTCGGTGTCACAACAGGACAGAACTCATTACTGTTATTAACACCTGTAGTTTTCATGGAATTACACAACAAATGTGTGCGTAAAAAGGCCAAGTAGTAGATGACTAATTACACTTTCCATTTTAGCTGTGCTTCCTTTTCTTGAAGTATGTTAAACAGACACTTCTCATCAATTATTTCAATGCACTTGATACCTGACTCATCAGAATGCGAAGCAGCAATCTACGATAATATAACCGCCAATTAAGATACAGAGGATAGTTGCTTGTCCATTCATTCTATTCTAAATACGGGGATAAGACAGTGGGGTGCATCTGTTACAGTTCCAGTCATTTGGCAGGACGTCGTGTATTTACATCTGATGTAAGCTGAGATTTCATGGGTCAGTTGTAATGTAAAAGGAGCCGGTGCTCATCCCTGCAGGATCTGTGTGTGAGTGGGAGGATGAATCCATACACAAATGTGTTTGTGCTGAGTGTGTATGGGAGGTCCTCCTGCCTGAAGCAAAACTGTTAATTATAACCAGAAACCTGAGTTTATAATGAAGCTGACGTTTCCTGTCACTTAGAAGGGTTTATTTAACTAAAATTTACATGCAGTACCTTACACATAACAGTTCTTTAAGCATGTGGAGGACTGACTTTTTACCTCCACCAGGAAGTATTGTGATCACTTTGCGTGTTTGTTTGCGTGTTTGTTTGCGTGTTTGTTTGTTTGTTAGCAAGATAACTCAAAAAGTTATGGACGGATTTTCAGGAAATGTTGATAGTGGCACAAGGAAGAAATGATTAAATTTTGGTGGTGATGGGGGGGGCAGATCTGTCTTGGCTCTCCAAGTGCTTTTCTTTTGTTCTTTATATTTCGTTGTGATAACTCCTCTTTCTCCAAAAATTGTCACTCTTCTTATTTTACTTATTACTCCGCCCAATGAAGGGGAGAGAAGGGGTATTGTTTTTGGTTCAGTTTGTTTGTTTGATTGTTTGTTAACTCTCCAGCAACAAAACTATTGGTTGAATTCATACCAAATTGGGTTTATAGATTGCCAGTGACCCAGAATAGATGTGATTACATTTTGGGAAAAGCAGGTCAAAGTTCAAATTTTTTTTTATCAATTTTTAAAATCTTTTTTTTCTCCCATTTATTTATAATGGGAAAAAATTTAAATGTCTGTAGCAGCAAAACTATTGGTTGAATTCCAGCCCAACTGGGTTTATAGATTGCCAGAGGCCCAGAACAGATGTCGTTACATTTTGGGAAAAGTAGGTCAAAGTTCAATTTTTTTTTTTTTTTTTTTTTTTTTGTTAATCTTTTTTTTTCTCCCATTTATTTATAATGGGTGAAATTTCAAATGTCTATAAATACATCAATTTTGTTTCAATTTGCTTCATACTTGGCACATACAGTCACGGGAAAAAATTATTAGACCATCAAAAGTCATCAAAAACAAGGGTTATGCAATCAAGTACTAATTCCTGTGTGTATCATGTGACTAAAACAGACAGAAAAGAAAACATGGAAAGTCTAAAAGCACTGTTTTTGGCAGAACAATGACATAGATACTGATGTAAGAACTGAAGTGATTTTGTTTTTTTATCAAGAAAACATGGAAAATGGATAGATATCAGCTCTGAAATTAAACTCTTATGAGCTATTTTTGTTGTTATCATTATATTTGTCCAAACAAATGTACCTTTAGCTGTACCAGGCATTAAAATGAACAAGACATTGAAGAAAACAAGGATGGTCTAATAATTTTTTCTGTGACTATATGTAGAGGCAATTGATATGCTAACATCACCACATGCACAGACATGATGACATCAGCTGGATTGATGTCAAAATAAGCTCCAGTACGTGCGAGGGGCGGGGTTTGTTGTGCCTGGAACCACTTGTTTTTATTTTGCATCACTGTGCTCCTTCCTTCCCAAAATCAACACTATTCTCGACCTAAACAGATAGAACAAACAAAACAATGACGCATAACAAAGTGCAAATCACACATAACAAACATAACAAGACAAAACAGAATAATTTTATAGTTACAGTTAAGAGCACAGAAGTTTGTCTGCCTTTACTAACAACACACATACATGAAAAAGTAAACCCTTTGAGATTTCCTAGTTATCTGCATGAATTACTCATAAAATGTAATATGATCTGCATCTAAGTCAGCAGTAATATAAAAACAGTATGCGCTTAACCTAGTGCCACACAAACTATTATAATATTTCATGCCTTTATTGAGTACAGCTATTAAACACTAACAGAGCTGCTGGAAAAAGTAGTGAACCTTTGAATTTAATAAGTGGTTGAACCTCCTTTTAATCTTATGACTAATTCATGCATAAAACTACAACATTTCAAAGGGTTCTTCATACTTTTCCTTGCCACTGTATATATATTTTTTATGTTAAGTAACATTTGAGTGGCTTAATAGATTAATTAAAATTATATGACTATGACACGATTCACTTTGCTTTGCACAGAAACAGCTGTTTTTTGTCACATCCCCAGTGAGTAAAAACCTACGGTTGTGCTTTTTTGTGCAAATATCTGAGCTTAAAGAGCCACATCTTGTTGTATAAAACTGAATCTTGCGTACATAAATGTGTTTCTACTTGTGTAAATGTGTGTGTCATTGGTGTGTGTCGAAGGCTGCCCTGTGCCGACGTCCTGCCTCCAGCCACACTCGTAATTATAACCAGAAACCTGAGTTTATAATGAAGCTGACATTTACTGTAATCTGACAGGCCTTGGTTCATCTCATTAGAGTTTATGTACTGTATGTTTACATCTAATGCTATTTATAAATGATAGAGCAGGTAAAAGCATATGTAGGTGTATACTGACAGAAGTTACTCTGACAGGTCTAATGATGGAAACGCTGCAGTTTGGAAGCTCTGGGTCCTAGTGCCGCCTGGATGAGTGTGTGTTGGAAAGAAAAGACATGAAGACACACAGAAAGAGAAACCGAGACCACAGGTTGAACTGCAAACAGCAAATCTCTCATCGCCAAACTGAGCAGAATGTGACTCGGTACGCTCTTCTGATAAACCAGAGACGTCCTGATCGGTTAGAGGACATTTTTTTTCTTCTAAAACAAACACACACATGTGCACACACCCTGATGTGGGTAAAGGAACAGGAAAGCACAGCTGAGAACACAATGAGCTGCAGCGGGGCAGCAGTCCCTGGTGTTTACCATACAAAGACTCACTATACTTCAGCTCTGGAGGGCCCAGTCTGGATTCCATGTGGGCCCCTCTGCTAAGGACGAACAACAACCTGAAGACCAGAGACAGGACTAAAACCTAAAGACTGGACTAAAACCTGCAGCTGTAACAAACACCATTATCAGTTTCTACCAAATATTAACAAACTACAGGAGATTTACATGTGATCTGAAGCATTTTTTAAGAGTATTTACAACATGTCATAGTAAACTGTCCATACTCACAAGCAAATCATCTAAGAAATTATATTTTTTACAGGTAAAGGGGACTATTTCTGCAAAAACCCAACGCAAATGCATTGTTCACATTTGTAATGTGTAGAGACAAAACACTGTGCAACAAGTTCCCATCTATAATGATTGAAGAACACTGTAAGGCAAGTTCTGAAAGACTAGAAACACACTGACAAAAACTGCAACATAATTATAATGGAGTACAGTTTGATGCGCTGTGAGGTTTCTGCTTGACCTTAATTACATGTTTGGTTTTATTTTATGTTTTGTTTTAGTGACAGCTACTGCACCATGCACGTCTGAAACGTCCTTTAAAACCAGGGGGACTAGAACTGAAGATGAAGTTGAAGTAAGAAAGTATCCAAATAAATATGGATGAACATTAAACTAAAAACAATGAATCTGTAAAATGTGTGAATGAACATCAGACTAACAGTAAAAAAAAAAAAAAAAGTATATACAAGTGACTTTTATTTTTTGACTTATGTTATATTTTCCCTCAAAGTCAGTATTTCCAGTTGAGAAGCCTGATATTAAACTGATCACCAATAATTTTGCAGCTGGGTGGGTGGGGGCTCATTTCACCTAAACCAAGTACAGTGATTCAAAATCTGAATTTAAGCGTGTCATGGTACACAAAAATCCCTGTTCAGTATACACCTGGGTTTTAGGGTCATGGTTTCTTTTCATATACTTTGTGAACACAAAGCAGTAAAATTTGCTTTTTTGTTAGAATACAGACGCCTGAAAGGAGAAACAAACTAAAGCTAATGGATGAGACACAGTAAATAAAGAATAAATTGTCTTGTTATGTATGCCATTGCATCTCAGAATAGGAGAAACAAATATTCAGTTTTATTCGGTTTTTACCACCGTTGAAGATGCTGTTTCAAGTTAAACAAGGACAATAAATCTGTAAACTATGAACATTATTATTTTTATTTTAATTATTACTTCTATTATTTGTATAATTACTTCTATTACTATTGTTATTTTTTTATTACTATTTAGTACCACTAGTATTTCTACTGTGTAGTTGCCTGGTTTTCCTACTGTTTTTATAATTACTCTTACTGTAGAAGCCAAATAACCATGTAGAAATAAAAACTCCTTCTTACCTGCTCCTTTCACAGCCTCCATGGATATAGTCCAGTTTTTTTCCTTGTAAACATCCATAAACTTGTGTAAACTTCACTGTCTGAACCTGACAGGATGTTATTATATGTCATTATCCACATGAAACACATGGCGTCTGATTCACTTCCGTGATTTAATTGGACATGCGCAGTAACACAACAGGCTGTAAAGGCTCATTACCAGTGGGAGGGTTTGTAGACGCAGATGCCAGGATTACTTTAACCACGACGCGGGTATATGGTTAAACCGGTAACTTTAGTTAGCTTAGCGATGCTAGGACACTCGCTAACTACAGCCAGTGAACTTTTAGCGGGATGTTTTGCTATTTCTTGCCAGTTTTTACCTGGTTTAAAGCGGTAGTGCCGTCTATTTTACCGCCACCTGCTGGATTGGAGTGGTACTACACCCACCTGAACAGCCATATACAGTAAAAATGTATGAGTAAAAATAACAGATGTATTTGTCTCATCAGAGTACCATGACACTTCTACCATTTGGTGTTTTAGTTCTCTAAATTCCAACTAAATTCAGATACTTTCAATACCTGAAAGAAAAATAAAATACAGTCCATATTGGGGAAAATGTCCTGTTGGCACTAATTATCCAGTCTATTTACAGTCTAGCCAGGAGTTTGTTTCAGTGGCGGCTGCTCGTCTTTCAGACAGGGGAAGCTCATTGTCGGTGTACATCAAATAAAAATTATCAAGTTATTTAAACATAAATTCGGTCCTCGGTTCCTTTTTAAGAAAATGCTCAGTGACCTTATTGTACCAAGTAAACAAGGAAACATTGAAATTATGTTAAATTGAAACAAGGAAGTACAATGAGTGTGTTTTATTTACAGTGCAAGAAATGAACAAGTAATGTCGTAGTGGTTTCTCTCTCGATTTCACAGCAGAATGTGTGACGGTATTAAACTGAACTGTGTCAGTGAAGGAGTAGATCTGAAAACAGCTGTCAATCAAACAGGATTCAGCCTTTGGACCGATCCTCCAATCAGCACGTGGAAGCTCAGCGTCCAGCCCGGCCAAGCTCCGCCCACAGCTCCATTCACCCCCAGAGACGCCAAGCATCCGGGGGCATGACAACATGGTGTCATTTATCCAATTACCGTCCACTTTTGAGTCTGTTTTTTCCATGTGTTTCTGAGGTCCACTGAAGACCAAATATAAGCATTTTATAGTTTCAGATACTTTTTTTTTTTAATAAATTACATTTATGCAAACAGTCAATTTGCAGACTTATCTCATGGTATTTGGCGTACTATACATATGCATTTTTGACCTTTTGCATGTTGTTCAATGCCATTTGATCGTGTGTAAATTTACACCAAGATCTCCGTTTCACATAACCCGAACCCCTAACCCGAACTCTTAGTGCGTGATATTTGACGCATCAGTTCAGGTTGGACAGGGGGCTACTAACGGCATGAACATACATGTGGAAAGCTTATAATGCGTACAGATAACACACCAGTTAAATGTGCTGTGTATATTTACGCGAGTCATGATATCACATTGCAATTTGTGTCATTGCTGAAAGTTTTGGCTGCGACTGTAGCTGCCATATTTCAATATAAGAGATAAAAGAAACTGAAACTTTTAAAGGTGGAAAAAATACAATGCCAATAATGTTTTTAGTAAATAAACTAGGCTGCATGATGGTGTCAGCCGGAACATTATGCATAAAGCGTGTCTGATGCTGTTTTCCAGATAAACAGCTCCTCATTAGTCCACACTACCTGTTGTACAACCATGTTTTTGTGTTTTATGGGAATATTCATGAAGATGTTGGGGATAAATCAACTGACCAACCATGAAAGTTAAATGTTCACTGCATCAGAATATATTTATTTAATAGAAAAAAAAGTTTCCATTTTTAATTATGTCCAAAAAGTCAAATGCAAAGCTGCAAAATGTGCATTTAATACCTTTATTTAAGTAGAAGAGAAGAGAAGAGAAGAGAAGAGAAGAGAAGAGAAGAGAAGAGAAGAGAAGAAGAAGAAAGGCCAGTGTTTCCCTCTTGGTTTCCATGTGGCGGTTCAACCCTGTCTGCTCTGCATATGGAACCAATTTGCAATGTGAGACTATAGGGACTGCATGAAAGACGGATGATCACCCAGCACTAGATAGGAAAACACTGTTTGGAAAAGCCGGCCAACTTAATGCCTGTACAAACAGCACAAAGCCCGGCCACATCGTGATTTGTGTACTTATGCACTCAGTAGTCTGGTCAATAACACAATAAGGCTTCAGATTTGGTTCTTACGTCTCAAATGTGAGCTCCAGTAACTGATCAGCAGCAAATACAATCCAAAAGTCAAACAGTTAATGAAGGCCTTAAATCAATCAATGGCTGTAAGAGCTGATGATCGGATTGATCAGCTGACTAATCCCCTGAGCTCTGTTCTCTACATGTGGACTTTTTTTTTCTGAAGCACCACGGCGCGGCAGATGTTTGAACAGCGTCACCCAGTTCAACAGCCAGGCCACGGCGTTGACTGATAATGTGTTTGAGTGTTTATTTTGGGTACATTTAGGTGTTCCCAGTAGAATCCCAAATAAACAGTAGAGGATGATGCTTTAGTTTGAGTAGGTAATCAGCAAAATGTACACGAGACGAGTCAACGTGTGCAGGAAAATGGTCCCTGTTGTTGTTTTTAGTATATGGGATGTTTTTGATTCATTTTACTGCTGGGTCCGACCAAGCGAAAGTGAACATCAATATGAGACCCAGCAGTGCAGTTTTGTCCTCTGTAGTGGACAAGAGTTTCACAGCTTTACTTAACCCTTTCATGCACGAATTATGAGAACCGTAATCAAATTTTTTTCCTGAGTGTTTTTATTCCTCTTTAGGCATGAAAAAAACAATGTGATTGAAAATTTTCATCTGAAAAATAAATAAAAAAATTAATAAAATAAAATAATTTTAAAAAAACAAAACAAAACAAAACATAGAAAAATAATAATGAAAAAAATTCTTATGAGCGTACTTTTCATGATGTTGCAAAAATGTCCACCCAGCTGGACACCACACGTTTAATTTTTGATGCACAGAAACATGTATTTACTGATAAACTGTGTGAAAACTATGGGAAGGGCTTGTGATTCTGGGGGTTTATGCTCAGGAGAGAGCTACATAATGTTTCCAATTCATGCCAGAAAAGATATGTAGTGTCTTAAAATTTTAATAAAGATATGTGTAAAAAAAACCAAACCAAACCAAAACAAAACAAAAAAAAAAAAAGAAAAGAACAACAAAATCCATGAATATACAAGAAAACAGCTGTAGAATAGCTGTCCACTGGAGTCACCACTATGCATGAAAGGGTTAAAAAACAAAAGTCCACTGAAAAGGACATTACACAAAAAAATATGCTGTTTCCAATTACGGTAATTATTTAATGTAAAATAGTGAAAATGTTTACTTACTGGGTCTCAGGAGGATGTGAAAAAGTACATTTGCACACATTATTTATCAAGTGGGCTCATTTTTTAGCTAAAGATCTGTATTTTATGGAACTGTTATCCTTTTTAAAATACCACTTGTAGAAAAAAAGTTACAACTGATTTTATCGCTTGTACTTTTTACACTGTAGCCACGCCTCAGACTTAAAAATATAGTTTGAATTCATTCATTCATTCATTCATTTTCTGAACTCCCTTTATCCTCACTAGGGTCACAGGGGTCGTTGGAGCCTATCCCAGCTACTTATGGGCGAAGGCGGGGTACAGCCTGGACATGTGACCAGTTCATGGCAGAGCTAGCTCTAATTTGATGCTAAAAATTACATGTAAAATATTTGAAAATTTATTCAATCTGTCACATTTAAAAAGACTATCTGTGAACTGTTACCAAGAAATTATTCTTTTATTTGTCATTTGCCTATATTGGTACTGACCACCACAAGTTATAAATAACACTGTGTTAGTATTAAATACATTAAATAAAACATTGTAACTATATCTACAGACTGATCTCACGAAATCGCGATGTATGTCATTCCAGTTATCTACTGATCTAAACTGTTTAACACCTGTTGATTCACTAATCCTATCAATGCATGTAAATAATTGGTGTAAAATGCAGTTATTCATCTTTTCATGGTCATCACATATGATCCATTTGGACATTCAGAGGCTCCATAGTTACTATGGAAACACCGTCATCCTCTACAACATTGATTCACCAGTAAAACCCATGGACTTGGATCAAAGACAGTGGATGGACACACTTGGTTTAGGTACAATTATTGATGGATTTGCTGAAAAAGTCACTTTTTCTTCAGTTTTCTCTGTTTCACATATAATAACCCTCCACTGTAATCTGAGCTTTAATGAACATCTACATGATAAGTACATTAAATATGGGAAAATATGGGATTTTCACTAAAAAAAAAAACGCAAGAAACAGATGATAATACTGTAATAAATAGTGATAAATTATTTAAATGCAGAGGAAAAATCATTTGGGAACTGCCTTAAAAGTAGCACTGGGTCTTTATGGGTTAAAAATGATCATTTGCATTATGCAGCAGTGGCACAAGGTAAACAGGGTCCAAATAGAATAGCATGAATATACAATACTATTAGGGTCCTGAACTGTATTCTATTGTTTGCCTCTCTCCGTTGTCTGCCTGCTCATATTTTTTCCAAAGATGCATCCCATGGGGCAGGACGTTAGGTCTCTTTAGGTTAAGAAGGAGGAGGATTGTAAAGTTAACCTTTAAAGGAACACAGAGGACCAGAAAAAATATGAAAAATGCTCAAATAAGGCAGAATATGGGTGAAAAAGTGCAATCTGAAAAGCAGCTAATGCAAACTAAGTGCAAAGTAGAGTTGCCACAGATGTATTGAAGTACACATTGGAACTGGTAGCTCTAGTTTGTACTTGAGTAAAAGTACTCATTCATATTTCCCCACTGTAAAAGTACTAGATCCATAAGAGGGAAGACAACACTGTAAGCCCACAAGTTGTATTCACTAAAATGCTTTAACCCTTTCATGCATGAATTATGAGAACCTTAGTCAAGATTTTTTTTTCCTGAGTGTTTTTATTCCTCTTTAGGCATGAAAAAAAACAATGCGATTGATTTTTTTTTAATGAACCTATTTTATTTTTTATTTTTTTTTAAATATAGAGTTTCAAAAATATCCACTCAGCTGGACACCATGTGTTTAACTTTTGAAGCAAAGAAACATGCATTTAAAACACAATATCAGAAAGTGATCTACTGTGTGAAAACTATAAAATAAAAACATTTTTAATGCAGCTAATCTAATGTTTTTATTATATTCACAATTTTTATTAGCAATTGATTTACACTCAAACAGGTTACTGCAGATCAGGCTTATCAAGAACAGCAAAGTTACTCGGGTTGGTATGGGGTAGCCATTGGTTCTGGGTCACACTGGGTCATAAAATTTGAATTTCTTTCTTTTTTTATATTGTACGATGCACGATGAAAATAAATTAAAAAAAAAAAAAAAAGAACAGCAAAATTACAGTAACGGTGCAGTGTATGGGATGATGCATAAGCGTCTTCTGTATTGGCTGATGTGCAACTAAAACAAAACTCATGAATACACAAGAGAAAATCTATAGAATAACTGTCCACTGTAGTGACCACTATGCATGAAAGGGTTAGTTACAATGTACTTAAATGATTTACGTTTAATGACAGTACTATAAAATGTTCAGTATATTCTACTAATTTGTAGACATAGTCGAAAGTACGAAAAAGTTTCAGTTGAATTGGATTTAAATCCCTCAGTTTTAGTCCTGACCACAGCTTTTTATCTGTGCATTGCATTGTGGGTATTGTTCATGTTGTTGTAAATGTGTTATTTTTCTGTGCAGGGGTTCAGCGGGGTTGTGGTGTTAGCGTTCATTTGGACTGAATGTGTGTATGTCAGTGTTTATTAGCCTTTTTGGGTTTGTTTGTGTACTTTTGTACAGCTGCACCATGAGTCAGAACCAGAAGAAGAACTATGGATTTACTGTTCATCTAGGATTGTTCTTATACAATGGAAATTTTAAGGCTTTGCTAACTTAAAAGCACTTTCTGTAATGACAAATGACATTGAGTGAACTTCTTTAACTTTCATCTATGCTGCAATATATTAAGTTGAAAAATCATACAAAGCACTTAATATTGCAAAAGATTTAAGTCAACTTGGAATTGAGTCCAATGAACTGATGATATTAAGTCTAATGATTATACAAAAAAATTGACATTGCAACAAATTTTAAGTTAAATTAACCCTTTCATGCATGAATTATGAGAACTTTAGTCAAGACTTTTTTTTTTTCTTGAATGTTTTTATTCCTCCTTAGGCATGAAAAAACAATGCGATCAAGTTTTTTTTTTTCTTTTATGGAGTTACAAAAATGTCCATGCATGTAATTTTTGAAGTAAAGAAACATGTTTAAAACCCAATATCAGAAAGGGATATGAAAACAATGAAATAAAAACATTTTTAATGCTGCTAATCTGATGTTTTCTCTCATTTTAACATATTCTAGCTGCACCAGGAGTCAGAGCCAGAGGAAGAACTATGGATTTACTGTTCATCTAAAATTGTTATTGTATCATGAAAATCTTTATATCTTATCAAATTAAAAGCACTTCCTGTACTGGCAAATGTCATTGAGCTAACTTCCATTCATGCTACAATATATTAAATTGAATAATTCATAACTAATTTGGTCAGGAATAGGATTTTGAGTTTGATTATCTTAAAAAAAAAGTTGTTTAATCAATGATAAATTAATCTGGCTGCAATTGAGTAAATTAGTCAGTGTAAGCTAAAAGGCTGAGTTGAATGGTTGGATAGTGGGGTTGATTTTACAACAGATTTAAAGTACAAATAACTTGTCTTTTAGTGTTTTCTACTTAATAGTTTCAGTTCAATACTTTGAGCATTAAAGTTGAATCTACTTAAACCAACTGATTAGTCGATCATTACTCAAATCATTTCAGTGCAATCACTTGCCTCAAATTTTTGGAGTAAACTCTACTTATCCGGGCTTACAGTGTTCAACTCTCAGTCATAACTTAAGTCCATCTGCGCGTCCTGGTCCTGGTCCTGGACCTAGACCTGGACCTGGACCTGGACTCAGCCCTTTGTCAGCCCAAACTTTTCCCACAGAAGTCAAACACTCACCATGGTTCACATCCCGGGTCGAGTGCATTCCATTGAAACCTCCTGGAACCGGTCATTTACCAGGACCAGGACCGGGACCCTGACCCGGACCCAGACCCAGACATCCCGCGGACCGGAGCCCGGTGCGCCCCCGGTCCCACCCCCGGACAGCCGGTGGTCCTGAAGCTGCAGCCGCGTCCGGGGTCACTCAGTCCGAACTGCTCAGAAGAACCCCCCTGTAGGCTCATAAAGTCCTGACCCGGGTCCTGGACGGTCCGGTGGGTCAGACACGCGCGTCCACGGCGGCGCAGGTACTCAGTCTGCGAAGTGCGCGTGTGGAGACGCGCGTGGAAAAGCGCCTTTCAGAGTAAAAGCCTGTGTTTAAGGAGGACTGAGGTCTGCAGAGTGAAACCTGAGAAGTCCTCCCCACCTCCATGGACCCGGCAGAGGAAGCCTGAGGATGGGGCTCAGGAATCACAGTCACACACATTAAAAAAAACTTATTAAAAACATGGATTTGCGCGCGCCCTCACAAATGGAACTGATATTATGAGCACGAGACGCTCCAACAGGGAAATAAGAAAGTATGTCAGCAAAAGGAAAAGGACACCACATGGAAAATCTGCTCCTACAGTCTCATTTTACAGACATGAACTGCACTGTAAGCCCGGATAAGTAGAGTTTACTCCAAAAATTTGAGGCAAGTGATTGCACTGAAATGATTTGAGTAATGATCGACTAATCAGTTGGTTTAAGTAGGTTCAGCTTTAATGCTAAAAGTACTGAACTTAAACTATTAAGTAGAAAACAAAAGACAAGTTATTTGTACTTTAAATCTGTTGTAAAATCAGCCCCACTATCCAACCATTCAACTCAGCATTTTAGGTTACACCGACTAATTTATTCAATTGCAGCCAGATTAATTTATCATTAATTAAACAACTTTTTTTAAGTTAATCAAACTCAAAGTTTTTTTCCTGACCAAATCGGTTATGAATTATTTCATTAAAGGTATTGTAGCATGACTGGAAGTTAGCTCAATGACATTTACCAGTAGAGGACATGCTTCCAATTTGACAAGGTATTAAGACATTCATGATATAATAATTATAGTTTTAGATGAACAGTAAAGCCATAGCTGTTCCTCTGGCTCTGACTCATGGTGCAGCTCTACACAAATACAAAAACAAACATAAAAAGGCCAATAAACACTGACATACACACATTAAATCCAAATGAACACTAACACCACAACCCCGCTGAACCCCTGCACAGAAAAAGAACACATTTTCAACAACATGCCCAATACCCACAATGCAATGCGAAGATAAAAAGGTGTGGTCATGACTAAAACTGAGTGATTTAATTCCATTCAACTTCAACTTTTTTGTACTTTCAACTATGTCTACAAATTAGTAGAATATACTGAACATTTTATAGTAACATCATAAAACTGAAATCATTTTAGTGTATTGTAATTAAAGCATTTTAGTGAATACAAATTCCGGGTTTACAGTGTGGATTCTGCAACACAAACAAATTAAGAAAAAGACAAACGAATGCTTCCAGATGTTGATACCAAAGGGTTTTGCACGAAATTGGAAAAGACACTTCAATCAATCAATCAATCAATCAATCAATTTATTGCAAAATTATTACAAACATTAAAATCGACAGTTCATTTACAAGATACATTTTGTAATAGGGCCCCCCAGAAGCAGTCTTCGGCTTATAAATAAATCACTAATATAAATATAAAATAACTTATTGATCTATGGCTGAAATGAGATAGGCTAAGGTAAGATAGCTTTAAGATTTTCAGCTTAATGGACGCTTTTCAGCAGAAATAGTGGCAACATGGTCCTGCAAAGTACTGTAAAAAAAAAAAAAAAAAAGAAAAAAAAAAAAGGATAAGATAATTATAAATAAGGATGAACTTGAACATGGAAACTCCCTATTTTAAGCAGATAAAAGCAGGACAAAGACAAAAAAAATAACTGTAACCAGCAAAGATAGTGAAAAAATACAAAAATAATAATAAAACTTTACAGATTATATTTAGACTTTATACATATTTACATAAGAAGTAGACCTAAATATATACTTTGAGAATTATTTATCCTGTAAATCAACATATAAGGAAAATATGAGTTCCACTGAATGCAGCAATAACTGTTTATACACTACTGTGAACTTTTTCCATTTTATTAAAGTGTATCCATAAAGCAGCATTTCTGAATTCAACTCCACAGAAATCCATCACAAATGTCCTCTTACACGTCTCAGTGGGCTTTGGAGGTCTGGAAAAGTGTCTGATATGAAGAAATAAACCCAGATGTCTCGACTATGTTGTAACTTTTATTATTATTATGCAGTAAATCATGGCATGTAAGTTATTAAAAAGCACTGATTTGTGCGCGCCTTCTAATATTATGAGTATGAGACGCTCCAACAGGGATATTAAAAAATATTTCAATAATAGGAAAATAACACCACAAGGAAAATCTCCTAGAGTCTCATTTTAGAGACAGTAACTCGATTCTGCAACACAAACAAATGAAGAACAACTCATAAAAATAACAATTAAATGTAATATTTAGTATGTACTTTCTGCAAGACTGAAAATGACAGTAACTGGTCTATGGTTGAAATACTTTGAGAATTATTTAACCTCCTCAGACCCAGCTATGAGTTTTCTGTCCATATTTGTGGACAAGAGTTTCACAACTTTATACAAAAAAAAAAAAGAAAACTGTCCACCACAAAGGACATTCCATAAAAATTTTAAAAACTGCATCTGAAAAAATGTTGCATCATGACGTTTCCCATATGGGCACTGATTTAATACAAAAAAAAAAAAAAAAAAAGCTGGTACTTTGCTGACATTTCCTGGGTCTCAGGAGGTTATTATGAAGAAAACGACATAAAATACAAAAATATGACTTCCACTGAATGCAACTATTCATGCACTACAATTAACTTTTAACATTTTTTGAGGAAAAAACAGTATCTACACAGCTATCCATGTTTTTAAATGTTATATACCTGTTGTGAAGCACATTGAGTCTGCCTTGAGCATGAAATGTGCTCTATAAATAAATAAATAAAATAAATAATAAATAAATAATACTAAGCTACATTTCTGAATTCAACCCTATTTTTTCCTCAAAATACCTGAAATAATCCATCACACATTTCTTCTTGTACTTTTTAGTGGGCGTTGGAGCTCTGGAAAAGACTCTTAAATGAGGAAACAAACCTAAATGTCTTAACTTTGTTGTAATTTTTCTTGTTATTATGAAGAAAATCACAGTATTTAAGGTTAGAGTTGGTCTGTGAACAATAATGGAACATGTTGCAAAAATGTGAGCGTGCATTCACGGTACATTTGCAGTAAAATGATCATTGACTAATCACACTGACCAATAACCCCTAAAACTGATCATAATTGGAAGTATTTAAGAATTATTGTGACAATGGATGGAATATATTAGAGAACGATGTCCTATAGAAAATAGCATAAACAGGAGAATAAGTGAAATGTGAGACTTTCATTCAGTTCTGTTGTTAGTCCAAGTAAAGCCTGTTTGTTTTGATTTCTCTGTAAACGTAAGGACCACTCATCAAGTCGAATGTCTCTGTTTTTTCTCATATCATCTGTTTAAAAATAAAAACTATATTCTAAAAAAAAAAAACAAAAAAAAAAAAAAACACCGTTGTGTCCATAAATGTCTCTAAGCAATAAAACAAGCAAAAAGTTGAAAATAAGTGCTTTGTTCTTATTCTCACTTACTGTATTTCTTTATAGAAGTCAAATATTTTCATTTTGCTTTTAATACTTTTATTTTATTGTGCATTTAGAAGACTTTGGTTGTATATTAACCCTTTAAACCCCAGAGCTGTAGTTTGGACATGTTTAGAAATAAAGGACAGACTGTAAATGAGAAAAATGTTGAGTATGACCCAAAGTGTTTTTTTTTTTTGTTCAACTTTATTGAAAACATTTGAGTATACAACACAAAAATTTGAATAAACAACAAGATGTCAAAAAGGGAAAAGCATTTGAACATATAAGTTTAAGAAAATAATGCATAGATTTAAAGACACAAAGCATAATATATAAATAATAGTACTGAAAAAGTAAATAAATAAATAAAAATGACAAATCTAACAAAAATAAATAAATTAAAACAACAGAGTTCAGTCAATATTAAAGAATTGTTTATAAATAGCCAGGGTTTTAGAACTTTTTTTATTTATTTATTTTATTTTATAATAGATAAATTCTAAAGATTTAATATCATTTTCAAATTCCAACAGGAAGATTTTAAAATTTGAGTGTGTTTTAGTATATTTATTTTTATGTATATGAAATTTTCCAAATAAAATGAATACATTTACAACAAATTCTAAATTGTGAATGTCATGTTTAAAATATGTAACACATTTTGGGATGTTATATTTATCTTCTCATTACTTTTAGATATGAGTATGACCCAAAGTGTAGCCTATCTAATTTGCATATTGTGACATCACATGATGGCGGCCATATTGGATTGTGTAACTTTGAGTAAAATTGAACTTTGAACATATTTCCATGGAAGTTTTCTTTGTATTTTTGTTTTTATGTCATCTTATCCTTAAAATAAATGAACTTAAACATTAGTAGAAAGTAAAATGCAGTAAGTTTTAGTGGCAGAGTATCCAAATCTGTCCTTATCTATCCAAACTAAAACTAAAACTGAATAAACTTTATTTACTTATTAAACCAGTTCAGGTCCACACCTTAAAAACTGTATTTTCTTCTTCACTTTGAATAGAAACATGTCCTGAAATGATGTTGGGATTGAAGAGGCACATGTCCGCCATCTATTGGTGGGAGGTGGTAACAAGATTTGGCAAATCTATGATGTAATAGTTTGATTCAGATTCAGAAAACTTTATTTATCCCATATGGGCAGTTCATTTGCAGTTTACCACAGACATCAGCCTCATCCAAAGTGCAAACATAAACAAAGCAGTGCACAAATACAGGGTGGAGAAGCAAAATTTACACTGAACATTTAGTTGTTTTTTCTCAGCAGGCACTACGTCAATTGTTTTGAAACCAAACATATATTGATGTCATAATCATACCTAACACTATTATCCATACCTTTTCAGAAACTTTTGCCCATATGAGTAATCAGGAAAGCAAACGTCAAAGAGTGTGTGATTTGCTGAATGCACTCGTCACACCAAAGGAGATTTTGTGATAAATCTGTCATTTCTGCGGTTCAGAACAGCATCGAAGATCTTTTCATCTGAAAAGATCGTTACAATGGAGGACTTTTTCTTGAACCATGTAATAATTTTCTTGCACCTTTCCAATCTCTTTTCCTTCATAGCTGTTGTCAGCAAGTGTTTTGGTGTTCTTGTGTAAGATTTTAACTTCAAATCATATTTTACTGCATTTCTAACGGTCTTGTTGTCTACCTCAAGTTCAATTGCCATTTTTCTCATGGATTTGGTTGGATCCTTTAGGATTTTGGATTTGAGAGCTTTAATAAAAGCTTTGGTACGTTTTTTGTTGCTTCCTCCACTTCCAGACTTTCTGGTAATAGTTTTGCTCATAGTCATTCTCTTCTTTCCATTATAAACAGTCTTTATGGACACTCCAACTATTTTTGAAATCTCCTTTGGTGTGACGAGTGCATTCAGCAAATCACACACTCTTTGACGTTTGCTTTCCTGATTACTCATATGGGCAAAAGTTTCTGAAAAGGTATGGATAATAGTGTTAGGTATGATTATGACATCAGTATATGTTTGGTTTCAAAACAACTGACGTAGTGCCTGCTGAGAAAAAACAACTAAATGTTCATTGTAAATTTTGCTTCCCCACCCTGTACAGGATGATTGAAAGCAACTATGAATAAATGTATTTAAATAATCAACAATAAATAATCAATAAATACCAATGCAGACTAAAAGACTAAAAGACCCTACTGGTTCTGCTAACATAAAAACAAATCATATAAAATGACTAAAATGGCTTCTGTTGGAGTTTAAAAGTGTGATAGCTGAAGTAATAAAAGATTTGGAGTATCTGTTGCTTCTCCTCTGCACTGTAAGCCCGGATAAGTAGAGTTTACTCCAAAAATCTGAGGCAAGTGATTGCACTTAAATGATCTGAGTAATGATCGACTAATCAGTTGGTTTAAGTAGGTTCAACTTTAATGCTAAAAGTACTGAACTTAAACTATGAAGTAGAAAACACTAAAAGACAAGTTATTTGTACTTTAAATCTGTTGTAAAATCAGCCCCACTATCCAACCATTCAACTCAGCATTTTAGCTTACACTGACTAGTTTACTCTTTAGCAGCCAGATTAATTTATCATTGATTAAACAACTTTTTTAAGACAATCCAACTCAAAATCCTATTCCAGATCAAAGTGGTTATGAAATTACTCAACTTAATATGTTGAAGCATGAATGGAAGGTAGTTCAATATCACTTGCTAGTACATGAAGTGCTGTTAATTTGACAAGACATTAAAATTTGTATAATATTATAACAGCCCTGGATGAACAGTAAAGCCATAGTTGTTCCTCTGGCTCTGACTCATGGTGCAGCTCTACAAAAATACAAAAACAAACACAAAAAGGCCAATAAACACTGACATACACACATGAAATCCAAATGAACACTAACACCACAACCCCGCTGAACCCCTGCACAGAAAAAGAACACATTTTCAACAACATGCCCAATACCCACAATGCAATGCGGAGATAAAAAGGTGTGGTCATGAGTAAAACTTAGTGATTTAATTCCATTCAACTGAAACTTTTTCGTACTTTCAACTATGTCTACAAATTAGTAGAATATACTGAACATTTTATAGTAACATCATAAAACTGAAATCATTTAAGTGCATTGTAATTAAAGCATTTTAGTGAATATAAATTCCAGGCTTACAGTGTAGAATATACTTAACATTTTATAGTAATGTAGTAAAACTGAAATCATTTAAGAACATTGTAATTAAAGCATTTTAGTGAATACAAAGTCGGGGCTTACAGTGTGAGGACGTGGTAACGCCGGCCTGAAGGCATCAAGACAAACTTCTGATGCAACACATGGTGAGGGTCCTGATGATGGTCTGTGCTTTTCTCACCACCTGAAGCTCCCAGAGGGAAGACAAGTGTCAAAGTCTGACTCCAATGATGTAGTCGTTGATATGTGAGTATTTTCCATGTATCCCTTTATCTTTTTAGTTTCATCACTGTCTATAATTAGTCACACTGACCAACAACTGCTCAATCATCTGCGTATTTCACCTCAAAAACTGTCATTATTAGAAGAATTTTACAAATATAAAGACAGATATTAAGGAGACACTACAAAATCATGTTGTATATTCAAAATCTGATTGAAATATGTTACATATTGTTAATAAATTACGCTATTTCCGGTCTAAAAAAGCCAGTTTGTCTATTTTCTTGGCTGATAACCACTCGTGAAGTCTGATGTCTCTACTTTGCTCTTATGATGATAAATAAACCCACATTTACATGAATTCCAGTTTCCTCTTTAACTGTATTCTGCAACCTGACGTGTTTCTCTTCTTTTCACTCTTTAGTTTCCGTTCTCTAGTATTCAAATGGAACATGTGCACTTGTTTGGAGCTGTAACATGAAACATAAATTGCATCCTGTGACTCACAGACTGTGGTTCTAGTCCATGTGGAGGCCGTGGACCGGAGCATTTCCTCATTATCACCAGTGAAATGGCTCTGAGCGTGACCTTTGACCTCCGCCTGCTCCCGGGGAACCTGCTCGGATCAGACTGTGGTTGTAGAGCACTTCTCTCCTGGTTTTAGGTTTTTAGTGGTTCTATTATTTCCAATGTTGTTGAAGTGTGAAGCTCTGGTGACCCTCTGGTGTTTAAAGTTTAATGTCCCGGTAGAACGCATTTAATGACTCATATGAAAGAATAATGTTTCAATTCATTATCATGGATTCATAATTAAAGTATGAATAACCTACTCTATTATACTGATGCACATATGGGCCTAATCATGTAAAAGAAGTAGGATGCCCTCAAGTGGTCAACAGCTGTCAATGCCTCTTTTCTGTCACATAAGACTTGGAATAAAGTACTGAATAAATTACAGTTTGATTTCTGATCAGGTTTAACTTTGCTGAATATTATTACCAAAGCAAAAGAACTGAATCAATAAAATGTTAAATCAACATCAAACAAAATCAATAATGTAATTCTGACCCAGGATCAATCACATTATTATTATTATTATTATTATTATTATTATTATTATTATTATTATTATTATTATTATTAATATTAATATTATTATTATTTTCTTTTTTCTTTTTGTCTTTTTTTTTCTTTTTCTTAATTTTAGGATCTACATTAGTCTCTCAACCAAAGTACAGACTATTCCTTCCAGGGTCCATTCCCAATATTAAAGTCTTACAATTTTTACATTTACAAAGCACAAAAACATAGTTCATTAATTTAGCATTGTTTCATTTTTGATGACAGATTTCTTAAGATTGTTTTAAAATAACATGGGTACTTATCAAGCTAAAAAAATTTGAATTTTTACATTTATAAAGCACATAGACAGAAAAAAAAACACAGTTATATTAATTTAGCAATGTTTCATTATGATTATAGATTTCTTAAGATCTGCTCAAAAAACATGATTACTTTTTAGCATCATTTCATCCCTAAAACTAATTAAATTGGGAAAACAGTATGTACAGTAAAAAACAATAAATATATAAATATACAAACAACACCATAAAATGACAACAAATACCGACACAATTCCAAATTACAGTGTCATTTATTAGAATATAATAGATTTTATTGTCATTACAAAGTTATGTGTGACAAAATAAGGGTACTCCAACTAATTACAGTTTGATTTCTGATCAGGTTTAACTTTGCTGAATATTATTACCAAAGCAAAAGAACTGAATCAGTAAAATGTTCAATCAACATCAAAGAAAATCAGTAATTTAATTCTGACCCAGTATCAATCACATTATTTCTTTTTTTTTTTTTTGGATCTACATTAGACTCTTCACCAAAGTACAGACTATTCCTTCCAGGGTCCATTCCCAATATTAAAATATTACAATTTTTACATTTACAAAGTACAAAAACATAGTTCATTAATTTAGCATAGTTCCATTTTTTATTACAGATTTCTTAAGAGAAAAAAAAAATCATTTTCTAACAGGATTCCTGTTAGGTACAATGGTGTATTCACCGCAGATGTAGCAGAATATGTCAGGCTTATTTTTACAAGATCTTCTAGTCCAGGGGTGTCAAACTCATTTTCTTCCAGGGGCCACATTCTGTCCAATTTAATCTGCAGTGGGCCGGACCAGTAAAATAATAGCATGACAGCCGATAAATAATGACAACTCCAAATTGTTTTAGTGCGAAAAAAATAACATGCAATTATGCCAATATTTACATTTACAAACTATCCAAACAAAAAAGATATGAATAACCTGAAAAAAATGAAATTTGTTAAGAAATATAAGTACAGTTTTATCAATATTACGCCTCGACTAATCATTTATACATATGCATTACAGATCAGATCTACAAAGGCACAAAACATTTAGTAACAGGCAGAATATTGTTAAATTACACTTATTTTTTCTTTAGACATTTCAAGTTGTTCATATTTGTTCAGCTTATTCACATTTTATTGTTAAAGGATAGTTTGAAAAATGTAAATATTTTCATAATTTAATGTTTTTTGCACTAAATCAAAGAGAAAATATTGGTGTTGTCATTATTTATAGGTTATTATGATATTATTTTTGAGTTCGATGCCCTAACTTGCACTTTGCAAATTCATCCCGCGGGCCGGATTGGAAACTTTGGCGGGCCGGTTTTGGCCCCCGGGCCGCATGTTTGACACCTGTGTTCTAGTCGAAGCCATTTCATTCACCTGTAATATTAAAAAAAACATTAATCATAAATTGGCAAAAGTAAAATCTTCAGAACTCGTTTATTGCAAGAAATATGAAAGAATTTTGTATCATATGATGTGAAAATGCCCATAAATGTAAGCAAAAATGTTCAAAAGCCAATATGTAGCATAGTTCAGAAAGTTGACCTGATTGAGCAAAATGAATGTGATTTTTGGATTCAGCACCAAAATGATCCTAAATCAGCTCAAAAAACTTCAACAATAAATTTGTTGTTGGCCAGTGTTATCTGACTAAAACTGTCATTAATGCCCCTGTTGCTGTGGTTTAGTCTGAGATGTACTGTTTTGCATGTGTTGAATTTGATGTGATTTAGAGATTTATTCCGAACATGCGAAGAAATTTAACATATATGCAAACAAGCAAAACATGCATAATAATACAAATATCAACAATCATTACAATCTTAGACAGAAGAACAGCTCAAAAGTTCCATTTACATGACCAAAAAGGGGGTGGGAAGTAGTGCAAGTGTGTTGAATTCCAGTTGCCTGCAGGTGGCGAAGTTTATGTGTGTTTGAAACTTTAAAAACTTCAACATCGTGAACAGTTTTAAAAATGTACCATATGTTTTCATTAAATATATCTGTGACATGTGAAGATAAAAACATTAAAACTAGACGTAACATGTGTCTTATGGGATATTTCTACACAGACGCTGCTGCTATTTTGGGACATTTCCCTTCACTTTATTGGCCTTGTGCATGTTAAAACATCACCACTAGAGGGAACCACACCTCAGGCTGCAAACACAAAAGCCTCTAGTTCAGGGCTGTCAAATTCCTTTAGTTCAGGTCCACATTCAGCTCAATTTGATCTGAAGTGAGCTGAACCAGTAAAATTATAATATAATAATACATAAATAATGTCAACTCCAAACTTTTCTCTATGTTTTAGAGTGAAAAAGTAAAATTACATTATAAGAATGTTTGCATCTACAAACTATCCTTTCAAACAATGTGAATAATATGAACAAACTGAAAAAAATGTGTAATTTTAACACTATTCTGCCTCAGTTTATCATTTACACATGCACATGATAACTTACAGATCACAGAGGATCTACAAACACACAAAACATTTAGTAACAGGAGGAATATCGTTGAAACTGCATGTACTTCTCTGAAGACATTTCTGGGCCTCACTAATCTGAAGGACAAATGGCATGGAGTAAAAAATGACCACTAGGGCTAGGGTTAGGGGTTAGGGGTCAGGGTTAGGGTTAGGGTTAGGGGGTTAGGGTTAGGGGCTTAGAGTTAGGGGGTTAGGGTTAAGGTTAGGGTTAGGGGTTAGGGGTTAGGGTTAGGGGTTAGGGATAGGGTTAGAGTTAGGGGTTAGGGGGCTAGGGTTTAGGGTTAGGGGCTAGGGTTAGGGGGCTAGGGTTAGGGGGCTAAGATTAGGGTTAGGGTTAAGGTTAGGGGCTAGGGGTTAGGGGTTTAGGGTTAGGGGTTAGAGTTAGGGGGTTAGGGTTAGGGATTAGGGTTAGGGGTTAGGGTTATGGTTAGGGGTTAGAGTTAGGGGGTTAGGGGTTAGGGGCAGGGTCAGGCCATTTGTCATTCAGATTATGGAGGCCCCATTTCAGGTTGTTCATATTTGTTCAGGTTATTCAGATATTTTTGCAGTATTATTCTTTGTTTTAGTGTAAATACATGAAAACATTTACATTTACAATGAGAAAAATGTGGAGTTGTGAGTATTTCTAGGTCATTCTGACCCACTGGAGGTTGAATTGTTCTGAATGTGGAACCTGAACTAAAAGGACTGAGAACGTCTTAGTGTAATTTTTGCATTTCACAAATTCATCCCCAGGGCCGGACCGGACCCTTTGGTGGGCCAGATTTGGGCCCCGGGCCGCATGTTTGACACCTGTGATGTAGTTGAAGATACGACTTCAGACCAAACACTGTGAAGCGTGTTTGCATGCGAAGGAACGACAGAAACAGAAGTGGAGAAGGAGAGCGAGTGTGTGTGAGACAAAGCGATAGCACAAAGGCTTGGTTCCTCACCCAGATCCTCTGACCCCCCTCCCCCCCCATCCCCCCCCCGCCTTTCATCGCCCACTCACTCATTCCTGACATCCTAGCGTACAATCATCTGCCTCATCTGCCTCCTCTGACCTTTGACCCCGCTCACCCTCACCCTGACCCTTCTGCAATGCAACCCCTGCAGCTCACACAGTCCCCTCTGCTGCATAAAAGCTCCATTAAAAAGGAAACAGAAGCCTGGGTTTCTGCGCAGCCCAGTCATTATTTGATTAAGTGGCTGCATCCACGCCGTGCATGTACAGTAACGTATGTGCGCTCCCTGGCTTTGTTTTATTCCAGTCTGCCTTCATGCTTTATGGAAGACAGAAAAAGAGTAATTCCAAACCACAGAGAGGCAAACAGAGGAGATATTCCCCCGCCAAACAGTCAGATCTTTGTTCCCTGGCAGCATTCCTCTGACTTTACACTGCTGTACATCAGCAGCACTTTGGAACCCCACCAACAAACTGCAGCTTCATTCAAGTCTAGGGATGGGAATCGAGAACCGGTTCTTTTTGAGAACCGGTTCCCAGTAGCTTGATTCCTTGAAATCGTTTGCCTGCCTGCTTAACGACTCTGCTTATCGATTACACCTTCGTTGCCCATGTGCGATGACGTCACACGTACGCTGTATTGTTTTGATCAGAACGTAGCCAACATGGTGTTGAGGCAGAAACGGTCTGAACAGACCACACCAGGTCCAAACAGACCACACCGGGTCCGAACAGACCACACCAGGTCCGAACAGACCACACCGGGTCCAAACAGACCACACCGGGTCTAAACAGACCACACCAGGTCCAAACAGACCACACCGGGTCCAAACAGACCACACCGGGTCTAAACAGACCACACCAGGTCCAAACAGACCACACCAGGTCCAAACAGACCACACCGGGTCTAAACAGACCACACCGGGTCCAAACAGACCACACCAGGTCCAAACAGACCACACCGGGTCCGAACAGACCACACCAGGTCCAAACAGACCACACCAGGTCTAAACAGACCACACCGGGTCCGAACAGACCACACCAGGTCCAAACAGATCACACCAGGTCTAAACAGACCACACCAGGTCCGAACAGACCACACCGGGTCTAAACAGACCACACCGGGTCCAAACAGACCACACCAGGTCCGAACAGACCACACCGGGTCTAAACAGACCACACCGGGTCCAAACAGACCACACCAGGTCCAAACAGACCACACCGGGTCCGAACAGACCACACCAGGTCCGAACAGACCACACCGGGTCCAAACAGACCACACCGGGTCTAAACAGACCACACCGGGTCCAAACAGACCACACCGGGTCTAAACAGACCACACCAGGTCCAAACAGACCACACCAGGTCCAAACAGACCACACCGGGTCTAAACAGACCACACCAGGTCCGAACAGACCACACCGGGTCTAAACAGACCACACCGGGTCCAAACAGACCACACCAGGTCCAAACAGACCACACCAGGTCCAGTTGAACACTGTCAAAGCTTCCATGTCTTCAAAAGGTGGAATCCCTTCAATATCCTCAAACATTTGTCCACAGCATGTGATTCATTTACAGGAATGTCACGTATTTGATTCTCTACTTAGTGGCGCTTGTGAATGTAGCGGCAGAGCGAACGCTGGGCCGGTTCCGGTGTGGGCAACAAACGTCGTAACTCCTCCAATACAAGTTTCCGAAGGTAAGAAGGGAAAGGAAATGAGGTGCACAACAGGAGACAAGCCGAGCCGAGTTGAACTGGTTCCATGTAGTAGAAATGCAGCAATAGAGGAATTAGTAAAGAGTCTGGAGTTTCACTTTCACTGTACGCCCCCCCCGAACCAGGCCGAGTGTCATCTGTTCTTATTATTTGTTCATACTGTATATGTTCTATTTTCTGAGCATAGATGGAAATATAAAAGACAGTTAATGCAAACACACCTGTTTGTACTCTTTTACTCTCTCACCCAATGAGAATCGATAAGGAATCGGATCGATAAGCATTATCGATAATGGAGTCAGAATCGTTAAATTCTTAATGATTCCCATCCCTATTCAAGTCACGTTATTTTTTTTTTTTTCATAAATATATTTATTGTCATTTTCTTTGTTTTATAAGAACAAGCAAAAAACCCACAAACACATCAAAACAATCCCTACCACCCACACAACAGCACCCACTCTCAGTGCAACAAAACATACTTGACACACAAATTAAAGGTGGGGTTAGGGTTAGGGTAACCACGGTGACTTCCACTAGCGGTGACGTCACATGCAGACCCTCTATACAGACAAATCCTTTAAAAATTGCAAAAAAAGGTGTCCAAATCTTATAAAAGTCTTTGATCTTTCCTTTAGACAGGTTTCAGTGCCAGGTTAGAAGACATTTCTTTAATCCATTGGTTCGCTGTGGGTCCTTGAATATCTTCTATCTCATAGAAAACACTCGTTTGGCTTGTAATAAAAATTTAAAAGTTTCCTTTTTCTTCCAATTACTTGAAACTGTTCAGGGAAGATGTGCAGAATACAACATTCTGGATCCACAAGGATAACACATTCTGTAAATCTATAAATTAAATTAAGAGTCTTTCCAAAAATTCTGCAGTTTCTCACAGGTCCACATGCAATGAAACAAAGAGACTATTTCCTTATTACACTGAGTACAAATGTCAGGAATGTTAGGATACGTTCATTTATTATTTACAGTAAAAGCGCATTTTTCGTTTACCAGTCGACAGGCCGTAAGCTACTGTCGTCATGCGGTGCCTGTCGTCTGTTACAAAAACTTCAATCTTCTTCTCCAAAACTACAGTTCTGATTGACTTCAAACTTGGTATACAGCTTCTTTATGATGATGTCGACAAAAGTTAGTGAAATTATTTGGATCTGGATCTGATTCTGGATTTGGTGCCACTTTGAAAATGTCCCCATTATCAGAGATAGGAAGTGGATGGATGCAATAACTCAGTAAATATAAATGATATCCAGTGTAAATGTCTCCAGTCCAGCCCTGATGGGGAGATGACCCAAACATAATGTCCACATGCTGATCAGGATCTTCTTCTGGATCTGGAACTGACGCAAAATTTAACATGGGCTCTTATGGAGAAAAAATTTCAATCGTCTTCTTCTCCAAAACTCCAGTTCTGATTGACTTCAAACTTGGTATACAGCTTCTGTATGATGATGTCAACACAAGGGATTGAAATTATTTCCATCCAGATCTGATTCTGGATTTGGTCCGACTTTGAAAAATTTTCCCATTATAACAGATAGGAAGTGGATTGATCCAATAAATCACAAAGTATCAATGATGTCAAGTTAGAATTTGAATTATTTACAGATCTGATTGGAATATGAGCAAAACATGGACTATTTCTGTAATAGAATAAATACACAGAACTGGGGGAGAATAAATGGATCTGGATACATTTCCCAAAGCTTTTAATTTGGCCGGTAAGATACAGGGCCATTGGTCCAATTTTTATCCTAATATACAAGTTAACAACAGGCAGACGTTTTGGATTCCCATGAGCTTTTTCAGTCTGGGCAAACACTTTGAATATTCTTTGTTAGCGCTGCTTCAGTTATATAACCACTTTATTGCAGGATCCACAGCTGGTCCGGGCCAGTTTCATTTGATTCTGCAGGAACTCTGAAAGCGTTGGAGACACCCACCATAAACCTACAAGACCATGAGTCACAGTCAGAGATAACAAATGGGGCCTTGTATTACAAACACATATTTGCACTATTATCAGATAACTGCTTTTGTACTTGTACTTGGCAGCGGGGGTAAAGATAACTTCATGCTTTGATAAATCTGGGGAAACCCCGACTGATACGCCCATGGCGGTTTGTTCCACGCACTTTCCTTTTGTTTTTTTTTTTCAAACTGTCAGTTCTTGTCATTTTTCTTCTGCCTCCACTTTCTAACACTGTGTCAGCCTTTATTTCTGCACCATTCGACTGCCAGACAATATTGTTAACATGTTTCTGGAAAACACACACGTGCATAATCTCATTGTAATTTGTCGCTGAAGGACCTGATATGTGATTAGAAAGAGGCATCTTTTTTTTCAAGTTAAACCATACAAATATATTTGTTTAGTGTTAAGAACAGTTGTATGTATTCCTCAGTATATGACTAAATACACTGTACATTATCTGTCATGTGTCTGTTCTGCCATGCCCTGTTTTTTCTTTTGAACACAAACCAAATGTCAGTGTCTGAAAAAACCCATAAAAACCTTTACATACAAATGTGACTATAATTTCTGTGACAGACAGTTGAATCAGTGTAATGTGGATATACATACTTTACATAAGACATGCTGATGTGAAATAGTTTAGTTAAAAAAAACCTCAAATATGTATCATATCATATTGTATTATATCACTGGTCTACAATTTTTTTTAGAAATGATTTGCTTCAGAGATTAAATGTGCTAAATGTTACGTATTTTAATAAGATTAATTGGAAAATAAATGACAAAAGTGCCGGTTTGCTGATGTTTTCAAGGCATATGATTAAGTGTTATTACACATATATATTGGTTTATGTACATTTCTATAATAGTTTTATAAATCTTCCACTAAATAGAACCTGTAAAGTGAATGTATTCTAATGTGCAGACAGTGTTTTGAAGTAGATCTTGTAGCTCTGAGACAAATATTCCTTTGGAGTCAAACCCATTCTCTCGTTAATTCTTGAATTTCTCATTTTGACCCAAGGCTGTATCTGGGAAAGTTCAGCCAACCAGCATTTTTGACTGGATTTTTCTTTATCAGTGACTGTCATGTGGTAAAATTTCATTACTTTTATTCTGGAAGGATTTTCCTTGTAGACCAGTGTAATGTACTGTGATGTATCCTATTTCATGATATATTTTATCATATATTATACTGCATCAGATTGTATCATTTCATATCATAAAGTACTGTAATGTATTGACTTGTATTATACTGTATTGTAAAGCATTGTATTGGACAGTATTATTTCATGTGGTATTGTATCAGATTGTATTGTACTGTAAAATATCACATCACATCATATCACATATCACATCATATCACATATCACATCATATCACATATCATATCATGTAACATATATCATATTGCATTGCATCATATCATATAATATCACACATATCATATATCGTATCACATATTATATCATATCATATACCATCTCTTATCATATTGTATCATATTGTATCGTATCATGTCATGTCATGTCATATCATATATACTGTATCATATCACATCACATATCGTATTGTATCATATATATGATGAGCAGAGTCCTGTCTGGGATTTATTTGAATTCAACGGAGAAGAAGAGAAAACATATGATAAAACTAAAACTAAACTGAAACTAAGCATTTAGAAAAAAAAAACTAATAAAAACTATCAAACCTGCTCTAAAAACTAATAAAAACTAACTGAATTCAAGAAAAAAAAAAAGTTAAAACTAAATAAAACTAAACTATAATGAAAAATCCCAAACTATTATAACCTTGATTTGTATTCGAGTACTTCTACGGTGTAATATTAATACTTTTACTTGAGTAAAGGATCTTAGTACTCTTTTTTTGTTGCTGTGAATCAGGAACACGAAGCCCAAACATGTTTCGTGTGAAGAACCATCTGTCGTGCGCTGGAAAGCATCACTTCACAGCTACAGAGCAACAGCAAACAACATCCAATCCCAGCATGCAATCTGCTCCAAATATGAGCGATGCCATTAGTTTTACAAACTGTCAGAGCCGCGTTGTGTTGTGGACGAGAAACAGGATGAGCTGCGTTTATGTGGGACGCTGCAAGGGAGCTACCCAAGGCATAATTCCACCGCTGTAATGAAAGCAGGCAGACCGCAAAAGGAAGGGAAGGAGGACCATGGACTGCAGCGGCTTTGACTTTATTCTAACAATGTGACTCAGAGCAGACCAACCCGACTGCAATGACACGTTAGAAACACAGCTGTCATTAACTGATAAATACTACCACACTGAATGAAAGACTTCCACTGCAGGGCTCATCATCATTTTTAACCCAGAAAGACCCAAACATCCACTAAAGACCAAAACCATCTACTGATTTAAAATGTATAATACCTGTAAACCCACTAATCCTATCGATACATGTAAATAATTGGTGTAAAATGCAGTTTGTCATCTTTTCATGGTCATCAGATATGACCCATTTGGACCTTCAGAGGCTCTGTAGTTACCATGGAAACGCCGTCATCTTCTACAACACTGATTCACCAGTAAAACCCATGGAGTTGGATCAATGACAGCCATTGTAGACACTTGTTTTATGTTCAGTTTTGACTGAAAAAGTCACTTTTTATTCAGTTTTCTCTGTTTTTTTATGTAACAATCCTCAAGTTTAATCTGAGCTTTTATGAACATCAACATGATCAGTAAATTCAATATCTGAAAATACATGATTACCTCCACCAAGAAGGTTATATTTTAGCCAGGGTTTGTTTGTTTGTTTATTAGTTAGTTAGCAAGATAACTCAAAAAATTCAGGACGGATTTTCATGAAATTTTCAGGAAATGTTGATTCTGGCACAAGGAACAAATGATTATATTTTGGTGGTGATCGGGGGGGAATCTGCCTTGGCAGAGGTCTGCGCTCTCCAAGTGCTTTTCTAATTTTCACTGGAAAAATGCAAAATACACAGAAGGTATTCAACGAAAACCCGTCCGTCCAATCCACCTGTTTGTCCAGTTCACCAGACCTCACACCAGTAGACTTTTTTATGTGGATCCCTAAAAGACAAAGTCTGCACTATGAGACCTGCAACAGTTGCTG
Source organism: Sphaeramia orbicularis (assembly GCF_902148855.1). Classification (NCBI taxonomy): domain Eukaryota; kingdom Metazoa; phylum Chordata; class Actinopteri; order Kurtiformes; family Apogonidae; genus Sphaeramia; species Sphaeramia orbicularis. The sequence goes on from NC_043972.1 coordinate 4,142,260, forward strand.
AACTGAGAGCAGCCATTGAACGTTAATGCGCGCAAATACCAAGGGAATTGTTTGGTGATGTGTGTGATTCCACTGCTTGGTGTTGTCAGCAGAGTCTGGACCAGAACGGACCAAGGTTTTAATAGTTTTGGATCTTTCATTATAGTTTTATTTAGTTTTGACTTTTTTTTCTCTAATTCAGTTAGTTTTAATTAGTTTTTAGATCAGGTTTACTAGTTTTTATAAGTTTTCATTGTTTTCTAAATGTTTTGTTTTAGTTTAGTTTTAGTATTAATTTTAGTTTAGTCGTCTCTTTTCTCTTCTTCTCTGTCGTCATATTCAAATAAATCCCAGACAGGACTCTGCTGCTTTAGTCTCCATGTTTCCAGGTAGAGTGGGGACCAGAAGACGACTGAAAACCACAAGTGATGAGAAGTAACAGACTGTGAAATGTCGTATGGTGCTGCTAGCTAAAATTGCTAGAGCGAAATACATCAATTTCAATCCGACATTGACAAAGACGAAAACGAAGGGAATGTTATCCAGAATTTTTATCCGTTTTAGTTAATTTTATAAACACACAATACAGTTTCAGTTAGTTATTGTTTTTTTCTTTTAATTATAGTTTTTATTTATTTCAGTTAACGAAAAATTTTTTTCAATTCTAGTTTTCATCATTTTGTTAGTTTTCGTTAACGATAAAAACCTTGGAACGGACGTCAGTTTGAGAACAGGAGGAACAGACAAAACAATAAAATTATGTTTGTAAATTCTATTACATTTTGAAAATTAAATGAATTTTAAGAAACACCTACTTTACAATTATTTAAAGTGTATATATATATTTTTGGGACACCCTGTATAAAACAAAACAGGTGATGACCATCAGTATTGGCATGAATCAAACTCATCTTATATAGTAGTGAAACAGTTTTACCTCTGACTTCACTTACAGCTAAAACAGACCCTTCCAGACGTTTATGGACCCCAGCAGACCAGGCTTCTACTCTAATCCTGCCATCCACTAAAGGGAAAATCGATGAGGTCCCAGCAGCGTATACTGATGCAGGATCTGGATCAAACCTCATCTCACACACGGTCCAGAAATGAATAATGCTCTACTGCTTCCTCCCACTGTGGAGATTCCAGCCCAAACACCACATCCAAGGGAGCTGTGGTCCTGCTTCTGTGTTGCATTTTGTAATCAGACTCTGGGCAGCAGAGACGTTGGGCTGCTGGCCGAACGCCCACTTTAACAGCAGGTTGTTGTTATTCCTGTCAATCATGTCAGAAATCCAGACCTTTATCAGAAACATTAGGACGTGAGCAGCTGAGGTAAAAAATGATGTTCACCTTTAGGAGAAACTGGACTGGATGTAAGTTTGCAGTTTGGCCGGTGTCCAGTTGAGTTAATAAATCCAATATGTGTCAAACATGCGGCCTGGGGGCCAGAACCGGCCCGCCAAAGGATCCAATCTGGCCCCGCCAAAGGATCCAATCTGGCCCCGCCAAAGGATCCAGTCTGGCCCCGCCAAAGGATCCAGTCTGGCCCCGCCAAAGGATCCAGTCTGGCCCCGCCAAAGGATCCAGTCTGGCCCCGCCAAAGGATCCAGTCTGGCCCCGCCAAAGGATCCAGTCTGGCCCCGCCAAAGGATCCAGTCTGTGATGGGACTAGTACAAGGGCTGAACCCAAATGCAAGACCAAAACGCAGATGACCAGTTGAGAGTGTTTATTTAACACAAGCACAGTAGAAAAAACACAGCTTTGAATGGTCAGCACGTCTGTGAAGGCGTGTGAATCGGGACTCGTCATCCCGGCTGTGAGCGGGGAATGCGGGCAGTCAGCACGGCCAAGCCGGAGGACTCCCGACAGCAACCCGACAAGGACAAAGCAAAGGGTAGTCAAAAAACAAGCCAGGTCATACACAGGAGGGCAGATAAGGAGGCAACGGGACATGTGGAGAAGGCTACTCACGGTCAGAGTCCAGGCGAGGGTCAGAACACAGGGTAACAAGTTGGAGGCTGAGGTATTCAGGGATAAGGCAGAATCAGACGTCGGATGAACGAACCAGGTCAGAACCAGACGAGCAGGCAGACAAGGAACAGGCAGAATCGGTGGTCGGAAGGCAAAATGGGTCAAAACGGGCAGACAGACTGACAGGTATCCAAAAACACTGGTAAGTGAGCACACAAAGGTAGAACACAAACTGGCAAAGGAACAGGGGAAAACACAGGGTTTAAATACACAAGAGGGAGGGAAGACAATTGGACACAGGTGGAGATAATCAGGGAGGAGTCAGGTAATCAGCACAGGTGAAACAATCAAGGAGGGGAAGTAAAGACACCAGACATGACACATGAGGGAAACTTAACAGGAAATGACAGACAAAACAGAAAAGACAGACACAGTCTGGGAGCAGACGTGACACAATCTGGCCCGCCAAAGGTTCCAATCTGGCCCGTGAGGTGAATTTACAAAGTACAAAAATGCAAAAATTACCCTGAAGATATTAACATTCAGGGCATCAAACTCAAAACTAATAGCAGAAAAACCTAGAGATGACTCCAAATTTTCTTCTTGGTTCAATGTGAAAAAAATAATTTGACATTATGCCTGTAAATAACGGCAACACCAATTTTTTTCTCTTTTATTTATTGCAAAGAACATTAAATTCTGATATCCTGTAACAAGAAAATGTCAATAACCTGAACAAATTATGAACCTGGAATGTCTAAAGAAAAATAAGTGCAATTTTAACAATGTTCTGTCTGTTTTCTGTCTTGGTAGATCTGATCTATAATGCACATGTAGAAATCATAAGTTGAGGCATAATATTGATAAAATTGTACTTATTTTCTTCAGAAATTTCAGTTTTTTCAGGGTTTTCACATCTTTTTGTTCTGGATAGAAATAGTTTCATCATTTAATGTTATTTTTTGCACTAAAAATTTGGACTTGTCATTATTTATAGGTTATTCTGCTATTATTGTACTGGTCCGGCTCACTGGAGATCAAACTGGGCTGAATGTGGAACCTGAAAGAACATAAGCATTACACCCCTGTGTTCTACAGACATGCACTGCAAACAGCCACTAGGGGGCAGTTCAAATACTTTGGCTTCACTTATTGGGCGGAAACTGTTGTGTCATCTATGTTTTTATGTATTACATCTATGGGTCAATCTGTTGCATTCAGTTGCACTTGGGTTTTGCTGTTAAATTAAGGGAGGATGAAAGTCTGAGAGTAGATGTCAAACATCAGCGTTGAACATGTTCTGCATTAACATAAGCTGTTCCACTGGGAACTGGCTGGTCGTCATACAGAATATGTACATGTCTTACATATGCACATGTATAAATGATAAGCTGGGGCATAATATTGTTAAAATTGCACTTATTTTGTCTTAAGAAATTTCAGTTTTTTCAGATTATTCACATCTTTTTGGTTTGGATAGTTTATAAAAGTATTTTCATAATTTAATGGGGTTTTTTGCGCTAAAACAAAGACAAAAATTTGGAGTTGTCATTATTTATAGGTTATTATTATGCTGCTATTTTACTGGTCCGGCCCACTTGTGGCCCCTGAAAGAAAATGAGTTTGAGAGCCCTGGTGTAGATTATAGCTCTGTTAGTTTAGCTCTGTGTTTAACCATAAGTCACCTGTGTTTCCGTACAGTTTGTGTTGTCAGTAGCTGCACTAAAGATATGTTTGGAATAGTTTTTTTTTCTCACCATGGGAAACCAGCAGAGTAAATCCCTACTCCCTCTAGTGGTCACATAAATCCACTGGCCTCTACAATCCAATTCATCGGCATCTTTTACAGAACTTCGCAGCTCTTTATTCTAAACATTCATGATAATTTTAGGTCATTTTTGAATATGTGAAAGTAGAAATACTACATAGAGCATCTTTAAGAATAATTTCTTTAACAAATGAATCAATTATTTATCAACTAATTGTTATAGGTGGGTGCAAATGCTCACATTAAATATAGATACTTAAAGGGCTCACTGTTTTTCCACACATTTATAGAAACTTTGAAGATCTATAGGAAAAACTGGACTGGATGTAAGTTTTTTAGTTTGGCCGGTGTCCAGCTGAGTTAATAAATTCAACATGCTACACAGACATGCACTGCAAACAGCCACTAGGGGGCAGTTCAAATACTTTGGCTTCACTTATTAGGCTGGAACTGTTGTGTCATCTATGTTTTTATGTATTACATCTATGGGTCAATCTGTTGCATTCATTTGCACGTGGGTTTTACTGTTAAATTAAGGGAGGATGAAAGTCTGAGAGTAGATGTCAAACATCAGCGTTGAACATGTTCTGCATTAACATAAGCTGTTCCACTGGGAACTGGCTGGTCGTCATACAGAATATGTACATGTCTTACATATGCAAAGATGTCATGACAAATGTGACCGTACATGATGCAAGACCCTTGAAACATGATGATGCGATGTGCTCATCATCGGTGTAAATCCTAACGTGTGCTCTGCATATGAAAGGAATCTGCTCCACCTGTGTTATAGAAACTAAAGCAGCAGAACACACATGTATGTTGCATTAAAGTCTATTTCAATCCAACTACACATTTCATAGCAACAATACTGAAATACCCTGGCAAACCTCACATCATGACAGTGAACAGATCGTGGTGCGTTCAAAGGACTTTCCCATCAGCCGTGAGAGAACACAGTATCCCTGCAAAGAAGGAAATCAAGAGGCGCTCAAAGAAAACAGAGTAACATCCTGCAGCGTTCGGCTCCGCAGCCTGGATTATACTTGAAAAATATACCAGCTCCTGCAGCTTTTTATGAACTATATCTGAAAATACAGATTTCTGAGTGTTTCCAGTGACAAAACTTTATTATCATAGATCGAGCTATTCTTTCAACCTGTATTTTGAATTGAAAAATAAAAACCAACATGAATATACAACATATCAATAATGATCTTAGGAAAAACTAATATTTATATTAAACTAATATTTATATTAATATTTCTAATCATTTAAATTGATTCATATAAACTCAAAACAGATAGTAACTGATACAAATACATTGTTACAAATATTAAATTATTTAACTAGTAGTATTGTGACTGCCTCCGCCGCTACCGCTGCCACAATAATTCTAGCAAATTAGGTTACTGGTATTATTAAATATTTTTGTATTATCACAACAATTATTATTTTCCCCCTCACTCCCCCCTCTCTCTTTCTCACTTTCATTTACACCCCCTCTTCCCCTTTTCCCTATCACCCCTAACCAAGCTATATGGTTTAGTTGCTATTTACATTTATGATCTTTTTCATTGTAATATGACGTTGTTGTTTGTCAATACTCTGTCATTGTTGTTGTTTTTGGTTTGTTTATTTGTTTGAGTTTCCCTTTGTTTATGTGTTGTTGTTTTTCTGTCCACATTGTCTTGTTAACTATCACTAATAATAAAAAAAAAAAAAAAAAAAAAAAAAAGAGGCGCTCAAAGAAAACAGAGTAACATCCTGCAGTGTTCGGCTCCGCAGCCTGGATTATACTTGAAAAATATACCAGCTCCTGCAGCTTTTTATGAACTATATCTGAAAATACAGATTTCTGAGTGTTTCCAGCGTCAAAACTTTATTGTCATAGATCAAGCTATTCTTTCAACCTGTATTTTGAATTGAAAAATAAAAACCAACATGAATATACAACATATCAATAATAATCTTGGAAAAAACTACTAGAAATTTTGTAGAATAATAAACTCCATAAAGTGGTTCTACGTAGTCTGGTACCAGAACACACTTAGGACCAAAACCACCAACAAATCAACCACATGTATCTTATTTTGCACTAAATTACACTGTTTTATAATCTTCATGTGCTGCACCAGCTGATAGTTTACATCAGGGGTCTCAAACATGTGCCCCCCCCAAAGGTTCCAATCCGGCCCATGGGATGAATTTGCAAAGAGCAAAAATTCCACGGTCAAGGCTGTCGAACTAATTTTAGTTGTGGTTCCACATACAGACCAATATGATCTCAAGTAAAATAAAAACATAATAACCTACAAAAAATAATGACTCCAGATTTTCTTCTCAGTTTGATGCAAAAAAAATATTACATTACGTCCGTAAATAATTCAAATGTTCAAAAACTTCAAATGTTTGTCTTTGTTGTAGAGCAAAAAATAACATCAAATTATGAAAATATTTACATTTATAAACTATTCTGTAACAATAAAATGTGAATAACCTGAACAAATGTGACCAACCTGAAATGTCTAAAGAAAATTAAGCACAATTTTAACAATTTTCTGCCTGTTTCTTATTGTTTAGTGTCTTTGTAGATCTGATCCATAATACACATGTATCAATGATAAGTTGAGGCACAATATTATTTAAAATTACACTATATTTCTTAAGAAATGTAAGTTTTTTCAGATTATTCACATCTTTTTTGTTTGGATAGTTTATAAAAATATTTTCATAATTTAATGGGGGTTTTTTGCACTTAAAGACAAAAACTTGGAGTTGTCATTATTTATAGGTTGTTATTATACAATTATTTTGCTGGTCCGGCCCACTTGAGATCAAATCGGGCTGAATGTGGTCCCTGAAAGAAAATGAGTTTAGAGCCCTGGTGTAGATTATAGCTCTGTTAGCTTAGCTCTGTTTGTAGACAGAAAACGGCCACAGTAAAACCACATATCACCTGTGTTTTCTGTACGGTTTGTGTTGTCAGTAGCTGCACTAAAGATCTGTTTGGAATTGTTTTTTTTTTTCTCACCAAGGGAGCCTAGCAGAGTAACTCACTACTCCCTGTAGTGGTTACATAAATCCCCTGGCCTCTACAATCCAATTGAGGTTTTGCACATACGTCACATGATCACGTGGTTGTCTGTTTACAACGCCATACTGGTAGGCAAGCTTTCCTTGGATTGTACAGCGTGTTAAATGATGGACCTGCTAAACTCCTGTGTGCTGTTTATTCCTTAGCTTTCACCAGGTATCAGTTCTGCATATAGACCGCTGGGTTCCACTGGTGTCAGCGGTGGTTCTGTTCTGCCCACCGCTGTTTATAGTTATTACCGTGGTTAGCCTAGCTTCTCAGTATAGTTAGCCTGTGTGCTTGTTGCGCTTAGCGGCGTGGAAAAACAGAAAAGTCATCATGTGGTACGGTGATGAAGACCCCTTTAAACCTACAGGGTGAGTCAGAAAAAACGCTCTTTTCATTTAAAGAAATTGTACCACTGAAATGGAAATGCTTATTTTTCTTTTGATTATACAGTCATATTGATGTGGTTATTGAGCATGTCTGGCGATTGAATCATTGATTTATGGCATAGCATAACAGAGGGAATGTCCATTGTTTATTGTGCACCGAAACATCTGCCAACACAGTTTATGCCACCGTGAATGAAATTGAAATTGTCAACCATTACAGCATGTTTACTCGCCATCAAAATGTTTTGTCTCAACGAAGTCGTCCGGCACGACCTTCAACCTGGCTACCATTCAGATTGATGCAAATCTGTGCTCGTTGTCGCATCTCTAACACAGCTCTTCTCGCCATTCGTGTTCGTCGTAGGGCTTGGATTTCAGCCGTGATGCGATTTCGGAGTTCCTGAAGAGTTTGTGGAACAGTCTGATACACACGGTTTTTAAGATACCCCCACAAGAAAAAATCAAGGGGGGTCAAGTCCGGGGATCTAGGTGGCCACTCTCTCTCCTGACCCAAACAGACAACTCGATGAGGAAATAATACCTGCAATCGCTGTGGTCTTGCCATGATGAAAACTCCCTGGGCACTGTCATGTAGGCCTATGTCCTGAGTGTGAAAGCAAAGCCCCGACTCCTGTAATTGTTGTCAATTTCAAGTTTGTTCACTGTGGCATACATTGTGTTGGCAGGTATTTCAGTGCCCAATAAACAATGGACCTTCTCTCTATTATGCAATGCAATAAATCTATGACTACATCACCAGACATGCTCAATAACCACATCAATATGACTGTATGGTCAAAAGAAAAATCAGTGTTTCTGTTTTAGCAGTACAATTTCTTTAAATGGAAAGAGCGTTTTTTCTGACTCACCCTGTACAGGAGGGCTTCCCCTGGACTATCACCTATACAGACAGAGTGATTGTGGATCTACCTGCTCCCTTTGCCGGCGATGGCAGTCAGAATTTCCTCAGCTGGAAGTGGCAGTCGGAGCTACGGCGGGCGACACCGCTGAGTTCAGCTGGAGCTGCTGAGAATACCCCCCACCCGTCTGTGCCAGTCTGCTTTAACTATGGGACAGCCTTCCACATGTGGTCCAGTCAAATTATACAGCAGTGAAAGAGAAGATGGGATTGGCTTTTGGACACAGACAGTTCATGGACCGTTTTAGAGCTCACATATGGGCTCGTTCACCAGTTCCGGGGCAGAGCCTGGAGGTGTACGGCTGATGTGAGCCGGCTGGAGCTGGTACTGGTGTTTTTGCCTCCGAGTTGCGCGCGCATCACTATTGTTTGTAAACATGTAAACTCATCTATTGTCGCGTTTCCACTACGTGGAACCGGCTCGACTCGACTCGGGTACCAGGTCCGATTCCTGGAGACCGTTTCCATTACAGGATACTACAGACTTTACAGTACCTGGTCGTCATAGCGATGCGGTGCGTTACTTCTGTGTCGTCTGCTCAGAGTTGCTGATAAACTCGCTCGTTGCGTGAATCTCCTGACTGAATGGTGTAGTTTCAGGCTGTCATCATGTAGATTAATCTACTGCTATGTTTACTGTAAACTTCCGCACCTGTCTTTTGTAAAACAGCGGGTCACAGAGACGACTCTGACCAATCAGTGTTCTGCAGTGTTTACACGTCGCGTTTTAGTATCTGTTCCCCAGTCTTGGAACCTCAGCAGAGGTGATACCAAAAAAGTAGTACCAGGTACCAGATTACAGGTCGTTTTTCATAATGGAAATGCAAAAAGGCCGAGTCGAGTCAAACCGAGCCGGTACAACGTAGTGGAAACGCGGCATATGGTGCCGTTATCACAAGCAGACATGTCCGCAAATAACAAAACACACAAACATGAGTCCAAAGAAAAACACGATATAAAGCAACAGTTCTGACATTCTGGATCCTGATAGCATGCCTACCAATATGGCGGTGTAAACAACAATCACATGACCAGTGACGTCAGCTGCAAGTCCTCAATACATTGGCGTCTTTGGTAGAACTTCACAGCTCTTTATTCTAAACATTCATGATAATTTTAGGTCATTTTTTAATGTTAAAGTAGAAATACTACAGAGAGCATCTTTAAGAATAATTTCTGCAACAAATCAATCAACTAATTATCAACTAATTGTCATAGGTGGGTACAAATTATCTCAAAAATATAGATACTTAAAGGGCACATGTATAGTTTCTCTGTTTTTCCACACATTTATAGAAACTTTGAAGATCTTGAGGGGAAGTGAGCGTCAAACCCTACTGCAGACTAAAACTATACAGATATGTTGGTTATGTAACAGACTTGTGGCGACACAGCACACTAAAATGTGAACTATTTCCTTTAAAGACAACAAATGTATGGTTACCTTACCTCTCAACCGTTACATTACATATCATTATCTTGTGACCTTTGGAATTTTTAATCACCAGAATGGCCGACTTTCCCTTCTTCCCATCATTCTCCATGGTGTATTATTTCATAGACCAGGAACGACTTTGGAAAATACAGTTAAATGCTAGCGAGGACCTACCACAGTGGAACCCCACTGCTAGAGCCCGGCAAAGGCTGTGGAACAACAATGATCTCAGTGTCGGTCTGGTCCAGGGTGGAGGCCTGAGTTTCTCTCTGGCAAACAGATGCTGCTCCGCACAGCAGGTTCATTTAAGGCCTATCTGTGACTGGTGGAGAACGACACTGGAGGCAAACCTCTGTGTAGATGCCTTCCACATATTCACATTTACCCACTGTACGTCCGTGTTGGTGCGTTTGAATATATATATATATGGGTGCCACTATGAAGCTGGTCCAAAAACAGGACATGGGGCTAAAAATTCAAACCAGATGTAGATTAATGTTATAAGCAAGTTTGGAAGCACTTTGGGTCTATGTGAAAAATAAATACTGAGATAACAGAGAAATTATTTTTCAGATAAAACACATTTTCATATTGTTTTACGTTATATTTAATACAAAAATCTGTGTGTAACACAGTCAAAAGGACACGAAAATTATGCACTACTATTTTTTTTTTTAATACATCTTCATTCTCTCACAGGTACATTTTGGGAATTGAACTAATCATGCAAGGCAGAGTGTTTCACAAAATGACAGCTGTTGAAAAATCATTTGTGATTTATATGCGTTTAAATGGGCAGGTTCTGTATGTAACACAAGTGGACACGATGGGTTACATACAAAACCACATGTCTGGATTAGAAAAACCACTAGGATCATCAAATTTAACACAGTGTCTTTATTTATATCGCTATGTAAGACCATTTACAGCCATGTTTTCCGTATAAAATACACTGACTCCTCGGTAGTTTTTCCTGTCCCAATTTTGGTCCTATTTTTGGCCCCAATATTTTATTAAAAATTAATTAATTTTGGGATGGCTCAGAGCAAGAGTATAATTTTTTTGCATTTGTCTGAGGTCATCATTCGGTCCATCCTGGTGGGAAATATGTCTAAATATACCTTTTATTATTGGGTCTAAAAAGCTGGAAAAGTGCCAGATATCAAAATAAGCCCAGTTTTATAGAAGCACCTATATAGACATATACAAGAGTAATGTAAAAGGAAGAGTGAGATAAATATATATTATTAATATTTTATGGAGAAGAGGTGGGATCAAATAAGTTACACTTCTTCCCACCCTTTTTTGGGCATGCAAATGAAACTACTGTGATGTTTTTCTTTATAAGATTGTCATGATTGTTGATTTTTGCATTATTGTTGTTGGTTCAGTTTGTTTGTTTCTTTGTTTGTTAAGACTCTAGCAGCAAAACTATTGGTTGAATTCATACCAAATTGGGTTTATAGATTGCCAGTGACCCAGAATGCATTTGATTACATTTTGGAAACAGTAGGTAAAAGGTTCCATTTTTTATGAATTTGTAAAATCTTTTATTATTATTTTTTTTTTACCCCATTTTCTTATAATGGGCGAAATTTCCCATGTCTGTAGCAGCAAAACTATTGGTTGAATTCATACCATATTGGGTTTATAGATTGTCAGTGACCCAGAATAGATGTGGTTACATTTTGGGAACAGTAGGTCAAAGTTGAAAATTTTTATGATTTTTTTTTTTTTTTTTTTTTTAAATTTCCTCTCCCATTTACTTATAATGGGCAAAATTTCAAAAGTCGATAAAAACAATAAAAACATACATTTTCTTTCAATGTACTTCAGACTTGGCACATATATAGAGGCAATTGATATGTTGACATCACCACACACATAGACATGATGACATCAGCTGGATCGATGCCAAAATAAGATATAATACATGTGAGGGGCGGGGTTTGTTTTTTCTGTTTTACTTGTTCTTTGTTAAATCTCATTGCATGTTCTGAATAAATCACTGACTCTAATCTTTGTTATTTCACCAGATATTCTGTTAGTGTTTCTGTTTCTAAGTAAAGTAGACCTTTTAGGAATCTCCTGGCCTTCTCTTCAACCTTAGATTTTGGATTTCTTCACTTCCCCCATGTGCGTCTTAAAACATAATTAAAGCTGGAGAGTCCGACTCTCTTTCCCAGACAGATGTATTTTTCACTGCAACGTCTGGAGAGTGTTTTGGATCTGTTCACTCTTTCATTCTCCTCCTGGCTTCCTCCTCCGTCTTCTTCTTCTTCTTCTTCTTCTCTCGCTCACTCATCTTCGTTTCCATTCTTTCTCCCTTGATATGTTTGCGAGCCCAGACGTTGGTTTGAGGAGTGCGGATCGGTTGCCGCGGTGACAGACCTAACAACAGGCATAAACACATGCATGAGGAGGAAAAAGATGGAGGATAGAGGGAGAAGAGAGGTGAAAGGGCAAGTGGAAAAGGCCAAGGGGCAACAGAGAGGGGGAGTTACACATGAGAGAAACCCAGGGGTAAGAGGAACTGCTTGGATTAGAGTCAAATGTGGTGGGCTGTGTGGGGGAACAAAGAGATCATTACAGATGTACCCGTGGAAGAGACGAGGACTGTATGTACATTTGCTGCTTCACTGCACCAGTGCAAGAGGAAATCTTGATAAACCCCGCTCCACTAATTCAGCATGGCAGAGAGGCAGGAAAAAATGACACAGGAAAACTTAACTGCAGGCTTAAAGTATAGAAGAAATGTGCAGAAAATTAACCCTTTATCAGCCAAGTGACTATTTTTGGTAATTACAATGCAAACATTACAATGCAAATGAAAACACCTCAAACTGTCACAGTCTCACAAAACCATTGTTTATCAGGTGGCGTCATATTTTACCAGTCTATGGATAAGATGTTAAAGATCATCACAGCAGCTGATTATTATAGAACCAACAGTGTGTAATGGTGCGTAGTGCAAAACAGTTTTCTTTTCTTTCTTTTAACCCTTTCATGCATGAATTATGAGAACCTTAATCAAGATTTTTTTCTTGAGTGATTTTATTCCTCTTTAGGCTTTAACCCTTTCATGCACAGTGGTCACTACAGTGGACAGTTCTTCTCCAGCTGTTCTCTTGTATATTCATGGGTTTAGTTGTTTTAGTTCCATATCAACCAACACAGTGGACACTTATGCATCATCTCATAAACTGCAATTCATACCATTATTGTAACTTTGCTGTTCTTGATTGGTTCTTGAGTGGAAATCAATTGTTAATATTTATTTTTTTTGCATATTATCTCCATGAAGTGAGTAATAACTAGTATTAGAATATGTTAAAATGTGAGAAAACATCAGATTAACTGCATTAAACATGGTTTCATTTCACTGTTTTCAGATCACTTTATGATATTGGGTTTTAAATACATGTTTCTTTGCTCCAAGAATAAAATTCATGGTGTAGCTGAGTGGACATTTTTGTAACTCCATGAAAAACAGGTTGATTAAAAAAAAAAAAAAAAATCAATCACATTGTTTTTTTCATGCCTAAAGAGGAATAAAAACACTCAGGAAAAAAAATCTTGATTAAGGTTCTCATAATTCATGTATGAAAGGGTTAAAAAAATGGGATTGAAATTTTTTTATAAAGCTATTTTTCGTGGAGTTGTTAAAATGAAAAAATAATGCAAAAATTAAGAAAAAAAAAAGCTGGACACCATGCATTTAAGTTTTGAAGCAAAGAAACATGTATTTACAGACCTACTGTGTGAAAACTATGAGATAAAAACATTTTAATGCTGCTAATCTGATGTTTTGTCACATTTTAACATATTCTAATACTAGTCATTACTCACTTCATGGAGATAATATGCAAAAAAAACAAAACAAAACAAAACAAAAAAACATATTTGTTGTTAATCGCAGTCTAGCAACAATAGCAAGCAATTGATTTACACTCAAACATGTTAGATCAGGTTTATCAAGAACAGTAAAGTTCTAAAGTTTTTAAAGTAAATCTTTAATCCTAGTCTACAAAATTCTCCGTGGGTCTGCTCCTGTCTACTTAGGTGCACTAATAAAAGCTTATGTCGCCCCACGACCACTCCGCTCGTCTGGGGAACGTAGTCTGGTGGTCCCCAGACCTTGTACAAGACAATCCAGGCTCTTTTCATGGGTCGTTCCACGTTGGTGGAACGCTCTACCAAGTGCTACAAGAACAGAGTCATCCCTGCCTATCTTCAAGAAGCTCCTGAAGACCCAGCTCTTCCGAGAGCACCTCCTATCCTAGCACTTTCAAACATTCCATTTTAAATATTCTAATAAGGTTTTTCCCAGGACAACCACAGATTCTTTCACGATTATCTCTGGACCTGCTGCGGTGGTCCGGCCTCTTCCCTGCCCTCATCATCACCACTCACTTATCCTCAACCACCTCCATGTGTCTCCCCCTACTCCCCCCTTCTCCCCCTCTCCCCCAGTCTCTATCTCTATCGCTCTCTCTTTTTCCCCTTCTCTACTCTCTCTCTTTAACCCCAACTGGTCAAGGCAGACGGCCATCCTCCTCAGTCTGGGTCTGCTCCAGGTTTCTGCCTGTTAAAGGGAAGTTTTTCCTTCCACTGTCACCAGTCACAAGTGTTTGCTCCAGGAGGATTCTGTTGGGTTTCTGTAGAATTGACTTAGAGTCTGGTTTTGACCAACTCTATATATAAAATGTCAAGAGATAACTTTTTTGTGATCTGGCGCTATATAAATAAAATTTGATTGATTGAGTGATTTAATTGGTTTTCCCCTGTAAGTCGCTTTGGAAAAAAGCGTCTGCCAAATGCGTAAACATAAACATGCGTAAACATAAAGTTACAATAATGTTGTCAATTTCAGTGTATGAGATGGTGCATAAGTGTCCACTGTGTCGGCTGATATGGAACTAAAACAACAAAATCCATGAATATACAAGAGAACAGCTGGAGAAGAACTGTCCACTGGAGTGACCACTGTGCATGAAAGGGTTAAACTGTTTCGCACTACGCACCACTAGAGAGTTGACTCTTAATTTCGTTGTACATATATATAATGAAAACAAAGGCATTCTATTCTATTGTAGTTTTCAGTAAATAACTAGAAAAGCACTCGGAGAGCGCAGACCTTCGCCAAGGCAGATCAGGCCCCACCCCCCCACCCCCCCGATCACCACCAAAATTTAATCATTTGTTCCTTGTGCCAGTATCAACATTTACTAAAAATTTCATCAAAATCCGTCCATAACTTTTTGAGTTATCTTGCTAACAAACAGACAGACAGACAAACCCTGATGAAAACAAAACCTCCTTGGTGGAGGTAATAATTATTGAGTTTAACAAGTAGGAAAACTTCCTCCATCCTCCAAAAGGCAGCACATTTGGAGTTTGTTTTTTTTTTTTCCATACAGGACACTTACTGAAAAGTAACTAAAGGTGGAAAGCCGTAGAGTGAAACTAGAAAAGCACTCGGACAGCGCAGACCTCCGCCAAGGCAGATCAGTGGGCCCCCATGCCCCCCCGATCACCACCAAAGTTTAATCATTTGTTCCTTGTGTCAGTATCAACATTTCCTGAAATTTTCATCCAAATCAGTCCATAACTTTTTGAGTTATTTTGCACATGGGCAGACAAACAGACAGACAAACCAATGCCGACGAAAACCTAACCTCCTTGGCGGAGGTAAAAAGTACCTCAAATGTGTGATTAACTATTTCTTTCCTTAGTTTTACCTTTTTAATCTTTATTTTACTAAGAATGTACGCTTTTGTAAGTGCATCCTGACACCCAAACATACATTTAAACACATACATACAGCAAATTACATGACAATGACTGCATTTCAGAATCAACAAATGTATGTCAAAAATAGTAATTTTACACCTCTATCTCTGTCCATACACCTAGGTATGAGGAAATGGAATATGATGATTATTATATAAGATTTTGCTCAATGTATGTGTCTAAAATTGCCATCCGTCTAAAACCATTTTGACACTCAATCCTGCTCCTAAAATTAATGAAAATTCTCTTGTTAGGGCAGTTGCACTTTCTGTTCACTCATTATTTTTATCCTGCACTGCAAATAAACATCTGAATCTGTGCATTTTAACAAGCTTCCTGTAAAACCTCATCGTTTAAAATCAGAAAAATAATTAAACATCAATGATGGAACCATTTACATGGAGTAAATTTTGTACATTTTTAGTCTTGTCTGGTTCTATGACATCACCTGTGGTTTATTTTCCACATTTTAAACACTATCTTTCCTTTTCTGAGGATAAATAAAGTTGAAAGTTGAAGTATTGTTCAACACACATGCAGTAAATAAAGTGTAACACTGATAATGCACATAATAACCAGCTGTTCTCTTCTTTTGCTGGTATTCTGTTGTAGAAACTCTAAACTGAATGATGAGGTCTAGACAGACTTGTGTAATCACTGATTTCTTAGGTATTAGAACATGAGGTCAAAACTAAACCAAGACGTTTCCGTAAACGCTCACAGATGTTTCCAAGTAAACTGTTAAGTTTCTCTTCATCATCCAAAAAATGGAGCCAACTTGTCCTTTTCTTTTAACCTTTATTTACCTCAATTTTGAAGAATTATTGAGAACATTGAGCCCTTGAGAGTGCACTTTAAAACACAATAAACACACTAAAATAATGACGGAGAACACAAAAAGAAACAGTCCATATTCTTCATTTGACAGAATTTATTTGTGATCTGATTGTAAATGAACTTGAGTGGACGTTTATTTTTTCTCTTGCAAATATTACGTATGTTACAGCTGTGGTACTTGATGGTTTTGTTGGTGTCATCAGGAAAATTTCAGTTACTTTTCAGCATCTCATTTACAAGAAGGAAACAAAAACTCTACTGAGGTCTGTGGATTCAAGGTCAGGTTGAAAAAAAACTAGGCCTTGATGTGGACTTTGGCTGATCACAGGTGTTTACAGGCGGGTAAGTGGGTTAAGTTAAATATGTGATTCACTGCCATCAATGACCCTGAAACCAAACATCAGGTCAACAAGAAGCAAAGGAAGGTATGTGTTCTCAAGTTCTTCACTGCAAAAATCCAAATTTTACCAAGTGTATTTTTCTCATTATTAGTCCAAATATCTCATCACACTAAAAATAAGACATAATCACCTAAAGAGGAACTTTTCAGTGAGATATAAAAACTTATTTATAGACAATAGGTCTGGAAAATCTTATTTCAAGAAATCTTACCAAGATAATTTTCACTTGTTCTATTGGCAGATTTTTTTTTTTTTTTTTTTTAAATTAAGCAAAAAAAATCTTGAATTAAGCAAAAAAAAAATAAATCTTGAATTAAGCAACAAAATCTTGAAATAAGCAAAAAAAACAAAACAAAAAAAACAACCTTGTATTAAGCAAAAAAAAAACCCTTGAACTAAGCAACAAAACCTTGAATTAAGCAAAAAATAATAATTTCTTTGAATTAAGCAAAAAAAAAAAATCTTGAATTAAGCAAAAAAAAAAAAAAATTGTATTAAGTTAAAAAAAAAAAAAAAAATCTGCCAGTGGAACAAGTAAAATTATCGTGGTAAGATTTCTTGAAATCAGATTTTCCAGATCTATTGTCTAAAACTCAGTTCTTATATCTCACTGAAAAGTTCCTCTTTAGGTGATTCTGTCTTATTTTAAGTGTGATGAGATATTTGGACTAGAAATGAGAAAAATACACTTGGTAAGATTTAGATTTGCAGGTATGAAGCTACAACAATCTGGCCCTGAGCAGATGAACCAGAGCTGCATAAACGCCGGTCAGCTGATTGGACACACCTGTGAGCAGCAGGTGGGGTGGGGTGGGGTGGTTACTGATGAGGGAGAGGACCGCAGTTAGGAGTCCCAGGTGAAAGTATTAACAGCTGATGAGCTGTGGACGAGTGAGACTGCAGAAAGCAAACTGTGACAGTCAGCTTCTGCAACAGAGGGGTTCAAATCTGGTCCTCGAGGGCCGGTATCCTGCATGTTTTAGATGTTTCCCTCTTCCAACACACCTGACGGTCGATATCAGGCTTCTGCGGAGCTTGATGACAGTCCTATCATTTGAACCAGGTTTGTTGGAAGAGGGATACGTCTAAAAAATGCAGGACACCAGCCATGGAGGACCAGGACTGGTGACCCCTGATCTACAGCATGAATTCACCAGTAAAACCCATGGAGTCTGATTAACGACAGTGGATGGAGATGCTTGTTTTTATGTCCAGTTATTCGTATCTTTGCTGAAAAAGTCACTTTTTCTCCAGTTTTCTCTGTTTTTGATATAATAACCCTCAACTTCTGAGATTTTGATATGTGTGAGTGGATTAGAGTGGAGGCAGATGTGAAGTCTAGATGAATTGGGGCTGTGGGGGTGAAATTATGGAATGGACCTTATGATGCATTTAAGTTATCCACTCCTTTGGCGAAGTTTAAAAAAAAAAAAGTACTTTAAGTTTAAATTATTCAGAAATATTGAATTGAGATGGTAAATGTGTTTTTGTTGTTGACTTTTTTTATTGCTTTATTTGTTATTATTATGGTGTAAATGTTGGATGCTGTACATTTAAGTTGATGGAAGCAGTGTATTAGTTGAAAAGGATAGGCAAAAAAATAAGCTTTTGCTTCTAGCCTATTCCTTTTTTGGTTTTTATGTTTATTACAATTGATGTACTGACTACAATGATTGATGGAAACCAAAAATAAATTCATTCATCCATACTTTCATTCATTCATTCAGCTGACCAGCGTTATGCAGCTCTGGTTCATCTGCTCAGGGCCAGATTGTTGTAGCTTCATACCTGCACTGGAAAAAATCTAAATTTTACCAAGTGTATTTTTCTCATTTCTAGTCCAAATATCTCATCACACTTAAAATCAGACAGAATCACCTAAAGAGGAACTTTTCAGAGATATAAGAACTGATTTTCAGACAATAGATCTGGAAAATCTGATTTCAAGAAATCTTACCACGATAATTTTACTTATTCCACTGGCAGAGTTCTTTTTTTTTTTTTTTTTTGCTTAATTCAAGATTTTGTTGCTTAATTTAAGACATTTTTTTGCTTAATTCAAGTTTTTTTTTTTTTGCTTACTTAAAGAATTATTTTTTTTGCTTAATTCAAGATTTTTTTTTTTTTTGCTTAATTCAAGATTTTGTTGCTTAGTTCAAGATTTTTTTTTAGCTTAATACAAGGTTGTTGTTGTTTTCTTTGCTAAATTCAAGATTTTTTTTCGCTTAATTCAAACGTTTTGTTGCTTCATTACAGTTTTGTTTTTTTTTTTTTCGGTTAATTCAAGGGTTTTTCTGAGCTTTTATGAACATCTACATCAGGGGTGTCCAACCCTGGTCCTGGAGAGCCACTATCCTGCATTTTTTAGATGAGTCCCTCTGCCAACACACCTGATTAAAATGGTAAGTATCATCAAGCTCTGCAGAAGCCTGAGAACGACCATCAGGTGTGCTGGAAGTGGGATACATCTGAAACATGCAGGATAGTGGTTCTCCAGGACCAGGGTTGGCCACCCCTGATCCACATGATCAGTAAACTAAATATAGGAAAATACCTGATTTTCAGAAACACAAACTACACAGGATAATATTGCAATAAATGGTGAAAAATCACTGAAAGGTTAAATAGAGAGAAGGATTCATTTAGGACAAGGGTGTCACCTCAGGTCCTTTAGGGCCTTTATTCTGCATGTTTTAGATGTTTCCCTCTCCCATCACACCTTGTTCTGTTAAGGCGTGACACTCGGCGTGGACCCAAATGCACAAGACTTTCAGGGGTCAGTGGTAAAAAGGTTTTATTTGAACAAAAATACAAAAAGGCAAAAACGGATGAACAAAGGGAGGATGCACAACATGCTCATAATAAACTAATAAAAACCTACTGAACAAAAGGAGAAGCACAACGTACTCTATATAAAACGCTAAAAAGCCTGAGACAGAAAATACATGGAACGAGATTCTAGATACAAGATACTTAACATGGGAAGGTCTTCACAAGAGAACAGAAACAACGCACTGACAAGAGACAAAGGGAGCGAGGAGAATATATAAGGTCGCAGGGATCACAAACAGGTGTGGACAATTACAAGAGGAACACCAGGTGCAGGCAATGATGGGATAGGGAAGGCAGAGACAAGGCTGACAGAGTGCAGACAAAACAGGAAGGAGACTACTATCACCAAAATAAAACAGGAAGAGACAAAACCCCAAAACTAAATCAACATAAATGTCGATGCATGACACGTTCGATTAATGATCAGCTCATCATCATGTTCTGCAGACGCCTGATAATGATGTAATGGCATCCAGGTGTGATGGAAGAGGGAAATATCTAAAACATGCAGCATACCGGCCCTCGAGGACCACAGTGTGACACCCCTGATTAAGGAGCTGCCACAGAAGTAGAGCTGGGTCTTTATGGGTTAAGTTATATTGTCTGAAAAAGGTGCTTTCAACAGTTGCATATGTTGAGGGTAAATGTTATTATTATTATTATTATTATTATTATTATTATTATTATTCCTAACTAGAGATACCATGTCGATATCAAAATCCTGGGTGGTACAGTGTTACAGTGGTTAGCACTACCTCACAGCAAGAAGTTTACATGTCCTCCCCATATTTCCTCCCATCATCCAAACTCATCTGTATAAATGAAGATAGGAGTGAAAGCCTGGTGATGAACTCGGGACACATCCAGGGTCTACCTCACCTTCGCTCATATGTGGCCTGGATAGGTTCCCTGCGACCCCCTTAAGGATTCAGCGGGTCTGAAAATGAATGAATAATAAAATCTCAGGTTGAATAAAAGGCTTTGATTTTGACCATTCACTCACCGGCTGAGCTCCAATTTTTGCAGATTCTGTTGGTTTAATAAAACTGATTTTTTTTTTTTTTCCTGACAGGCCCCTACACCCCCATAACCCAGTGGTTTCCAACTTTTTTTGTCTCGTGACCCCATTTTTATATCACAAATTTCTGGTGACCTCAGATATTAAAAATGGAGACATTTTTTTTGCTCAAATTAATTTGCTTTTGATCATGTAATAGTTTGTTATACTATGTTGCAAATAAATGTTAATTTTAGAGGACATTTAGTCTATATAATGTATATTATTGTGGACAGAGGCAGTAAATCCAGGTGTAGATTACTGCACAAAGGGAGAATTTGATTTTCCTTGGTCAGGATCTGTCCAGTCAGTCCAGCTGTGATTTACAAGGAGGACAATTAATACTGAACAAACAAGAACTCAGACTATGAATTATGAAAGAGCTGCAGCATCTGAAACTGACCACAATGAACATTTGACAGATGAACAGAACCACAGTGCTGCAGTTTCACACTCACAGTTTGTCATGTCTGTTATGGATTGGGATTGTCTCTGTCAACTCACCATATATTTTTTATTAGTATGTTTTTTTTTTGTTTTTTTTTTATCAATTACTAGAAATTTCAGGCGACCCCATTTGAATTCCAGGCGACCCCACGTGGGGTCCCAACCCCAAGGCTGAAAAACACTGCCCTAACCCTTACAAGGACTAAGCTACTCAGAAAATAGATGGGTGGGAATCAATTTAAAATGTACAGTGCCCATGAAAAATATCCCCTCCCTTAGATGTTTTCCACTTTTATTACTTTCAAAAATGGAATCGTGGTCAACATAATTTGACTTTTGTGACCAAAAATTACAAAAAAAAAAACCTCTTTTGGTTGAAAGTGAAAGTAATGTGCATTATTAAAAAAAAAAAAAAAAAAAATTACAATGTGAAATAAATGATTCCACATAGTTTCACCCACTTTCGCTTTCACATCAGTGTTCAGTAGATGCATGGGTGGCACTGTGGTTAGCACGTCAGCCTCACAGCAAGAAGTGTCTGGATTCGAAGATCTGCCTTTCCAAGTGTTTCTAATGTGTGTGTGTGCTGTTACAATGCTAACTGCAAATGCTAGGTACTGTGTGTGTTTTAGGATGGTTAACATGCAGAGACTGATTAAATACTGGAGAGAGTAAAACATCGCAAATTATTTGGTTCTTACCAAGATAAAAACAAAAAACACATTTAGAAGTGTTAGATCATTTGTCTTGTTTTAAAGCTATACCGTATGATGTGGCAGTTTTACACTTTTCTTTTGTCATCTTAAAATGCTCCTAATAAGCGTGTGTCAAACTAAAATGTCAAAGAAATCCACCAGGTTTTGAAACTCAAAATGTTTAATTCTCATATATTTCTGATAAAAGTCTGACCAATCATTTTATTCGGTCCGAATGAAACAATTGGCCGAACCTGACTGAGCCTCCTGTCAATCATCCATTATCGCCGTCTCCACATCCGACATGCGTACCTCTGAATCTGACGCTTCACTGGCGCTGCTTCTCCTGTCACTGACCACAGTCTACTGTCTAAGGATGTGTATGTATAGAACTGAAATGCACATGTGGAAGGAAAAAATGGATTTATGAACAGAAACAACAACTAAGGGGAACAAACAAGAGTCCGATGAATGAAGGATGGAGATAAAAGTCCGGAGGTCTGGTGTCCTGGACTGAACAGGTCTGCACAAAGGTCAGCTTTTATGACAGTGGGACTCACACACATACATGTACTTGGTGTCACACAATGTAGGATCCCACTGGTCTACAATTTTTTAGAAATGTTTTGCTTCAGAGATTAAATGTGCTAAATGTTACGCATTTTAATCAGATTAATTGGAAAATAAATGACAAAAGTGCCGGTTTGCTGATGTTTTCAAGGTATGTGATTAAGTTTTATTACACATATATATTGGTTTATGTACATTTCTATAATAGTTTTATAAATCTTCCACTAAATAGAACCTGTAAAGTGAATGTATTCTAATGTGCAGACAGTGTTTTGAAGTAGATCTTGTAGCTCTGAGACAAATATTCCTTTGGAGTCAAACCCATTCTCGTTAATTCTTGAATTTCACATTTTGACCCAAGGCTGTATCTTGGAAAGTTCAGCCAACCAGCGTTTTTGACTGGATTTTTCTTTATCAGTGACTCTCATGTGGTAAAATTTCATTACTTTTATTCTGGAAGCATTTTCCTTGTAGACCAGTGTAATGTAGGATGATAAATGTATGGACTATGACACCTCAAATGTCCACGGAAAATTCGCGGAGGCCATACGTTCACAGTGCACGCACCCATGACCTAGGGACTTCATCAGCTGAAGACACTGGCCCAGCGCTGCACAGACCAGACCCTTAAATACAGGGTCTACTGATGAAACAGGAGTCGCTGCAGGTGGATGATGTATCTGATTACTGAGGGAGGGGTCCACGGACACGCCAAAGCGGACCGGACCTCCACCTCCGCTTCCACCTCCGCTTCCACCATGCACATCAGGTAAGAGGAAAGCATCAGAGCTCAACAACGCTGAGGGATTTACATGCAGTTCTATCAGGCTGTCCTCCACGTCGGATTTCGACATGGGAGGGGTACCCCCTGCGTCAAATAGTGCCGCTACGGGGCTCTGACCATGTGTTGATTTCTGATGACTTGGGAAGCGGGCGGGGCTTTGGAGGGAGGCGGGTTGTTCATGTTCAAACTTTTACTAAGTGCTGTGAGAAATGCCACATCGGTAGGTATAGCTGTAAGAGTTAATTTCTCATTTTAATCCATAAAGACCCAAACATCCACCGTCAACCAGAAGCATCTACAGATCTAAGCTGTTGATCCCTTAATCCTATCAATACATGCAAATAATTGGTGTAAAATACAGTTTTCATAGTCATCAGATATGACCCATTTGGACGTTCAGAGGCTCCGTAGTGAACGTGGAAACAGCGTCATCTTATACAACATTGATTCACCAGTAAAACCCACGGAGTTGGATCAATGACAGTGGATGGACACACTTCCTTCATGTCCATTTAATGATAGATTTTATTGAAAAAGTCACCTTTTCTTCAGTTTTTTCTGTTTGGATATAATAACCTCTGAATTTACTCCAAGCTTTAATGAACATTGTCATAATTGGTCAATTAAACATAGGAAAATAGTGTGATTTTCACTGGAAAAAATGCAAAATTCAGAGGATAACATTATAATAAATGGTCATAAATCACTTAGGAAAGGTTAAATAGAGGGAAAAATTCACATGGGAACAGTCACAAAAGTCACACTGGGTCCTTATGGGTTAAGTATTCATACATGTAGACATGCTTATTTCAAGAAATCTTCTCAAGTGAAATTATCTTACTGCATGGACAGATATTCCACTTCTTTTAAGTATCTTTTTCCTCAGATTTAGTGTTTGTATCTTGTTTTTAGACACCCCTTTTTTGCAGTGATAAACTTAACCTTTAACCTTTGGCTAAAATCTCAGCACTGACTCTAAGGCCATAAGACTCAATCAGGCTTTCACATCTGGACATTATGATTTTACTCCGTTCTTCTGTGGAAAACTGCTCATGTTTTATCAGGTTGCACAGGGACTGGGTGTGAACTGCCCTTATCTTTACCATTTATTGGAAAAAATGCAACCCCAACATTCACCTTGTCTTTAAACTATTTCTGTAGAACTTTCACTGAACGCCTCAGGTCATCGGTTTTGCTGGAAAACACAACTCTGTCCAAGGCGTTGATCTCTTATCCTGTTATAAGAAACCTGATTCATCCAAAAGTCAGTAAATACTGTGATTCATCTGCGCGTTGCATAAGATTTCATTGTTATTGGAAGTGCCTGCATCACACAGTACAGTACACACTTCTGTAAAGTCTTTCTCATGAAGGATATTTGCAGTTTCAGATGTTCGGCTGAACTTCACTGCACCTCAAGAGTCGACCACAACATCAGCACAGACCGGCCTTCAATAAGTGACTGAGGAGGTTCTGGTGGTTTGAGTAAAGAAGACGTCCAGACAGATGTGGAGAGCAGGATAATGACAGGAGGATGAGTAAAACCGCACACATACCCTCAGACTATACAACACAGCTGTGTGTTGACTTAAAGAAACACACAGGAAGAGCCCGGCTATGGGATGTGGGTGTGTATGTATATATCTGTGAACTGACTGAGACTGTCGGTTATTAATCAGTCTGAACTAATCCACCCACAGACACAACTCAGGTGTCCACTGCAGTGTGTATGACTAAACGAAAACCACAAAACATGTTGTAACACTTCATACTTTTGTATTTTCTGTATTTATTACAGTTTCTAGTGAGTGATACTTATATTTTTTGTATATATCTTGTATACCTTTTAAGTTTCTTACTTTACATCAGTGGTGCAGTCCAGGGTATACGGTGGTATATGGAGTATACCCACTTATTTTTCCATCAGCATTGCGTATAAATGAGTGAAAATATGATAAAACCGATAAAAACTTAAATGACAAAAAAAAAAAGTTTCTTACTTTAATCATATTTTTTTCCCTCCTAAAGCTGACACCAAACATGTCTATCACTGTAAAATAACTGTCTCATTAAATATAGAAAAACACACCCACAATGATATTAAAATGAGGGGCTTTAGCTTGCTTAGTAAAGAGTAGATGTAGAGAAAAGAATTACATGGAAGCTGAAAATAGTGATTTTTTTTCATGTTCATAGTGAAAACGTAACCTGGTCAGCCATCCGGTTTTCTCAATGTATTCAATACTGAGAATCCAGTCTGGAATTGGGCCAGTCACTGTGAAATATGCGCAATCTATTCTATACCGAACCAGTCACAAGACTGGGGGGCGAGTGTTTCACAATGTGTCATATGCACCGACTTCTTTTTGTTGTGAGTTAAAGTCAGTTCCAAGTCCACAGACATCTTTACAACTGCTAATAAGGATTGAATTACAGATTACACCCTGTATTCTTAAATTTCTCTGACAAAAGTGTCACATCGTTCTTATCTGTGATTGGTTTACTCGGTACCCGTTAGTCCCGCCTTCATTTTTGGATTCAAGCCTCACGATTCCAGATGGATTTCTCATTGAGAAAGACGGATGTATCTTATCCTATTTCATCTTATCTTATTCTGTTGTTTTATCTTTTATCTAATCTTATCTTATCCTATTTTATCTTATATTATCTAATCTTATCCTATTTTATCTTATCTTATCTTTCATTTATTTATTTATTTGCACAAAATAAAAAAAGCAATGGAAAAAACAACAACATTCAAACAAGTAACAAAGTTGTGCAGGAGAGGTTAGAAGCCAAAAAAGAAGGCTTCTATGAATACCTCCCCTAAAATGAACAATACACAAAAGAATTAAAAAATACAATATAACTGAAATAATAAACTGAAGTAAAAACAATACAAATGTAATCCACATTACAAATCATCAAATACAAATCAAGTGATGCACAGCCTTACATTTCTTAATGAATTAAAGTCCTTTTCAGATGCTTTTTAAACAATGATAAAGTCGATGTTGATTGAAGTTCAGGTCCTAGATTATTCCACAGATTTGGTCCATGATATTTCAAAGAATACTGACAGACTGAAGTTCGGCAGTACGGAAGATAAAATTTGCTTGAAAATCGTGTCGGAAAGTTGTGAATAACAGAAGACAACATAAAGAAATTGTGAAAAACTTTAGGAAAAATATGAGTTAAGTGAACATATGTGTACATGAAAACACAGGTCTGGTAAACGTTATCTTATCTTATCTTATCTTATCTTATCTTATCTTATCTTATCTTATCTTATCTTATCTTATCTTATCTCTCTGTATTGTGAGTGTAAATACTTATTGTAATCCCTTCTCGTGTCTTTCAGCCACTATAGGACACTTTGTTCTGTGGAAACCTCAGAATCTGAATAATCTCTGGGAAAAGATCATTGCTCCTTTGGGGATTATTTTCCTGGATTCCTGGACCGTCTGCGTGTATGAGTGTGTATTTGCTTCTGGATGTGATTGTTATTCAGTCATTAGCTGAAGACACAGCTGCTATTCGTTTACAGTTCGTCCACATTCCTGTACTCTCGTCCTCGATTTAATGCCGGGATCAGACCACACGATAATTTTCTCTGTTACGGAACTCTCTGTGTCAGATCAGGCGACAATAGAGTCATAAAATCCTGCTGCGTTGTGGTCGAGAGCCATGTCTGGCTACATGTCGCTGCTCGATCAAAGACAAAGGGCCTGATGTCACTGGGAACGACGACAAGAATGTATACAAACAGCAGTGACGGAGGCGTTGATTCTGAATAAACCCCCCAAAAAAGGAACAAATACAGATAATATAAAATAAGTTAATTAATAATAAATTAAGATGTGTGACTGCCAGATGGAAAATGTTGAAAGCATTGTATCGTAAAGGCTTAACTCTTTCATGAATGAATTGTGAGAACCTTAGTCAAGATTTTTTTCTTCAGTGTTTTTATTCCTCTTTAGCCATGAAAAAAACAATGAGATCGAGTTTTTTTTTTCAATATGGAGTTACAAAAATATCCATGCATTTAATTTTTGAAGTAAAGAAACGTGTTTAAAACCCAATATCAGGTAGTAATATGAAAACATTGAAATAAAAACATTTTTAATGCTGCTAATCTGATGTCTTCTCACATTTTAATATATTCTAATGGTAGTAATTACTCACTTCATGGAGATAATATGCAAAAAAAACCTTCTTGTCTAACAAATAACAATTGATTTACACTTAAACATGTTAGTGCAGATCAGGTTTATCTAGAACAGCAAAGTTACAGTAATGGTCTGAATGTCAGTGTATGGGATGGTGCGTAAGTGTCCACTGTGTTGGCTGATATGGAACTAAAACAACAAAACCCATGAATATACAAGAGAACAGCTGGAGAAGAACTGTCCACTGGAGTGACCACTGTGCATGAAAGGGTTAAACTGGTCTGATTTTGGGGTAAATTATTGTCACAAACAGATTTACACTGGGTACATGTAATAAAAATGCCCTATATTTCTTCTGAGATGGATTCACGTAGGTAGACCTATCTCTGCATTTGGTTAGTGCTATGCTCAGTCTGGAAACCTCGACTACACTGCAAAAATCCAAATCTTACCAAGTGTATTTTTCTCATTTCTAGTCAAAATATCTCATCACACATAAAATAAGACATAATCACCTAAAGAGTAATGTGTAAGTGAGATATAAGAACTTATTTTTAGACAATAGATCTTGAAAATCTTATTTCAAGAAATCTTACCAAGATAATTTTCACTTCTTCCATTGGCAGATTTTTTTGCTTAATTCAAGCAGTCCCTTATTCGAACAAAGTACATCCACCAACCAGACTATCAGAGAGGAGATGGATGAGGTGGTTCAGGACCAGGACCAGGCCCCATGACAGATCCAGGACACGCTGGAGGGATTATACCTGAACCAGCAGGAGACAAAGGAGGAGGTCTGGGAGGGTCTGCACTAGCTGATGACCCCATGACCTGGTCATGGATGGATGGGTTGATGGATGGATGGATGGATGGATGGACGGATGGGGGGTTTGGGTTGACTGGTGGACAGACAGACGGATGGATGGGTGGATGGACAGCTTGTTTAGTGGATGGATGGATGGATGGATGGATGGGTGGACATACTTCTCATCACTACAGAGGTCCAGGTAAATATAGTTTTGCTCATGACTCACATTTATCATGTTGTAACTTTTAAAAATGTGCCACAGACAGGTTATAATTCACTACTGATAAGTGACCAAATATCATATCTTTGGTTTATTGATCGTACATTTTACCCAAAATCTGGGAATCTGTATCCTTATCATGACTAGTGCAACCCTATAAATGTAGAAGCTAAAGGGTTGATGAGAAAGACAAGACATAGAGAAAGAAAATCAGCTTGTCGACTTTCATTTTTGGACAGAATAAAAAAAAAAACAACAACATAAATTTACTTTGATTTTCCCCAAATTTAATAATCTACTTATGTCAGACAGTCTGAAAGAGATACTATCAAGACGTTAATTCTTACCACTCGGTGTTTGCTAACATTGGTCTGATGTCATCGTAGATACTCTTCCAATCTTTCAAAAAACAACAGTTTTGTTGGCCAAACAGAACATGGTCCGAAGGTTTAGATCATGTGTTACGTCAGTGACGTTAATGTAATATTGCTGATACATCGTCCACGTTCCAACTTTTGAATATTAGCTTACGTTTAGCTCCAAGTACCACCCGCTCCACCCAAATGGATCAAAGTGAAAATGATCCAATCACCGCCACATGGCCTCTGCCCAGTCCCAGCATGATGACGACACATGTTCATTAAACTATTAGCTCCCACCCGTCGCCCTTCAACCCCAGACCACCCACTCATAATCATTACATGTGTGTGTGTGTGTCCACCTCCACCAGTTCATCGACATTCATCAGGTTTAACGTTTCATAGGATTTTTTCCCCCCTCTTCTCTTGTTTTTCTGAATTCTTTCTGGTGTAAATATGGTTTGGCTCAAATTGAACACAGCGTTTGGGTTGCGACATTCTGACTAATGTGTTGTCATGTGAAGAAAACTAGAAATCATGAGTTTACAGCCGGACAAGTGTTCCAGTCCTTCCACAGTTGTAACGTTATGGGGAATATTTCTATCACACAGTGTCCAGCTACAAGAAAAAGCTGCCTGTATCCGATTCAGTGTATGGTCTGGTCTTAAAAAAACACTTTTCATACGAGAGGGAGGAAACATAGTTTGCACAGTGTGTTCGGTGTCGGTGCCAACAGAAATGTAATGTACCACTACATCAGTCCTCAGAGGAGCTGCTGCCAAACACAAGAGGAGGATATGAGACGGCTGTGCACCCACTTCTGCATGTTCACTGTCGTTTCCTAGAGGTTTGTTATAGACCAGTGTTTCTTAATGGGGGCTGTACCATTGGGGGGCGTTTGGAATGAGAAAGCTGAGAGGGGGGCGCTTGGGTAATCTGTATAAGGATGAATATCTGGCAGCATGGTATGTCAGTGTCCAATTTCCGTCTGCCCCCCGGTCTTCGGTGGTAATGTCCAGGGTGCGATTTGTCAAAAAAAACCAGAGGGGGTAATGTTTTTTTTTTTTTTTTTTTTCTGTCAGAACAAGGGGGGGGGGGGGGCATTGTGATCCACGACTAGCGTAACTAACACTGGCATAAAACAAAACTGAAACTTTACATATTATCAACATCCAACTCCTGGTGTTCTATTCCTCTGTTATACAGCGGATCTTACACAAAGTTTTCACAACTTCTAACCTGTATCCACTGGACCCCCTCCACTGCTCTATGGGCCCCCCACAAATGCTGGGCCCCATGAATTTGTCACGTTTACCCCCTCTTTATGGCGCCCCAGTGCATAGGGACGTTCGCGAATTCTGAACTCTGTTATTTACATTGGTTGGTTGTCCTCCCCAAGGATGAAATTCATTGAGCAGAAGTAGGGATGTAAAAACCAGAGGGGGGGTTGATCCCGCCACCCCCGCCCCCCGCCAACAAATCATACCCTGGTAACATCCGTCACCTTCATCTACTGATGTAAAAAGTTTAATACCTGTTGAGCCACTAATCCTATCAATACATGTGAATAATGGGCTCTATGCACAGCCTCAGCACTTCCTGAACTTCAGGTGGCTCCTTTATTTCCTGTCTTTCATTATTGGACACACTGATTAATCCAGGTGTGCTTAATTAATCAGCAGTCACAACAAGAAGTAGCAGACACACCTGGATTAATCAGTGTGTCTAATAATGAAAGACAGGAAATAAAGGACCCACCTGAAGTTCAGGAAGTAGTGAGGCTGTACATCAGACCTGGGCATTGTAAGGCCCAGGTCAGCTGACCCTAACTGGCCCACATGTTTATGTTTATGTTTATGTTTACGCATTTGGCAGACGCTTTTTTCCAAAGCGACTTACAGGGGAAAACCAATTAAATCACTCAATCAATCAAATTTTATTTATATAGCGCCAGATCACAAGAAAGTTATCTCTTGACATTTTATATATAGAGTTGGTCAAAACCAGACTCTAAGTCAATTCTACAGAAACCCAACAGAATCCTCCAGGAGCAAACACTTGTGACTGGTGACAGTGGCGAGGAAAAACTTCCCTTTAACAGGCAGAAACCTGGAGCAGACCCAGACTCCTGGAGGATGGCCGTCTGCCTTGACCAGTTGGGGTTAAAGAGAGAGAGTAGAGAAGGGGAAAAAGAGAGAGCGATAGAGATAGAGACTGGGGGAGAGGGGGAGAAGGGGGGAGTAGGGGGAGACACATGGAGGCGGTTGAGGATAAGTGAGTGGTGATGATGAGGGCAGGGAAGAGGCCGGACCACCGCAGCAGGTCCAGAGATAATCGTGAAAGAATCTGTGGTTGTCCTGGGAAAAACCTTATTAGAATATTTAAAATGGAATGTTTGAAAGTGCTAGGACAGGAGGTGCTCTCGGAAGAGCTGGGTCTTCAGGAGCTTCTTGAAGATAGGCAGGGATGACTCTGTTCTTGTAGCACTTGGTAGAGCGTTCCACCAACGTGGAACGACCCATGAAAAGAGCCTGGATTGTCTTGTACAAGGTCTGGGGACCACCAGACTACGTTCCCCAGACGAGCGGAGTGGTCGTGGGGCGACATAAGCATTTATTAGTGCACCTAAGTAGACAGGAGCAGACCCACGGAGAATTTTGTAGGCTAGGATTAAAGATTTGAATTTGATGCGGGCAGCTATGGGTAGCCAGTGTAACTCAATGAGTAAGGGGGTGACATGTGCCCTTTTAGGCTGATTGAAGACCAGACGTGCTGCTGCATTCTGGACCATCTGTAGTGGTTTGACAACACAAGCTGGGAGGCCCGTTAGAAGAGCATTGCAGTAGTCAAGACGGGAGATAACCATAGTCTGCACCAGGAGCTGGGTGGCCTGTTCGGTTAGGTATGGCCTGATCTTTCTTAGGTTGAACAGAGTGAAACGGCATGATCGGGTGACAGAGGCAACGTGATCCGTGAAGGTCAACTGATTATCAATCATGACTCCCAAGTTACGTACTACTACCACATGAGGTCACTGGCAAATTAAAAGTCAATGCAAATACGTATCATCATAATAGACATAACCAATACAACGCCACTGCTTTTATTTTGAAGGATCTACTAATTTGCTGTTTTTTCCCACATACTTCCTGTACTTGCATAAGGCTTATGCACTGATTGGTTTGTTGGTCAGTTTCAGCTCATGATGATGTCAGCTAACGGCAAAAAAAGAAAGATTGATTCCAAATGTAGAGTTTTTAACAAGACATGGACTTGTAAGTCTTTCTTTACTGAAGTCAGAGGTAAAGAAAAAGAAAAGGAACTGTGATGTGCAAACAAACAAAGCTGGATGCATTTAGAGTTTTTCATGTAAAGTTAATGTGCAGCTGGTTTTGCACATTTTGGAAAGCCTTTTTGTGAATATTCATTAAATAGTTGTATTCTGTGCTCCGAATTTTCATTTTATTATTGTATTGTTGCATTTACTGTTTTTGTATTATTGTGAAGTATATATACATATATACAGAGAGAGAGAGATTAAGGAGAGCTGCAAGTATATTGGTCCGGCCCTTAACAACTGTCAAAGTTTCTCATGTGGCCCTATAGGAAACTTAACTGCCCACCCCTGGTGTATATAGAGCCCATTGGTGTACAATGCAGTTTATCATCTTCTCATGGTCATCAGATGTGACCCATTTGGACGATCAGAGGCTCTGTAGTGAACATCTTCTATAACATTGATTCACTGGTAAAACCCATGGAGTTTAACCCTTTGATGCATGAATTATGAGAACCTTTGTCAAGATTTTTTTCCTGAGTGTTTTTACTCATCTCTAGGCATTAAAAAAACAATGTGATAGAGTTGTTTTTTTTTTTAAAACAAATCTCATTTTTATGGAGTTACAAAAATGTCCACTCAGCTGGACACCATGTGTTTAATTTTTGAAGCAAAGAAACACGTATTTAAGATGCAATATCAGAAATGGATCTACTGTGTGAAAACTATGAAATAAAAACATTTTTAATGCAGCTAATGTGATGTTTTCTCACATTTTAACATACTCTAACACTAACTATTACTCACTTCATGGAGATAATATACTAAAAAAAAGTTTTGGTTTAAGAAAACTGTTAATTACAGTCTAATAATAACTAGCAATGGATTTACACTCAAACATGTTACTGCAGATCAGGTTTATCAAGAACAGCAAAGTTACAGTAATGGTATGAATTGCAGTGTATGGGATGATGCACAAGTGTCCACTGTGTTGGCTGATATGGAACTAAAATAACCAAATCCATGAATATACAAGAGAACAGCTGGAGAAGAACTGCCCACTGTGGTGACCAGTGTGCATGAAAGGGTTAATAAATGACAGTGGATGGAGACACTTGGTTTATGTATTTATGCTGAAAGAGTCACTTTTTGATGTAATTACCCTCAACTTTAATCTGAACTTTAATGAACATCTATATGATTTGTAAATTAAATACAGGAAAATACCTGATTTTAACTGAAAAAACATAAAATAAAGAAGATCATATTACAATAAATCAGTGTTTCTCAAAAAGTGGGGCGGGCCCCCCCGGGGGGGCACGAAGGCTTGCCAGGGGGGGCATGGAATCATTCCTAAGTGTTTATTTTTTCTGCAGGTTAGAGCATGTATCAGGTGGAACTGATGTTTTAGCGTTGGAGCATTTTAGATTCATTTTAGGGACGTACAACAAACAAATCTACTGCCATGGTGATCTGTCACTAGACTAGACACAGAGTTTCGGTTTGGAGAATGGAAAAGGACTGGACTGGAAAAGAAAAATGTGCAATGTTTCTGTTTTTGCACAGTTTGTACTGTTTGCACTTTAATATTCTGAGATTTGCAACGGAAATGGGCTCATCTCAGCCACTGATATTGTTAAAATGTTCATCTTTGTTTCCAAAATGTGTTTGTTGTTCTAAAAAAAACCCAAAAATTATCTTATTGTCATAGTTTTAAGATAATTACACATTTCCTATTTTTATTTTGAAAAATAATGTCTCAGGGAGCAGTTTTGTTGAGTTCATTTGTATTGTTCAATCAAAAATCTACGTTATTTTTAATTTGCACAACAAATTATTCAAGGAAAAGCAAAAAGTATTTTCACGATATTGATGTTTCTTTCAATAAAAGTAATAATTGCACCACAGGTACAATGTTGTTGGGGTTGAGGGGGGCTTGGAGATTTTTCGTGCTCCAAAGGGGGGGCCGACAGAAAAAGACTGAGAACCACTGCAATAAATGGTGAATAATCACTCAAGAAATGTAAATATGAAACAAAAAAATCCATTTGGGAACTGACATAAAAGTAGCCCTGGGTTTTTATGGGTTAAGAGAAGAAGAAAGATAAAAGAGAAGAAGGAAGACAAGAAGGAGGAAGAGGAAAGAAAGAGAGAAGAGAAGAGAAGAGAAGAGAAGAGAAGAGAAGAGAAGAGGATTTGTGTTGGTCTTCTGCCCTGGAAGCCTTGTGGTGTGATTGCAGTCAGCTGATGGTTATGTACACAGGGCTAATTGAGCTTTGGTTTGTCTTTTCTGGTTAAAGCGAGCGTTTGATCTCCGCTAAGCCTTTGACCACTGTCATGGCTCGCTGCCGGAGGAGAAGGAGACACTTCCACAGGACCAGAGGGACTGATCGAGCACTCACATAGGCAGCGCAACTCCACTTTTATTCACACACAACTACTTAAAAGAGCTTAAGAGGGCCATACCAGTGGTTTTGCACAATCAGCTCAGTAAATCATGTGCGGTTACATCTTACTAGTTGTTCTTACCCTCCAGGGCTCGGTGGTTTCAGTTCATTTCAGCTCACGAACAGAATCCAAAGTGTAACTGATTCGACAACGCTGATGTTCAGATTAAAACTCACTTTTACACTGGTTTCCGTTGGTTTGGACAGTGTAAAACACATCAGCTGTGTGTTCGTGTGCAGAAGTGGATGTACGTGAGCCTTTATTGTATTGGAAATCACACATAAATGATGTCAGAACAAAACTGTTACACATATTATGTAAAATCCAAATTAAATTGTGTCTAAAGTCACTAAACACACTATTCCTATTGTGCTGAGATCTGAGGAAACACACAAAACCAACACTAATCCAATTTTTCTGCTACAGATGAGAGCAGTAAGAGTTGTACATCAATGTACGCATAAAGTAAGATATTATAGTTAATTGGTTATCATGATAGGAAGATACTATCATATTTATTGATCATTGTATTTGGAGTAAATATTTGAGGTGGATATGTATATTATAGTTACCTCCGCCAAGGAGGTTATGTTTTTGCCAGGGTTTGTTTGTTTGTTTGTCTGTCTGTCTGTCTGTCTGTCTGTCTGTCTGTCTGTCTATCTGTCTGTTTGTTTGTTTGTTTGTTTGTTTGTCTGTCCGTTAGTGTGCAACATAACTCAAAAAGTTATGGACAGATTTGGGTGAAATTTTCAGGGTTTGTTGGAAATGGGATTAGGAAGAAATGATTAAATTTTGGTGGTGATCGGGGGTGGGGGGGCCCACGGGGGGGGGGGGGCACTGATCAACCTTGGCGGAGGTCTGCGCTCTCCGAGTGCTTCTAGTTTATATTGATAACGGTTGATTATTGCAAATCTGATTGTGTATGAGGTGACTAAAAAAAAAAGTGTATATGAATAGTTTTTATGGATGTTTTATGTTATTGTAAAAAATATACAGAGGAAAATGTGTGTTAACAAAGCAAAGGAAGCGGATCTAGTTTGATCATTAGTTTGGAAAAAGGGGGTGGGAGTCAATAAGTTATACTTCTTCCCACTCCTTTTTGAGCGCAAAAATTTTTTATTAATTATTTGTTTTGACCATGTTGTATGATTCTTTGTTATCTGATGATTCTATGTGCTCGAAATAAACTACTACTACTACTACTACTACTACTACATGAGATTATTATGCACCAGCCAATTCTACATTTATTAATTTATATGGATTAAAATTTCATAACTTGGTTGGTGTTAAATCTACAACGGGTATTTCAAGATTCAAGGGTGTTTACTGTCATTACATGTTCACATAAAGAAATACAGATAGGTAGTTCTTGGCTTAACTTAAATACTCAGGTAAAATATGAAACACGTTATATGCATACATGCACCATATATAAAAAAAGCAATGTAAACGTGTAAAGACAAAATATAAACAGTATGTACAGTTGTAAAAATATAAAAGTAATATATGAAGCACAATGTAATTTACCTCTAGACAGTATTCAGAGGTTTTTTATTTTATTTTTTTTATCTTATTGGTTTATTTAATAGGGACCATGCACATTTATGAACATTGCTGTATAAAAAAATACACCCATGTAAATGTGCCAGAATTAGTAAAAAATAACTACTTTTCTTTTGCAGTCCCTAGACAGGCGACAGAAACAAGACATAAAACAGCCAACATTAACATATCATCTTCGAGACAACTTCCAGACAGTATTCAGAAGCTGTTTGAAGGTTAAAAAGAGTCGGTATGGGCTAAGGGGAACAGGAATGACTAAAAAAGAAACACAGCTTACAATATCTAATGGAACCACAGAATTACTTGGCACTTCAGAAATTCAGACTAGTAAAAGATAAAAAGATGAACATCGATAAATTAATGTAGGCAGTAAAGGGCTGTTTCCACTCTAGTGCTGCTTATCTCAAGCTGTAGGATGAAGAAACCAACAATGTGGGTCACTGGTTTATGCATCAGCCTCCATATGACAGAAGGGAAATAGTTAATATGCTGATGACACACATGTTTAGGGCACTGAGGTAAAGCTGACATTTAGAGGCATCTTTAACAGTTTGTTTTCAACCGCAAGGAATTTACTTCAGTTTTAGTTGCTTTTTACCCTCGTATTCTCCTTGTAGTTGACACATAGGGCTACATTTTTCATTGTGGTGTCAAAGGAATGCTAGATTTAGATTCCTTATGGTTTTCTCTTTACAGAAATACCTTGCTTTTTAACCCTTTCATGCATAGTGGTCACTACAGTGGACAGTTCTTCTCCAGCTGTTCTCTTGTATATTCATGGATTTTGTTGTTTTAGTTCCGTATCAGCCAACACAGTGGACACTTATGCATCATCCCATACACTGTGATTCATACAATTAGTATAACTTTGCTGTTCTTGATAAACCTGATCTGCAGTAACATGTTTTAGTGTAAATCAATTGTTAATTGTTAGACTGTCATTAACAGTTTTTTTTTTTTTTTTTAAACAAAACAGGGTTTTTTTTGCATGTTATCTACATGACATGAGTAATAATTAGTCTTAGAATATGTTAAAATGTGAGAAAACATCAGATTAGCAGCATTAAAAATGTCTTAATTTCATTGTTTTCATGTCACTGTCTGCTATGGGGTCAAAACATGGTATTCGAAATCTCTCTGAAGGGACATTTTAGAGACAATCTGACAGATTAACGTTGCTAAATGACCCACATTTTTACTTTTAAATTCATTTTTGCTTTAGTTGGACCATAAGGGATTATCCAAAACAAAGAGCTACTTTATATTGAAAGAAATGTTGGAATGGCAGTCAGTTAAAGTTTGCTCTCTGACGGGACATTACTGTGTTTTGACCCTATTGGGTTTTAAATACATGTTTCTTTACTTCAAAAATTAAACACATGGCGTAGCTGAGTGGACATTTTTGTAACTACATGAAAAAAAACAAAAACAAACTTGATCACATTGCTTTTTACATGCCTACAGAGGAATAAAAACACTCTAGACAAAAAATCTTGACGAAGGTTCTCATAATTCATACATGAAAGGGTTAAAATTGGACCAGTGGCTGCTGAGTTACAGCAATTTAAACTTGGTTGCCACGGCCTTTCTCGCAAAAAAAATGAAAAAATGAAATTGCAATATCTCAAAAAATTTTTGAAATTTTGGCTTTTCTGGCCCATACACCAAATTTCATCAAAACTGAAGGAGGTGGGGTTTAACTCATTGGGTGAACTGGGATGGACTGACCCATACAGCAAACAGAAGAAAAAAAAGAAATGAAAAGTCAATGATGAACAGCAGGTGGGAATATAGATTTAGCAATAGATGCAGTTTTAAATACAGAACAAATCTGCTGCAGAACTGTCAAAAGATGCAAAGTTTTGCAGAAAGAGTGAAGAAAGCGAGAAAATGCCAGAAAAAAACCAACATCCAAGAATGCTTTTATATGAAATGATGTGGCATCTGTGAAAAACCCTGTGTAAGCATTCAGGGTTAAAAAACAGCGCCTGTTTCCACAAAGTCCTAAAGGGCTGAGTTTTCCCTGTTTAGTGGGAGGGCATTGACTGGTATGCACAGGCCTGACCTCCTTCCCCACTCGGATGGATTGGACTCAACGGGCCAGCGGGCAACCTCGCCAATGCTCCTGCGGTCGAATAAAAGCAAACTCCTGCAGCCTGTTTCCAAAACCTGGTAGAGAGCCTAAAACAAGCAGAAACATGATCTTCCTGTAGGTTTATGTCTGAGTGTCTGCAGGCCCGTGTCCACTTGTGATGACAGTGATGCTCGTTGTCATTAACAGATGCTCCATGTTTGCCAGAAAAACAGTCGGACTTGCACAAAATGTGTTTGTTTGTCCAGCCTTTCCTGAGCTTTGATTCACGACTCTGTTTGTGTTTATGAAATGTGTGCTCACACCGTCTAGACTGCACTTCAGAAAACACATTGACCATGTTGGATAAATGACGTTGAGGCAACTTTCCGTAACCCCCCCCCCCCCCAGCCCCCCATCACTGCCACGTGTTCACACTATTGCCTCCTCTTCATGCGCACACACACCTACAGATGCACCGATGACTGCATTCACAGACAGTTTACCGCACATGACAAATCCATAAAGCCCTTTCCCCAAAGTGTCATGAAAGAATCCCAGAACAGAGGCGTACAGCACACATGGAACAAATGATAAAATGCGTAATTTGTCTGTTTGGCAACAACTACAATAGCTCATAGGGAGAAAACAAACCTCAGATCTTCAACTTAACTGAAAGCAGCGACACCACAGTGTAAAAATATTCAGTTATTCTGCTTTTGAAACACTGCAGAAGCATGAAAAATATACTTAAAGTTCTGAAAGTATGTGTGCAGATCTAGCCATTTCACACTAATATGTACTGATAGATTACAACTGTGCTGTCATCAAAATACATGTCGTGTTTCGTCAAGTAAAGTCTCTGAAGACCATCGTGCAGCTGTCAACAGGTTTATTGACTAAAGAAAAGTTGTGAAACTATAAAGAAGCAGAAAATATGCGAATGTGCTGAATATGCTAAACATTTAGTGAATTTATCTGGTATGAAAACAATTATGCACGTTTTACAACTGCACGGTCAATTAAATCTGAATAATCTGAACACAGATGAATTGCATAAACGTACTGTACAAAAGACCATGTAGTCAAGAACAGCATAGCAAATGAGTAAACGTGAGAATGCAGGAAAAAATACAGAAATATAAACGCATTATGATGCAACACTTAGCCTAGAAGAAGTAAATATATAAATAAACACAACTAAAACACAATGTATACACTTTTAAGTTGTGAGGATATTAACCTTTCAAGACCTAGAACCATTTTTGTGATGACTTCCAAATGAATTTTTCTTTACATTTAACATTTCATAAGTGATTTATCACATTTGCAATAATATTGTCCTTTGCATAAACTCATATATGAATATCAAAACAGAGAAAATCGGAGAAAAAGGGACCTTTTCATTAAAATATATCATTTACTGAAGTAAGTCACCAATCACTGTCATTTGTCAAACTACTTAAGTTTTACTGGTGAATCACTGTTGTTACGACAGAGTCTCTGAACATGCAAATGGGTCGAGTTTACCACAATAATTTACATGTATGGATAGAATAAGTGGTTCAGAAGTTAAACACTTCATATGAGTAGATGCTTTTGGTTTCCAGCAGCTACAGTTGTGGAAAAAATTATTAGACCACCCTTGTTTTCTTTAATTTCTTGTTCATTTTAATGTATAATGTAAGAAATAGTGACTTTGCACTTTACTAACTTATTTAGTTATTTATTCCATTTCTTTGCTCTATTTATTATTATTGTGACTTCAAATTTTTACATTTTTTAATTTTATGTTCTTATTCTGGTTTTTATCCCAGATTGTTTTTATCTTTTCTGGTTTTTATTGTGTTTTATTGCATCTTGTTTTTATTTATTTGATCTTATCTATTTTATTTACTTATCCATGCTGCTATACCAATGAATGGTGGAACACTGAACACTTTTTGTCCTGTCTGTAAGCGTGATTTAGTGTGAAGCCTGTATTGCATGTTCAATGTATGTGTTGTTGTAATGCCAAGGCAATCACCTAGACAGCTAAACAAATCTACCTACGGGTATAAATAATGAAACCTTGACCTTGACCCTTATAATATACAATATGGTGGGGTCCATCGACTGGTCTTTGCAAGAACACTTTTTTCACAATAATATACAATATATCAATGAACATGTAATTATGAATGTTGTTTTCTGCAATTAAAAAACTTGGAACTAAAACATAGTGGAGTAAAAAGTTCAATATTTGCCTCCGAAATGCTGAAGTAAAGTATAATTACATCAAAGTTGCACTTAAAGGAGTGATATTTTGCTGTTTTAAACGGAATTATGCATTTTTAAACATTTCCCTGTGGTCTACATAACCTATAAATGTTCTGCTTGGGTCTGAATTCTTCATTCATTCAACTCCACAGGTCCATCTTCAACCCTATTTCTGAGTAATGACACCAGAAAGGTTATTTTGAGCGCTGGCCCTTTAAATGCACATGAGCCACTTCAGGCCCCGCCCCCTCCAGGTTGTTGTCTGTGCTGCTCTGTCCCGTTCAACCAACAACTGAACATTCTGGTAATCGCCTCAAAGTTTGGACATATTTTCAGTTTGGACTACAACTGCTGCTGATAAACAATTATGTCGTACTTGGAGAAATGTTCGTCCGAAGTCTTGAATGTTTGAATTTGAATCCTCCAGGTGCTGTGACGCTATCTTTATATTCACTTTGGCAAAATTAAGTGGATTCAACAACCCATTTTACTTCCTACTTAATTTGTTACGTCTATAACTACTTACGTCACATTTGAACATATAAGGTCAAGACTTCCGACGAACATTTCTCCAGTACGACATAATTGTCAGCAGCAGCGGTTGTAGTAAAAACTGAAAATATGTCCAAACTTTGAGCCGATTACCTAAAATGTTCAGTTGTTGGTTGAATGGGACAGAGCGGCACAGCCAACAACCTGGAGGGGGCGGGGCCTGAAGTGTCTCATGTGCATTTAACCCTTTCATGCATGAATTATGAGAACCTTAGTCAATATTTTTTTCTTGAGTGTTTTTATCCCTCTTTAGGCATGAAAAAAAGCAATGCAATTGATTTTTTTTTTTTTTATGAACCTATTTTTCATGGAGTTACAAAAAACATCCACTCAACTGGACACCATGTGTTAAATTTTTGAAGCAAAGAAACATGCTCTGAAAACCCATCATCAGAAAGTGATATATTGTGTGAAAACTATGAAACAAAAGTATTTCAATGCAGCTAATCTCATGTTTTCTCACATTTTGTCACACTCCAATATTAGTTATTACTCATTTCATGGACATAATATCCTCCTGAGACCCAGGAGATTGACAATTTTAGCTTTTTTACATTAAAAAATTGTCTTGATTGGAAACTGCATAATGCAACAGTTTTTTCAGATACACTTTTAAAATCATTTTTATTTACTGATTGATTTTTTTAATGGAATGTCCTTTGCAATCAGTATTTTTTAAGTTAAACTGTCAAACTTTTGTCCCCTACGGAGGACAAAATGCATTGCTAGGTCTCAGGAGGATATGTAAAAAAAAAAAAATTCCAGAAAACTGTTAATTACAGTCTAATAACAATTAGCAATTGATTTACACGAAACATGTTACTGCGGATCAGGTTTATCAAGAGCAGCAAAGTTATAGTGATTGTATGAATGTCAGTGTTTGGGATGTTCCATAAGAATTCACTATGTTGACTGATATGGAACTAAAACAAAATCCATGAATATACAAGAGAACAGCTGGAGAAGAACTGTCCACTGGAGTGACCAAGGGTTAACCCTTTCATGCATGAATTATGAGAACCTTAATCAAGATTTTTTTTTTTCCTGAGTGTTTTTATTCCTCTCTAGTCATTTTTTTTATGAAGCTATTTTCCATAGAGTTGCAAAAACGTCCACTAAACTGGACACCAAAGAAAGCAAAGAAAACAAGTATTTACTGATATACTGTGTGAAAACTATGAAATGAGAACATTTTATTGCTGTTAATCTGATGTTTTCTCACATTTTAACAAACTCTAATACTAGTCATTACTCACTTCATGGAGATAATATGCAAAGAAAAAAAAATTCTTTCTGTTGTTAATTACAGTCTAATAACAGTAACAAGCAATTGATTTACACTCAAACATGTTAGATCAGGTTTATCAAGAACAGCAAAATTCCAGTAATGTTATCAATTGTAGTGTATGGGATGATGCATGTGTTGGCAGATATGAAACTAAAACAAAAGCCATGAATATACAAGAGAACAGCTGTAGAATAACACTGGTCAACAACAAATTTATTGTTGAAGTTTTTTGAGCTGATTTAGGATCATTTTGGTGTGCTGAATCCAAAAATCACATTAATTTTGCTCAGTCAGGTCAACTTTCTGAACTATGCTACATATTGGCTTTTGAACATTTTTGCTTACATTTATGGGCATTTTCACATCATATGATACAAAATTCTTTCATATTTCTTGCAATAAACGAGTTCTGAAGATTTTACTTTTGTCAATTTATGATTAATGTTTTTTTTAATATTACAGGTGAATGAAATGGCTTCGACTAGAAGATCTTGCAAAAATAAGCCTGACATATTCTGCTACATCTGCGGTGAATACACCATTGTACCTAACAGGAATCAAGTGATCAAACGATTTATTTTCTCTTAAAACCTATGTTGGGTGAGAACTATAAAAAAAAAATCAACTGATATAGTTACAAAAATGTAATCAATTTTGTGAGAAGATCAAATTTTTCAAAATCAAATTAGCAAAAAAACCTGACCTGATTGAAAAAAACAGATGTCATTTTTGGATTTAGCGGTGCAAAATGGTCCGAATTCAGTCGAAAAAACCTAGACAACTTGCAAAAAACATTTTTTTGTAACCCAGTGTTATTGTTCACTGTAGTAACCACTATGCATGAAAGGGTTAAAGGGCCAGCGCTCAAAATGACCTTTCTGGTGTCATTACTCAGAAATAGGGTAGAAATAGGGTGAACATTTTAGGTAATCAGCTTGAAATTTGGACATGTTTTCAGTTTTTACTACAACTGATGCTATTGATAAACAATTATGTCCGACTCTGAGAAATTTTCGTCCTTATATGTGCAAATGTCGTGACGTAACTAGTCATAAAACTTAACAAATTTAGCAGGAATTGAAACAGGTTGTAGAAATCCGCTCGATTTTTGCCGGAATGAATATAAAGATAGTTTTGCAGCACCTGGAGGGTTCAAATTAAAACTGTATGAACTATTAGGGTCCAAATACACAAATAAATGAACCAAAGACTAATAAAAGTGGGTTTAACAAAATACGACCCCTTTAAATAGAGCACAAAGTTATGTTCCAACACTGAAAATGAAAAATCAGTTAGGAAGGAAAGACTGAAATAACACATGGAAGTACAAATATAAAGACGGAATATTGTAAAAACACACACAAACACACAGCAGGTCTAAGCAAAAATGAAACCCCGAGATTATTTCCTGTTTAGAAAAAGCTCTGCTTGCCCACCATTACACGGATCATTACTTCCCCGGTGGAGGAGGCAATATAAGGACGAGTAAACAAGAAAAGTCAAACACGGCAGGTCGCTATTGGCTCGGTGGTTTTGCCTGCGCACAGATCCAGTGTCGCTCATTTAATTCATTGGTGTTTTTAAAGAAATCCACCCAAAGCGATCGCTGCAGAACATTCCAGTCCTCTGGGTTTCATTAAGAACAGATCATCCACCCAAAGTAAATAGTGCTCACAGCCACTGCTACCAGCAAGAGAAATAAATCCTGTCTTCCCTTTAGTGGGGAGGGAACTTCCTGAAGAGCAATATCGCAGGTTGAATGTGGAGAAAACATGAACAAAGATGAACTGATGTTTGTCTCCCTGTTTTTAGCTTACTGGGTTAGGGTTTGGGTTAGGGTCCAGGGTTAGGGTTAGGGCTAGGGTTAGGGACAGGCCGTAAGCTATTGTCGTCATGTGTCATCTGTAATCGTCATCTGTCGTCCGTTACAAAACTTTCAATCGTCTTCTTCTCTGAAACTACAGTTCCAATTGACTTCAAACTTGGTATA
Source organism: Sphaeramia orbicularis (assembly GCF_902148855.1). Taxonomy (NCBI): domain Eukaryota; kingdom Metazoa; phylum Chordata; class Actinopteri; order Kurtiformes; family Apogonidae; genus Sphaeramia; species Sphaeramia orbicularis. The sequence continues at coordinate 4,186,230 of NC_043972.1, forward strand.
CAGCTTCTTTATGATGATGTCAACAAAAGTTAGTGAAATTATTTGGATCCGGATCTGATTCTGGATTTGGTGCCACTTTGAAAAATTTCCCCATTATAAGAAATAGGAAGTGGATGGATGCAATAACTCAGTAAATATAAATGATATCCAGTGTAAATGTCTCCAGTCCAGCCCTGATGGGGAGATGACCCAAACATAATGTCCACATGCTGATCAGGATCTTCTTCTGGATCCGGGAACTGACGCAAAATTTAACATGGGCTCTTATGGGGAAAACATTTCAATTGTCTTTTTCTCCCAAACTCCAGTTCTGATTGACTTCAAACTTGGTATACAGCTTCTGTATGATGATGTCAACACAAAGTGTTGAAATTATTTCCACTTGGATCTGATTCTGGATTTGGATTTGAAAAATTTCCCCATTATAACAGATTGGAAGTGGATTGATCCAATAAATCAGTATGAATGATATCAAGTTGGAATTTGAATTATTTACAGATCTGATTGGAATATGACCAAAACACGGACTATTTCTGTAATAGAATAAATACACAGAACTGGGTGAGAATAAATGGATCTGGATACATTTCCCAAAGCTTTATTTGGTCGGTAAGCTACAGGGCCATTGGTCCGATTTTTCTTCTACATACAGGTTTGACTTTGTGTTTTCCAACCTTTTTGACACGATGAATCATTCCAAGTACTTCCTCAGTGTTTCCTCTTCCTGTGTGCTTCTTTTCCTTTTCATGAGAAACAGTGCGGAAGCATCTACAACTTTCATCGTCACAAACTGTAAAGTAAAAATTATTGTCACCATATGTTCACTGTTGTACATGTAAGGCTCAGAAGTTAAAATAATTTATGTTGAAGGAATGTAAGGTTTAACAATGGAATAAATTACAGGGAATAACTTAATTCATGTTTTTGTTAAAAAATATATTGACAGTGCTCACTCAAATAACTATTTACATTTGTATTTGCAGAATTATTATTTCCACATACACACATTTAATTATTTTCATTTGTTGTTTATAAGCAGCTAAAATAACCTGTTGAATGTGCCTTTCTAAATTGCTTGCATTTACTGATCTGGGTACTGTACTGTTAGCTCCTGATTGGCTGGTTAGGTCATGTGATATGATGTTTCAGGAAGTGTTGTGGCAGCTGATACGGTACGTGAAAAGTAAAGCACTGTTGTAAGAAGAAACCCGTCTCCATCCTGCAGTCTCATTTTATAAAGAATGAACTATAACCACCAACGAACCCTCACATTACATATATATATATATATATATATATATATATATATATATATATTTTTTTTTTTTTTTTTTTTTTTTTTTTTTTTTCTTTGAGTTAGTTATTTGTTTATTTATTCACCAGCATAACTACGAAATGCACAGGTAAAAGATTATATGTGTATTTGTATGCGTGTATGTGTACTTGTATGTTGTGTATATGTATAAATGTACATATGTGTATATGGATGAATGAGTGTGTGTGTGTGTGTGTGTGTGTGTGTCAAGGTGCTAATAGTTTTGGATTTTTCATTCTAGTTTAGTTTTAGTTAGTTTGGACTTTTTTTTCTAATTCCGTCAGCTTTAATTCGTTTTTAGAGCAGGTTTGCTAGTTTTTATTAGTTTTTGTTTTCTTCTAAATGCTTAGTTTTAGTTTTAGTATTAGTTGTAGTTTTTTCATATCTTTTATCTTCCTCGCCGTTGTATTCCAGGTAGAGTGGGGACCAGAAGACGACTGGAAACCACAAGTGAACACAAGTGACGGACCGTCAAGTGTCATATGGTGCTGCTAGCTAAAATTGCTCAAGTAAAATAAATCGATTTCATATCAATCTGACATTGACAAAGACGAAAACAAAGGGAATTTTATCCATAATTTTTATTCCGTTTTAGTTAGTTTGTAAACACGCAATACAGTCTCAGTTAGTTATCATTTTTTCTTTTAATTACAGTTTTTACTTATTTCAGTTAACGAAAATGTTTTTTCAATTCTAGTTTTCATCATTTCGTTAGTTTTCGTTAACGATAATAACCTTGGTGTGTGTGTGTGAGTAGATATATAGATATATATACCGTACTTTCCGGACTATAAGCCGCTACTTTTTTCTCGTTTTGAACCCTGCGGGTTATACAGCGATGCAGCTCGAGTATAGATTTATACAGGCTAACGGCCACCGGGGGCGCTCTAGCAGGAAGCGCAAAAGTGAGACAGACAGGTGGAAAAGGTGATGAAGAGGACAAGTTTTAATCTTAACTTTGAACAGTGGCGGCTGCTCGTCTTTCAGACAGGGGAAGCTCATTGTCGGCTTACATCAAAAAAATTGTCAGGTTATTTAAACATGAATTCGTCCCTCCGTTCCTTTTTAAGAAAATGCTCAGTGACCTTATCGTACCAGTAGGCGTCTTTTCCAGGGACTTGACCAGTGTCCTCTGAATGTCCAGCAGAGCTGGGCTGCTCAGACGGCCTTGGCCCAGTGTGTTGTGGGTGGAGGACTTCAGCCTTTTTAAACTACAGATGCTCCTTTCACTCCGACCTAGCCGACAGTATGATTGATTTAACTATCTACAAAACGATATTAAACTCGAACAAGAAATGATTAAATTATGAAACTGAAACAAGAAAACACTGAAATTATGTTAAATTGAAACAAGGAAGTCCAATGAGTGTGTTTTATTTACAGTGCAAGAAATGAACGAGTAATTTCGTAGTAGTTTCTCTGATTTCACAGCAGAATGTGTGACGGTATTAAACTGAACTGTGTCAGTGAAGGAGCAGATCTGAAAACAGCTGTCAATCAAACGGGATTCAGCCTTTCGACTGATCCTCCAATCAGCACGTGGGATTCTGGCATCCAGCCCGGCCGAGCTCCGCCCACAGCTCCATTCACCCCCAGAGACGCCCGGCGTTCAGGGGCGGGACAACATTTGTCCAATTAGCGTCCAGTTTTGAGGCAGTGAAAAAACCTGTTCCACTCAGTCCCACTAAAGCCCACAGACGGACACAGTCTACGGACAAATGCACCGAGCAGAGATGGAGGAGAAAACACAGACACGGGAATGGAGGAGAAGTGAACAACAGCCAGTCTGTTGATTTGTGATAAAGCAGATTCTGAACGAACTCATCTGTGAGATGAACGTGTTCTAACACATTTGGAGTCAATGAAATGTCAACACAACCGAACATATTTAACCATTTAATTTGAGTAATTTTAGGGGAAGCTGAGCTTCCACTGCAGTCTGTGAGGAATCGCCACTGACTTTGAACAATCATTTTGCGTGTCATGCACAAACTCTCATCATGGAAAACACATGAAGAAATGCATATTTTGCAGCTTCTAAGTTACAGGCACTGTTTGGAAAAAAGCAGTGAAGGTATGGGAGTAAATATTTAAATCATCTTTCTGTTTACCATCTGTCTGTGTAAATATCTCATGTCACATCGTGGACACCTGCGGCTTATAATCAGGTGCGACTTAAAGTCAGCCGTGGCTTATAGCCCGGAAAGTACGGTATATAGATATAATAGCTATATTTTAGGGAGAGGGGGTGGGATGAAATGAGTTGCACTTCTTCCCACCCCTTCTCAGGCATGTAAATGGAACTATTGTGCTGTTCTTCTGTCTAAGATTGTTACGGTTCTTGATATTTGTATTATTATGTATGTTTTGCTAGTTTACATGTCTGTTAAATTTCATTGCATGTTCGGAATAAATCACTAAATCAAAAATCAATTAAAAAAAAAAAACATTATGCTGAGGAATAATTAACATAAATGTGTTTATAAGAGGTTTTTTTTTCCTCTGTTGCTTTGCAGTAACATTATTGTGGTGCAGCTTTGACGTGCAAAGTGGAAGTCATTGGGACCATTAGTGTTTATGATCTGAAAACTGACTTCATTGAACGAGACACGCACTAAGAAGAAAAGAAAAAGCTATCATAAAGCATAGGATTTGGAGACATCTGGAAAGTTTTAATGGATTTCACTCCTGGAACATCAACACTGTGCACATAGATGTTAAAAGTCATTAACGCAGCAACACATGTGGAGCTAGCAAGAAGATAATGTTCATTCTTTTTACATCCAAATCTGATTTTCCGTAGGGTGGGGTACTTTACCCTGCATTGCCTGCACATACTAACACTTGGTCTGCAAGGATAGCCCCCGAAGGACATTTTTCAATGTGTGGGGTAGACATCCAGACAATGCAACGGATCCGGTTTGGTTAAGCATAAAGAGAGCATGGTTAGGGTTTGAGAAAACAGCCGGAGGGAAGGGTTGAAATAAGAAAGACAAAGCATACACATAGACCCAGCATGAAATTAAACACAAACTCTGGTGTCTGGTCCGCCATAACCGCCTCAGCCACCTACTGCTACGGGTTTGACTACTTCACAATGTCATCTGTCGTCACTCTTCAACGTTTAAACATTCACATTGAGTTATATTTGAGGCTTTAAAGAGCGTTGCATATATATTCCAAGGACTCACGACCAAAAGGAAGAATGCAACGACTTTGGGGAGAGTGAGTTTGTGTTTGTTTCCTGTTGCAGTTATTGATACTAAAGCCTGGGAAAAAAGAACTTATTTTTCATTTCTACATACAACTCAGACTCATGGACACTCAGGTGAAGCATGAAGGCATTGTGGGTAATCTGAATAGAAGAACGACTCGTAAACGAACGGCTCGCAACAAATCGGTTCTTATCGTTCACTGAAAAGAGCCTCGACTCGTCCGCAAACGTCACACTTCTGGTGCCTGGCTGAGCGAGCCAGGACAGATAACAGCTGTTAGATATCAGTGCATACTAGGGCTGAAAGATATATCGTTACTGTATTGATATCGAGATATGAACATTCAAGATATTAATATCGAAAAAGCAACGATATAAACGATATAGATTTCCCCCGTGCTCGCCCTGCATGTACAGCTCTGGAAGTCCCAACAAATTTAATTTATTCGTTACTTTATGTTAATGTTGATGACTGGCACTGAGTTCTTATAAATAAAACTGCACTTTCCACATTCTTTTGAATTATGATGTTAGTATTTTTCTGAAAAATGCTTGGTTTTCACCGAACCCGTAGTCATATCGTATCGTATCCATATCGAGATATCTGGCATGAATATCAAAATATGAAATTTTGTCCATATCGTTCAGCCCTAGTGCATAGTAACGCACCACATTTCACTGCCGATAACGGTTACAGCATTGTAACGTTTCAAATAGTAATTCATTAGATTACCCGTTACTAGAAAATAATAACGGCATTAGCAATGCCGTTATTCCCAACACTGCTAAAGAGTAACTTTTCAGTGAGATATAACAACTTATTTTTAGACAATAGATCTGGAAAATGTTATTTCAAGAAATCTTACCAAAATCATTTTCACTTGTTCCACTGGCTGATTTTTTTGTTAATTCAAAATTTTGTTGCTTAATTCAAGCAAAAAAAAATCTGCCAATGGAACAACTGGAAATGATCTTTGAACTGTGGTGTTTGTGTTCCTTCCCTTCCCCCTCCTCTCTGTTCTTTCCTCTGCAGGTGGGTTAAGGGGGCGTGGCTGATTGACTTGTTGCAGCTGATGAGTTCACCTGTCTCCAATCTCAATCAGCTCTGCATATAAACCTGGTTTCTCCGTCACCCTTTTATCAAACGGTTCCACTGTGTGCACATATCATTTTCTCACCACTAAAAAGTCCAGCTGTTTCTAAGTCGTGTTTGTTTAATTCTGCCTCTGTACCCCCAAGTCCACTACAGCCTCCAGACCTGCTTGGTACTAATTTATTGGACTCCAAACAGACCTTTAGTGCAGCTATTGACAACACAAACCAAACATAAAACTGAGGCGATTTGTGGTTTTACTGTGGCAGTTTCCAAAAAGCCGACACCCCAAGAGCCAAAATGCAAACTAGTGGCTTCACCAGAGCAGCTCAGGAACCAAAGGATGATCTCACAGTTCCTCCGTCCAGTAGTTTTACAGAGTAATATAAAGTGTGTACAGACAGTTTATGTAACCGGGTTGATGCCAATGGAGGGTGTAATGAATACAAAACCATAAATGAGTAGAAAGAACTGAAGAAATTATGCCAAAAAATGACCCTAATAGTGGAAATATTTTGAACAGAGGCTCTGCTGTTTCTGGAAGATCTGTAAGAACTGGAGCAAAATGGATTTTCCTGGAAAAACTGATCAGACCCAGAGGTATTTGAAGCAAAAAAAGTACAGAAGTAAGCATACATGAGCGAAAAACCTGAAAAATAACACTGGGTTACAAAAAAATGTTTTTTGCAAGTTGTCTAGGTTTTTTCAACTGAATTAGGACCATTTTGCACCGCTAAATCCTAAAATGACATCTATTTTTCTCAATCAGGTCAAGGTTTTTTTTGCTAATTTGATTTTGAAAAATTTGATCTTCTTACAAAATTGATTACATTTTTGTGACTTTATCAGTTGATTTTTTTTTTTATAGTTCTCACCCAAAATAGGTTTTAAGAGAAAAAAAATCATTTTCTAACAGGATTCCTGTTAGGTACAATGGTGTATTCACTGCCGATGTAGCAGAATACGTCAGGCTTATTTTTGCCAGATTTATTTTTGCCAGATCTTCTAGTCGAAGCCATTTCATTCACCTGTAATATTAAAAAAAACATTAATCATAAATTGGCAAAAGTAAAATCTTCAGAAATTGTTTATTGCAAGAAATATGAAAGAATTTTGTATCATATGATGTGAAAATGCCCATAAATGTAAGCAAAAATGTTCAAAAGCCAATATGTAGCATTGTTCAGAAAGTTGACCTGACTGAGCAAAATGAATGTGATTTTTGGATTCAGCACCAAAATTATCCTAAATCAGCTCAAAAAACTGAAACAATAAATTTGTTGTTGACCAGTGTTATCAGTGCGTCAGAGGAAACAGGTCTTGGCGGAGGCTGGATCCATGAAAGTGCTGGTGTTGGAAGTGTTGGAGTCAAGACCAAGGTTATAATAGTTTTGGATTTTTCCTTATAGTTCAGTTTTATTTGATTATGACTTTTTTTTTTTTCTCTAATTCAGTTCATTTTAATTCGTTTTTACAGCAGGTTTGCTAGTTTTTATTAGTTTTTGTTTTTTTTCTAAATGCTTAGTTTTAGTTTAGTTTTAGTTTTTTCATATCTTTTATCTTCCTCGCTGTCATATTCAAATAAATCCCAGACAGGACTCTGCTGCTTTCTCCCAACTTTAGTCTCCATGTTTCCAGGTAGAGTGGGGACCAGAAGATGACTGGAAACCACAAGTGAACACAAGTGACGGACTGGGAACTGCCGTATGATGCCGCTAGCTAAAATTGCTAGAGCAAAAAACAAAAATCGATTTCATATCAATTACACCTATCTAATTGTGCCTATGAATTTTTTATTTTTTTTTATAATTATACCTATCAATTATATATCATATCACACTGAGAAAGATGAAAGCAAAGGGAATTTTATCCATATTTTTATCCGGTTTGTTAGTTTTATAAGCACACAATGCAGTTTCAGTTAGTTGTCGTTTTTTTTCTTTTAATTATAGTTTTTATTTATATCAGTTAACGAAAATGTTTTTTCCAATTCTAGTTTTTGTCATTTCGTTAGTTTTCATTAACGATAATAACCTTGGTCAAGACCGGCTAAACCGAGACCAAGACCACGACACACTAAGGCGAGACCAAGCCTTGTTGAGACCAAGACCAAAAACAGACTGGAGCAGGGGTATTCAAATCCAGTCCTGGAGGTCTAGTATCCTGCATGTTTGAGATATTTCCCCTTTCCAGCACACCTGGTTCAATTAATGATCAGCTCATTATCCAACTCTGCAGAAGCCTGATAATGATGTAATGGCTTCCAGGTGTGACTGAAGAGGAAACGTCTAAAACATGCAGGATACCGGACCTCAAGGACTGGATTTGAAAAGTGTCATTACTAGTTGAATCAAATTCATGTTATCTTTTCTATTATATTGTCCTTATGTCTTCCATTTTAAATCACCCAGATTTGTCATAGTTACACGTTAGGCCTATATTTCATGAAAGTTCATCACTTTGCTGACATTTTCTTTATTGTAACTTGTATGATGTGTGTGGACTGTGGAGGGCTGGCATGTGAGAAAAAGTATACAATGTAACATGTTTTTAAAGGGGTCATATTTTGCTAAACCCACTTTTATTAGTCGTTGGTTCATTTATTGCATATCTGGACCCTAATAGTTCATACAGTTTGAATTTGAACCCTCCAGGTGCTGCAAAACTATCTTTATATTAATTTGGGAAAAAATAGAGTGGACTTCTACAACCTGTTTTAATTCCTGCTTAATTTGTTACATCTATAACTAGTTACATCACGTCATATGCACATATAAGGTCAAGACTTCTGACGAACATTTCTCAGAGTACGACATAATTGTTTATCAGCAGCAGCGGTTGTAGTAAAAACTGAAAATATGTCCAAACTTCGGCGTGAAGTGGCTCATGTGCATTTAAAGGGCCAGCACTCAAAACAGCCTTTCTGGTGTCATTACTCAGAAATAGGGTTGAAGATGGACCTGTGGAGTTTAATATATGAAGAATTCAGACCCAAGCAGTGCATTTACAGTTTATGTAGACCACAGGGAAATGTTTAAAAATGCATAATTCCATTTAAAAAAAAAAAAAAAAGCAAAATATCACTCCTTTAAAATAGATGCATCTGACTGGTTGCATTCGAAGAGAGCGTGTAATAAATAATGATACTATTATGTGATGACTATTCAGTAGACTTAAAATTATTAGATTTGGTGGATTACAAAACAGCACAACTCATGTTTAGGGCATCAACAAAATGTCTTCTAGGTAATATTCAAAAATTATTCAAAGACAGAGATTCTCAACATAAATTCGATCTCAGAGGTATTAATAAATTGTGCCAACCAAAGGTAAGATCTACAGGGGTTGGACAAAATAATGGAAACACCTTCACCTCAAGATGATAATGCCCCAATCCATACAGCTAGAATTGTTAAAGAATGGCATGAGGAACATTCTAATGAAGTTGAGCATCTCGTATGGCCGGCACAGTCCCCAGACCTCAACATTATTGAGCATTTATGGTCAGTTTTAGAGATTCAAGTAAGACGTCGATGTCCACTGCCATCGTCTCTAAAAGAGTTGGAGGGTATTCTAACTGAAGAATGGCTTCAAATTCCTTTGGAAACAATTCACAAGTTGTATGAATCAATACCTCGGAGAATTGAGGCTGTAATTGCCAAAAAAGGTGGACCTACACCATATTAAATTATATTTTGTTGATGTTTTAAGGTGTTTCCATTATTTTGTCCAACCCCTGTACTTTAAAATCAATGTGCATGTCAGTAAGGAGAGTAGTACTGTGGAATGGTTTAGCAGATGAATTAAAAGAGTGTGCAAATATTTTTCAGTTTAAAAGAATGTTTAAAAAACAAATAATGAAGAAGTAGTTGGAGGAGATGCAGTGACACTGATGCTCTAAACAGTGTGGGTGCCATTAGGGGGAGTGGGTCTGGGGTCAGAGTGGGTCTGGGCCTGTTTATGTTTATGTTCCTGTCTTGTGAGGATGTGATATTGTAATGTTCTGTATTGATCTATAATGTCTTGTATTGTTCTGTACTGTTCTGTTTTGTTCTATAATGTTCTGTATTGTTTTGTTTTGGTGCAGTGAAATGATGTGATGGGTTGTGTGTGGTGTGAGGGGTTGGAGTTTTAAAAGCAATGCTTCTTCCATCCCCCTTTTCAAACCATGTGTTATCCAGTCGCCGTCTGTTAAGTATATAAATGTGGTAGCAGGTTTGAAATAAACATGTGAAATGAAATGATGCTGTTTTTGCACAAATCCCATTGAGACCGCTATGTCCGACACCAAGACAAGACAGAGTCCAAATGAGTTGAGTCCGTAACGAGACCGAGACCACAAAAAATTGATCTCTGTCTCCCATCAAAAGGTGTTGGTGGTTGATATGTTACTTTACTGATTCTGTAACACTTGACTAGATATAGATGAACAGACAATACATTAAAGGAGTGATATTTTGCTTTTTTTAAAAAATGGAATTATGCATTTTCCCCACATTTCCCTGTGGTCTACATAAACTGTAAATGCTCTGCTTGGGTCTGAATTCTTCATTAATTCAACTCCACAGGTCCATCTTCAACCCTATTTCTGAGTAATGACACCAGAAAGGTCATTTTGAGCGCTGGCCCTTTAAATGCACGTGAGCCACTTTAGGCCCCGCCCCCTCCAGGTTGTTGGCTGTGCTGCTCTGTCCTGTTCAACCAACAACTGAACATTTTAGGTAATTGGCTCAAAGTTTGGACATATTTTCAGTCTTCATTTTAACCACTGCTGCTGACAAACAGTTATGTCGTACTCGGGGAAATGTTCGTCGGAAGTCTTGACCTTATATGTGCAAATGTCGTGATGTAACTAGTTCTAAATGTAAAAAATTAAGAAAAAATCCAAACAGGTTGTAGAAATCCACTCAATTTTTGCCAAAATTAATATAAGATATCTTTGCAGCATCTGGAGGGTTCAAATTCCACCTTTTGGAACTATTAGGGTCCAAATACACAAATAAATAAACCAAAGACTAAGAAAAGTGGGTTTAACGAAATATGACCCCTTTAACATGTCAGTGAAGGCCAAAAGCATCACACTAAATACAAATATAAAGTGCCTGACTCATATATAATGCCTCATGACCTTGCAACAGACTTTTTTTTTTATCCTGACATGACTCAGTAGCATCTGATTTGTGATATATCTGTATTTGTGTCTATATGTGTACATGTTCATATGATCATTAGTCAAAATCATATGCTCCAGCCTTTTCACGATGGACTCTTCAAGGATTATCCTTCATACTCACTGTGGGTTATTCTAAATCAGTCCTACAAACTGTACATGAGAGTCATTACGTACAAAAATAACCATGTGTTGTATAAATCTGCTACTGAACAAAAAAAGCTTTTCTCCAGTTTTAGTAGTGCCTGCAAAAACATACATTTTCCAGCTGTTGTATGAAATTCCAAAGCCTGTTACATAATTAAACCATTCAGTTGTGACATATTTAAACATGTGTTTCTTCACTTAGAATAAATTGGTTTTGGTTCAGGTTCAGAGGCTTGGTGTAGGAGATGGAGGGTATTGACCTTAACTTAGGGTTGTTGACAATAGGAAAATATGGGGAAAAAAACAACAAATCTAAGCCAAACATGTGCTTTCAGATGAGGTTGATGAATGATTCTGTTTAATGTTTAATGATATAGGATCAGTATTTGTTCTTCCAGACAGCGAGCGGATGTGGGACCAATGAAAAGTGAGCAGTGTGTTGGTGGAAAGCCCAATACTAAGTTAGTATTCTAGAGTGCTTTTGTTTCGGTGGGATACACTGGCTATCATTATGTGAGTTAAGGTGGTAATTTTATGGTTTTTCTATATAATGGAAGCCTAATGTGAGGAGGCAAAGTACAGGTAAAAGCAGTGCACAGCTACTGTCAAAAGGTGTTATTGTTTTTTTGTTTTCGCTTGAATGCTGTTTGTTGTTTTATTTACTTATGGGAAACCATCTGCAAGATTTTCTTTATGTTTTCAGTGGTTTTGGTGGGAATGTTGTACATTTAGACTGTGTTTTGTACAGTATTTATGTGTGTGTGTGTGTGTGTGTGTGTGTGTTCTGTACTGTAATACTGGGTTGTATCCAGTTTGTAGTTTAGTTTGACTTCATGATGAATGCCTCCTGCTGCCATGGAAGCCCATTTCCGCCAGTTAATTAAAAAAAAAAAAAAAAAAAAAAAAATCAGCACAAAAAGTCAAAATTATGAGATGAGAAGTCAAAATTATGAGACAAAAAGTCAAAATTTATACGATTAAAAGTCAAAATTATGAGATGAAAAGTCAAATTTATAAGATGAAAAGTCAAAATTATGAGACGAAAAGTAAAATTTATAAGATTAAAAGTCAAAATTATGAGATGGAAAAGTCAAAATTATGAGACGAAAAGTAAAATTTATGAGATTAAAAGTCAAAATTATGAGATGAAAAGTCAAATTTATAAGATGAAAAGTCAAAATTATGAGATGAAAAGTCAAATTTATAAGATGAAAAGTAAAAGTTATGAGATGAAAAGTCAAATATATAAGATGAAAAGTCAAATTTATAAGATGAAAAGTAAAAGTTATGAGATGAAAAGTCAAATATATAAGATGAAAAGCCAAAATTATGAGATGGAAAAGTCAAATTTATAAGATGAAAAGTCAAAATTACAAGATGAAAAGTCAAATTTATAAGATAAAAAGTCAATTATAAGATGAAAAGTCAAAATTATGAGAGCCTATAAAGTCAACCTTTTTGACAATTCGCAGCCTTTATGGCTTGTCTGATGCAAAAATGGAGTACATTTCTTTAAACGTGGCTTTACCACAAATGAAATACTTGATTTGCTTGCAGTTTCGCATGGAGTTGTATTAAAGAAGTGGACCCTTGAGAAGTTTGTAAGTAAGAAGGTGCTGGTTCAAGGCCAGAGCAGTGAGCAGTGGCCTTTCCTCTCAAGAACTTGGAGCATGCTGTTGGTATGTCATAATTTTGACTTTTCAATCTCATAATTTGGATTTTTTTAACCTCAGAATTTCAATTTTTAAATCTCATAATTTTAACTTTTCATTACAATTTTTCTTTATTTATTTTTTGGCCGTTCATATGTTGCTGATAATGTGACACAAAAGCAAGTTTTCTGATAAAACCAAGTGAATAAAAAGTTTTGTTGTGGTGCCATGTATTAACAAAAGCACAAAGAAAATAAATGCTAATATGGGCGAGTGTTTCAGGTCCACTTTAACCCTTAAAGACCGAAACAATTTTTGTGGTGACTTTCAAAAATTTTTATTTTTTTATTCTTGATATTTAACCTTTTAATAAGTGATTTTTCACAATTAATTTGTATTACTCTTATTTTGCATTTCTCAGGGAGAAAATGCTAAATAAATTCCCTTGTTCTGGGAATAAATTAAAATTAACCATGGGAAAATACAGTATATTTATGGAATTTTCCTGTGTCATTATTATATTTCTTATGCCCACCCTCCAACATAGTCGTGCTCAACCAACCAGTCTAAGCTATTTTTGTACATTTTTTTTTTATTATGACAGTCCTTTTAGTACTAATAAAACATATTGTTTTCCATTCATTCGATGTGTTTTGTCTTCATTTCATCTGAACCTTGGGGGAGGGGACTGTGGTTTTGAGGGTGCTAGAGTATGTACAAAAGAAAAATTACAGAGAAGAAGGCAAAAATGAGAAGATAAAATAGGAGAACAGCACCAGACAGTAAAACCCCAAAGACACATTAATGAACAGACACAAATGACTCATCATAACAATCATAAAATGTACATTTTAACTTGGTTTTACCATCAAAACAAACACAGCAGCTCCTTTAGAACCATGAAGTGTGACTGTGTAAAAATGATCTCCTACCCTCTAAAACGTTGATTACTTTGTTCTGTTCCATCACTAAATCACTACGGAAAATCAAATCAAAAGGCTAGACTAATTAAAGACCTTAAAGCCACGAATTATGGGAAAAAATTGCCAAATTATAACAATTGAATTAGAGGAGATTGAAGTCAGCGTGAGAACGCCCTCCCCTCCCTCCTGAACCCCCGTCTCAGGGGCTTCGTCCTGGCTCTGGAAGCAGAACTGTGGAGGTTAGGAAGTAGATTAACAGCGGCAGCAGGGAAATCACAGGGCGGCACCTTGCACAGATCATGTTCTGCTGACTGATGAGCCCTGCTTCCCTGCAGCTCCACCAGTCTATTCTGATTAAAAAACTTTGCAGCATGCACATAACTTCTTCTGTAGACTTCCATGTGTTCAACCTTCTCCTGTGTCTGTATTTTTCTGTATGAGTACATTCCACTTTCTACATGACTCTACTCTTTTTAATCTGTTTTCCTTCAGTTCTGCCTTAAAAGCGCCCGGTTTCATTCTTTTCTTCTGCAGTAGTATTTGTTTCTGATCAAAACATCCCTTGGTTTTCACTTAGAGGAGTGGAAGGCGAGTGTTTGAGCAGATGTGTCTCGGAGTCTGTTCAGATGGTTTTACCAGCTGAGGCTCAAACACTCCTGTCCTGCCAGCTTGAGAAATGAGAGGAAGCATTTTACAAGTTGAGCAGTTGTACCATAACCTGACTCCCGCTGCACATTTTAACCTCCACAAATGAATGCAGCGATTGTCAGACGTACAGAAAACGTAACACTTCAAATATAATCCGTCATCCATGCACTGCTGACCGGCTGTTCTGCTATTTTATGAGTTATTGTTGGTTTTAGCCAACCTTAAGCCTAATGCAGAAAGCAGAAGCAGTATTTAAAAAAGATCAACCTATTCCAAACGTAAATTCAATTTTCTCAATAAATTGCACATATTCATGGTGAATTCGTAGCACTACCCCGATTTATCGCAGTGGCTCTGGGGATGGGGGTTGGAGAGGATGTCAAATTATGTTTTTGTTTTTCTGCCCCCTTCTTTTTTCTTTCTTTCTTTTTTTCCTCACTTTATCAATATTGTTTTCTTTTCATTTCTGATTGTGCGTTTATGTTGATATAAAAAATGAAGCATAATGTACCAATCAGGGGATCTCAGGTCTGTACTATGTTAAGGCTTCACAACAAAAAATTATCTGAAACATATCCTTGGTGAATTCATTGAGTCTTAGATAAAACTGGTCATTGCAGCTGTCACTCACCCTTTTCTATATCGTCTAATAACTGATTAAAACAGAAAAATGGCAGCTTCAACCCAAACAAACCTTTAAACTCACCTTCCGGAGCCACATCGTCCATCTTTACGTACAATTGAAAACAAAAGAAGCAAATGCTGGAAAAAACGCTGTCAAATATTTTTATTCATGGTACTGCTACACTACATTAAAGCAAATTCCATATACACTCATAATGAGTTAAAATGTTTAGGTTGGATAACACAAATGAAGGAAACCACCAACAAATCAAAGCTACATTTCCACAGACTGTACCACGCTCTGAATAAAATGGAAATGTCATAGTTTACACACATCTGCATTATTCTAGCATCAACTTTTCTTCTTAAAACTACAATATTTAAAATAACACTGTCTTATAATCTTCTTGTGCTGCATCAGCTGATAGTTTACATCATAGCTCTGTTAGCTTAGCTCTGTTTTAGACAGAAAACAGCCACAGTAAAACTACTGATCACCTATTTTTTCTGTTCAGTTTGTGTTGTCAGTAGGTGAACTAAAGATCTGTTTGGAATCGAATAAGGTCAGAGCTGTCACAGTTCAGTCTGAACCAGGGATCAACAAATGGTAACTTAAGAAAAATAATACCATCCCATTACATTTGATTATAAGGCTTCATAATCCTCACAATCAAACTCACCTGTGTTGAAGAAACACTACTATTTTAGCATCAAACTCCATTCCAGCTGGAGCTTTTATCACACATTCACTTTCACCCACTCTAAAAGGTTCTCATCCCATCTGGTCACTTTCTGACTGTTTGGTCAAAGGCCCTTTGGTGTTTGCCTGGCCAGCCATCCGTCTTTCTCAATGACAAATTCATCTGGAATCATGGGGCTTGAATCCAAATATAAAGGCGGGACTAACAGGTGCTGAATAAACCAATCACAGATAAGACGGATGTGATGCTTTTGTCAGAGACGGTGTAATCTGTCATTCAATTTTTATTTTTCAATCAAACAACTGACAAGGGGTGACAGGGTGGTGCAGTGGTTAGTACTCGTGCCTCACAGCAAGAAGGTTCTGGGTTCGATTCCAACACCAATCGATGGGGGTGGGACCTTTCTGTGTGGAGTTTGCATGTTCTCCCCGTATCTGCGTGGGTTCTTTGGGTACTCCAAACACATGCACTGATAGGTTAATCTAAATAGCCCATAGGTGTGACAGTGATTGTTTGTCTCTGTATGTTCAGCCCTGTGATGAACTATCGACATGTCCAGGGTGAACCCCGCCTTCGCCCATAAGTAGCTGGGATGGGCTCCAAGCGACCCCCGTGACCCTAGTAAGGTTAAAGCGGGTTCAGAAAATGAATGAACAACCGACAACAGCTGTAAAGAGACTTGCAGACTAGAACTGACTTTAATTTGCAACAAAAAGCAGTCAATGCATATGACACATTGTGAAACACCCGCCCCCCAGACTTGTGATTGGTCGGTATATAATAGATGATGATGATGATGATGATAGCATATTTCACAGCAACTGACCCAATTCCAGACTGTTTTCTCAGTATTGAATACACTGAGGAAACCAGATACCTGGCCAGGCTAGTTTGGTGTTATTTTTCCTCACCATCGGAGACCAGCAGTGTGACTTACTACTCCCTCTAGTGGTTAAATAAATCCACCATCCTGTCAAAGGAAATCAATTCAATGCATGTCTCTATAATCCAATTCATTACCATCTTTGACAGAATTTTATAGCTTTTTATTCTCAACACTCTATTGATAATTTCTGGTCATTCATTCATTCATTCATTTTCTGAACTGCTATGGGGTGCTGGTTTCTGCACAGCAAAAATTGGAGAGTTGAATCAACTCCCACAGAGTTCATTTTAACTCTTTTTCAGAGTGTATATAGGTCCACACTTTACAGAGTTAAATTAACATTTTCATTGGAGTTAATTATTTAACACTCTGCCAGAGTTGCCTTTTTAACTCAGAAACCTCAGTTAACTTAACACTGACTGATTTAACTACCAACACTCAAAAGAGTTCATAATTTCACCGACCTGGGTTAAATTAACCCATATGGATTTATTATTTACACTGTCAGAGTTTCTTCTTTAACTCAGAGTTAAATTAACACCATGAAAGTAACAAAAATAACACTCATTTTACTTAATTTTCACTCTGAAAGTAGTGTTAATTTTAACCATGAAAAGAGTGAATCCATTAAAAATATCTTAAAATTCAATGTGAACAGGATGATTCAAAGAAAGCTGATGCATTTTTTTTTTTAGAAAATGTATTTTTCCTCTTTTTTCTCTCTGACAGTGACAGTCTGATAGAAACTGCACAGGTTCACCTGGTTTGCCATGCAGGGCCCAGGCAAATTAACTATGGAGAGACGCAAAACAACACTTCTCCCGAGTTAATTTCCACAGGCTTGACAAACTCTTTTCATTAACCCCAACTCTGAATGACATTTGAGTCACAGTGAGTTAAAACTACACTTTGAGAGTGAAAATTGACTCTGCAATGTTTAACCCTGAAATTTCAACTCTCCAATTTTTGCTGTGTATCCCAGTTACCTATAGGTGAAGGTGGGGTTCACCCTGGATGTGACACCAGTTCATTGCAGGGCTGACATATAGAGACAAACGACCGATCACTGTCACATTCACACCTATGGGCAATTTAGATCAACTGATTAACCTATTAGTGCATGTTTTGTATTTCTGATCATTTTTAATATTCGAAAGTACAAATACTACATATAGCCCCTTTATATTTTAGCTGAGTGGAACGTTTTGCAGGCATTAAACAAACCGAAAGTCACTGATTTACGAGAATCTTAGGAAAGGGCGGTGACTGAAAAGCACCGTCATCCTGTCCGCCAGATGGGCTACAGTTCAGGAAAAGTTACACAGACTTTATTTAATGGAATGTTTTTGGGTTTGTGAGATCGTAAAAGTCAGCTAAACGTTCAGTCGCTTGTATTGTTATAGTTAATGTTCATCAATAACCTGATGAAGTTTAAGTTCTGTTGAAGGTTACATGGTTATTTGACATGTTTGTAGAAAAAACAGAGGCATCATGTCATGTGACCTGCAACCAGAATGATGCTCTTATATATTCACAAACAAATTAACATTATACTACAATAGAAATGTGTATATATGGTTGAGTAAATTGCCCAGACATGCAAAAACAAACATCTACATGGCTTATTTTTCTCTTTATATACGTGTGTGCGACTGTTTTTAGAGGCGGTACAAAAATAAATATACACTTATTTAATGTCCATCAGCTGTCCTTTTGGCGTCTGTCCCTGTATGAACCACATACAGCACATGTTATACTCTGTATGTCAGGATCACAGTACGTGTAGGCTATTTTTACAAACACATATGCAAGCATGTTCATTTGTCATGTGCATTTTAGGCCTAAATTAAATCATATCCTCTCCAGTTCATGAATCAAGCGGGGCCATTATCAGCCCGTCCCTCCCTTCGGGCCTCACAGACTCCGAACTGCAGAGGTGAAAAGTCAAACCTCTAAAAGCAAAGCTGAGCTGTGACATCTGATGTCTGAGGTACACCACAGACGCACATTCACACAGCTATGAAGACGAAGAGGAGGAGGAAACTGGGAGTCAAACTGCACACAGAGGCCAAACCGAGGCAGGGAGGAGTTCCACCAAGACCGGGGAGGTTCGCACTCCACTTCCACAGCGACATGAGAACGTAGGATGAGTGGACTGTTCCTCATTTATTAAACTTTCACAATAACAAATGTGATCTTACAGTAATTGCATGATTTGCTGCACAAAGATCAAACATTGAACTCACATCTGGTCGGAGGCTTTTGTCCAGACATTCCAACCACATGAATAAGGCTGGACGTGAACGAGTGAAACAAACAAAACAGCCAGGATCCAGTGTCAGAATACAAGTATTTAACACATTAAAGCCACATTCACCAGAAATAATTCAATTCAGCTTCAATAATAGATATGTTCAGGGTGTTTCAATGGAAATCACATTCGGTTTGTGACGATCTCAGGAGAATACACAACATCCAAACTGAGTTATGAGGTGTTATTTATGTCACTATACGTACAATCACATGAAGATTTACTTTAAATGGACTAAACAGTTTACTTTCTCCAGGTAAATAATACAAAAATACAGGTTTGCTGTTGGAACATTACCTTTCTACAATGCTGCTTATGTTCATTATTATTTTTACCCCACCCCCTGAAGGAGAGGACAGGGGTATTTATATTTATTGCTGTTTTATTTGTTGCACTTTGGTAAGAGCATCCTGAACTAATTTCATTTTTAACTTGGAGTACAATTACAATAAAGCCTATTCTATTCTATTCTATTCTATTCTATTGTTTTGGTTCGGTTTGTTTGTTTCTTTAACACTCTAGCAGGTAAACTATTGGTTGAATTCATACCAAACTGGGTTTATAGATTGCCAGTGACCCAGAACAGATGTGATTACATTTTGGGAAATGTAGGTCAAAGTTCAAATTTTTTATGATTTTTTTTTTTTTTAATCTTTTTTTTTTCCAGTCACTTATAACGGGCAAAATTTCATACATCTCTAGCAACAAAACTACTTGTTGAATTCATACTAAAGTGAATAGATGTGATTACATTTTGGGAAAAGTAGGTCAAAGTTCAAATTTTTTATGAATTTTTGAGATCTTTTTTCTTCTCCCATTTACTTATAATGGGTTAAATTTCACATGTCTATAAAAACATCAATTTTGTTTCAATTTACTTCAAACTTGGCACATATAAAGAGGAAATTGACATGATGACATCAGCACATGCATAGACATGATGACATCAGCTGGATCGATGCCAAAATAAGCTACAATATGTGCAAGGGGCGGGGTTTGTTGTGCCCGGAACCATTTATTATTTTATGAATCTGGGTTGAACGGTGCAATGTAAGACATATTGTTTGACTTAAATGATTTCCATCCAAGATCTCACTTTTCAATCAGAACCCAGAAAGTTTCAGTTTCAAGATTTAAAGCCTTTATTGGCATATGCATAATGAGGAAACATGTTCCCTGTACAATGAAATTCTCACTTTGCTGTCCAGAAAATGGAAAAATATAAATACAAAAAAAAAAACCCCAAAAAAACATGTAGAAGTAGATAAAGGATAAAAACATAAAAAACAAAAACAAGACAGAAAAAAATATGCAAAAATAGTGTAAATGTAAATAGTGCAATTTGTCTGTGCAAGAGAAAGTGTAAACAGGTAAGATAGATAGATAGATAGATAGATAGATAGATAGATAGATAGATAGATAGATAGATAGATAGATAGATAGATAACTGTCGTGTGCTGAAATAGAACTGTAAGGTGCAAAACAAGTGGAAATATTCAAACTGGGAATGTGCAAAAAGACATTTGGATTTATGAGCGTTACCTGTGGTAGTGCAGACAGTGGGAGTGTGTGGTTGTAAACTCTTAGCTGTTTGGAAGTCTGGCAGTGGAAAAGACAGTTATTTAGTCTAGAAAGGTATTCATATCTGTTAAGTGTGTAATAATGGTTCAGACATTCTTCTACTCTGATTAAAAAAAAAAGTAGAAAGCTTCAGATCAATTAATCTTAATCAATTAACATGGATTAATATTAATATTTTATCATAATACTAGAAATAAGAATGCCACATGACCCTCACTAGGACTAAGTGATATAATGGATGGATGGATGGATGGATGGATGGCAATAAATATGTCTTATGCAACCCTGTCCCAAAGAACAGCTCATTTAGCTAAACTCCAGCCCTAGTTTCAGTTTTAATAGAACTGTAAAGCAGCAGTAAACTGTTAGTGAAGGATTCTTCACATTCTCTTCACCTGCCATCACCAGGATGTAGACAGAGCGGAACAGCAAGAAGTGGACATGTTTGGTTAGTTTGAGAGAAAACGAGCGTTTTGGTTCAGATCAGGAAAGGATTGTGGTTTTAGTTCTTCGAGATTGACTCATTTTTTTCCCCTTAATGATCTGTTTTTCCTTAAACTTTACCAAATGCTGCTGTTGAACAGACGTGGATCTGGTTGTGTGTTGTAATGACATGTCCTTCTATGATATATTTGCCCGTTTTTCAGATAAACCATGTAATTCTGTCTGGATATCAACAAAACCTAAATGGATTTTTAATTTCTTGATACATAAACACGATTTCCAGGAGACGCATCTGTTTTTATCATTGACATTGTTTCACTTTCAGAATTACGTGTAAAAACTTTTTTTCCCGTCTTATATAAACAGAACATGCAATAAATTTGAAACTGGAAGATTCCGTTTTAAACTTGTTGAAAACAGATAAGACCAAATAAACACTCTAGTCACTTTTATGCACAGATCCCAGAAAAAAGGTCAGATGGTGAGCCCTCCTTTTGAATGGAACACAGTTTGCCCTGGCTCTCTCTCCACCCGATATTAAAAAATAAATAACAACCAAATAACAATAACAATCACAGCAACACTAAAAAATACTTAACAATAAATGACCCTAGCCCTCCTACTGTAAAATAAAAACACTAAATAAATAAATACAATTATAAAAACTGAAAGTCAGGCTGCAGGTTCCCAGCTCCCTCCTAGCTGAGCTGCTGTTCTGCAGACGTGTAGCCTGAGGAAAAAAACTGTTTTTGAAGCAAGTAGTCCGGGTTTTGATACTTTGTAACCGTTTCTCTGATGGTAGATAATTAAAAAGTCTGTGTGCAGGATGACTTGTGTCCTGTCTGATGCCCAGTGCCTTTTTCCTGCTGTGTTTTGTGTAGATGTTCTGTAGCGATGGTAGTGATGGCGCTCCAAGGATTTTTGATGCCGATTTGACTGTTCTGATCAGGAGTGTGTGGTCATGTGATGTAATGTTCCCAAACCACACCAGTATACCACCAGTCAGAAGGCTCTCTATTGTGCTGCGATAGAAACTGATGAGTATTTTTGTTGACAGACCATATTTTTTTAGACATCTCAGAAAGAACTGTCTCTGGTGGGCTTTTTTGATGCTGCTGCTGATGTGAACAGACCACGACAGTGAATCAGAAATGTGGATGCCTAAGAACTTGAAGTTGACAATTTGACAGCAGTGTTGTTTATGTAAACAGGAGAATGCACTTCCTTTTTGGTTCTGAAGTCGATTATGAGTTCCTTGGTTTTTTCCACATTAAAAGACGAGTTATTTTGGTGACCCCACCTGATCAGGTATCAGGATTTCCACAGCCAAGACCAAGGAGTAACAGAGGTGAGACAGGCTGGACTTTTACACAGCGGACCTACGCTCTGGAATCAAAGGGGCGGTGACGCAGTGTATAGAGTGACGTCTAACTTGCGCGTCGGAAATACCTCGAGCATAGCGGTGTTGCTAACCTCTTCAGAGTCGGCCCGTCAGTCACTGTTCCATAATGTCAGCATGGATAGAGTCCTCCACCTGAAGTGACAACAGTTTGCAGATCTGGGCGTCTCCCCAGTTCGACATCTTTCTGGTCGTGTTGATATGTTTGTTTACTGTTCGTGACCCACACTCATTTTTAAATCCCCCCGGTGCTGGGGTCGCACATGTACTGTCATCAAAATGTCACACCTTGGTTACGGAATGAGAGGTGTTCCTTTTACACAGCGTTCCAGAATCATGACTCCACCTTCATAACAGCTCTGTTACTACCTCCAGAGGTGTTCCAGAGGTGGGGCCAAATGAACCCACCATTTCCTTTTACACAGACGTCGTTCCAGAACAAAGGTGAAATCTTCCAGGAACAGAAGTGCTGTGGAAAAGGAGCTCCAGTGTTTATTTGTTCTTATCTATTTTCTGTCACAAAACCAAGATCAACATTTTTCTCTTTTTTTTTTTCTTTTATTAGCTTTCATTTCTGCTATCTTTATGCAACATTTTTTATTATTATAACCGTTATTTAACCAGGTAAAAAGCTCATTGAGATTAAACATTTTTTCAAGAGTGTCCTGTCCAAGACAGCAGCAGCAGAAGTTACACAAAATGGAAATCACAACCATACATCCACACTAATATACAGAAACACAATGAAGGTCAGTACGAAAAACAAACTAAAAACTAATAAGAACATACACATAAAACATCACCATTATTTTAAAAGGTACTAAAAGTATAATAACCATGTTCTTTAAAAGCATCTCAAAGCCAAATTCAATTCAGTCCATTAGAAAAACATCTACACCCACATTTGTCCTTTTCTCATTGATTTAAAATGACTTTGAATGTATTAAGACACTGCCAACAAACACCCAATTTCATCTGCTTTTATTACTCTCTTTATTCTTTTACTTGTTTTGTTGTTTTAATGCATTTAGTGTGTGAAATTATGAGTTGCCGGCATTTCGACCAGGACCCTTGAACTAATTTATTTATTTATTAAATTCTTCATTCATTTGGTCATTTGTCAGTATTTTTATTGTTTCATATTGTTTCATTCAACACACATACAATACAGAAGAAGTCATCATGTATCTCATTGGGACCTTTTTGTATAAATAAAGGATAAAAAGTAAATTACTCTAGTGTAATATATTAAGTTACAGTTTTACACCTTAATGTATTGGTTTCCAACCTTTTTTAGCTTGTGACTCCATTTTAACATCACAAATTTCTGGTGACCCCGCGCTCCCCGACCAACATTCACGGAGCCCCACTCCACTCAACAATGTCGGAGTGCACCCCCCCACCCCCCACCCCCCCAAGTTAGTAGTAGCCTCCAGCCATACAACAGAATAAAGGTGACAAAGTCTGTTCTGATCCACTGTACAAACATGGAAATGTTTGTGTCCTGATCATTATTTAAGAGCACATTCAGCAATTTACTGCTGATATGTCAGATTTATTTCCTTTCTAATATCAATATTGATACCAGAATTGATGTGTTGCATGACTGCGGTAGTCAACTAATCAGGTTACAACTCAAAATTGTACTATGGTATCACTAAATTACTCTCAATCAACCAGTTAATACTGAATCGAATTGATATTGAATCGAATCGTGATTAATCGATTCAGAACCTTATGAATCGAAATCAAATCAATTATGGAAATTGGCCATGATACCCAGCCTAGTCTATATAATGTATATTATTATGGTCGGAGGCAGTAAATCCAGGTGTAGATTACTGCACATAGGTAGACTTTTATTTTCCTTGGTCAGAATATGTACAGTCAGTCCAGCTGTGATTTACAAGGAGGACAATTAATACTGAACAAACAACTGAAACTATGAATTATGAAAGAGCTGCAGCATCTGAAACTGACCACAATGAACATTTGAAAGATAAACAGAACCACAGTGCTGCAGTTTCAGCTTCACAGTTTGTCATGTCTGTTATGGATTGGGATTGTCTCTGTCAACTCACCATATATATATTTTTTTTAGTAATTATGATTCTCACTATTTTTTTTTTTTTTTTATCAATTACTAGAAATTTCAGGTGAAAAAAACACTGTGCTAAGTGCAATGATTGATGTACAAACCAAAATAAATTCATTCATTCATTCATTCATTCATTCATATTTTTTACCTTGTAAATCTTTATCTGATTTAAATTTGAATTAAACATATTGTTTTCTGTGAACTTACCAACATATACCTGAACTTCTAACCAATACAAAGGCATTGTTAGAGCTAGCTGCTGTTTCATTTATTGAAATTCCTCCTCCATGGAAAAAGCAGGTCAGTTTGGGCATGAAACTCCAGGGCTGAAATAGGGGCCCACTCCGCTCCCGTTTAGTTGTGACTATAAATTGTGTAAATGCTGAAAAAGATCAGTTTCATTAATTCATTATTTTTTTTAACTCCAGTTTGTGACGTTTCTTTTCACTCTAGAATCTTCCCCATCCTCCAGAGGTGTTGAATACAGACTGTACTGTATTTTATCCATCCATCCTCCAGTGTTTCACTATGAAAGCCAATTACGGACACGAGGCCCACAACGCAAATTATGATAATTCTGACATTTTCATATATTTATTAGTAATTTTTTTTCATCAATTACTAGGCATTTCAGGCGACCCCATTTGAATTCCAGGCGACCCCACATAGGGTCCAGACCCCAAGGTTGAAAAACACTGCCTTAATGACGCCACACAATGTCAAAACAAACGCATTATCTTAGAAGTTCTAACTCTTCTATTACTTTCCTTCACCCATCTCCTCCCTCCTTTTCACCTCCACCTCCATCCTCCTTAAAGTTACAGGAAACTATTATGACAAGCGTGCAGTTGTGCAGTAATTTCAGTCCATTAAACTTAATCATAATAGCCTTTCACTTTACATCCAGAACGTTGGCTTTCTCTGTGCCTGAGTGTTATGAGTGATGCAGTTTGGCTCTAAACTCTCTAATCTATCTCCTCTCCAACGGGCCCTGCCCTCGTCCCAGTGTTTCCCAACAACGCCTTGCACTGCGCTGCTGACGTCACTCTTTCCTGCATCCGTGCCAGGAAAAGCGAGATAAGTGATGAAGTAGAAAAGGAAATGCAGGAAACTGGGAGAGATTATGCAGAAAGGCTTTTCTCCTCACTGATGGGCAGCTCCACATTGTCAATAATAAAACAATAGCGGAGATAAAGAAAAGTCCAGTATTGTGTTTTTACTGTCAAACATGACTCACTTGTTTCATCATTTCCTGGCAAATTTCCCCTTGATTTTGCGAGCGAAAAACGATATGCCAGTTGTATAATATTGCTTCTTTTATGACGTTCTATGATTGTTTATAGGCTTTGTATGCAGCCGTGACCAGTAAATTGGTTTATGGGTCTTTAATGTGGAGTGTGTGAGGGCGAGCTGATGGTATGTGCATGAAGCATTCCATTCATGCGGGGGCTGGACAACTCCTTCAAGAACAAATGCTCTCCTTCTCCATGCACATGCATAAGTGCACACAAAAACACACTCCGCATGCTCTTCCACCCACTCTTATCAGCTGCAATTTGTTCCCATGCCCAGATTAACTCTGGCCTCCTGCATATGTTACTGAGATAAAGACGGACTAACATAAGCTGCGAGTAACCATTAGGGGTTAATATGGGAGAGGATGT
Organism: Sphaeramia orbicularis; assembly: GCF_902148855.1. Taxonomy (NCBI): domain Eukaryota; kingdom Metazoa; phylum Chordata; class Actinopteri; order Kurtiformes; family Apogonidae; genus Sphaeramia; species Sphaeramia orbicularis. Next base: position 4,212,100 of record NC_043972.1, read on the forward strand.
AAACAAGTGAGGCCTTCTATGTAACGAGGTTCAGAAATTAAAAACAATAAACAGATGATAGGTTATTTATAAAACTGTACTGGGTGCAGTTTTCTGATACTATTAACCACTATGTGTTGATGCCTACGCTGTTAAAATTCCTTTTCTTTTCCTAATTCTTCTTGTGTGACTCATATCTCAGAGGAAGAGTTTAGTGTTCAAGGATCAACAGGGAAAAGTCCAACCTCTACGCCAGTGTTTTTCAACCTTGGGGTCGCCTGGAATTCAAATGGGGTCGCCTGGAATTTCTAGTAATGGATAAAAATAAAAATAAAAACAAAAACTTACTAATAAAAATATATATGGTGAGTTGAGAGAGACAATCCCAATCCATAACAGACATGACAAACTGAAGCTGAAACTGCAGCACTGTGGTTCTGTTTATATGACAAATGTTCATTGTGGCTGTTTTAAGATGCTGTAGTTCTTTCATAATTCATAGTTTGAGTTATTGTTTGTTCAGTATTGTATGGGAAGGGGTAGGATTAAATAAGTCATAAATAAATAAAAAGTTATAAATAAATAACTTATAAATAAGTTATACTTCCTCCCACTCCTTTTCAAATCTGCAAATAAAGTCATGTATATGTTTTTGTTTGTTTGTTTGTTTGTTTTGCATGACTTCTTACAACCTGTTTTATTTCTAAAGACCAAGTAAGATTACTTCGTCTTGTTGCATATTCAAAATCAGGGGTCACCAGTCCTGGTCCTCGAGGGCTACTATCCTGCATGTTTTTGATGTATCCCTCTTCCAACACACCTGATTCGAATGATAAGCCTATCACCAAGCTCTGCAGAAGTCTGATAACGACTGTCAGGTGTGCTGGAAGAGAGAAACATCTAAAACATGCAGGATAGTAGCCCTCAAGGACCAGAGTTGGTGACCTCTGTTCAAAATAAACTAAACTAAAAAAAAAAAAATTAATTGTCAGCCTTGTAAATCACAGCTGGACTGACTGTACATATCCTGACCAAAGAAAATAAAATTCTCCCTTTGTGCAGTAATCTACACCTGGATTTACTGCCTCCGTCCATAAAAATATACATTATATAGACTAAATGTCGTCTTAAATTAATGTTTATTTGCATCATTGTATAACGAACTATTACATGATCATAAACAAATTAAATTTAGCAAAAAAATGTCTCGCGACACGGTGTCTTGGGCGACACGGTGGTGCAGTGGTTAGCACTCGTGCTTCACAGCAAGAAGGTCCTGGGTTCAATTCCAACACCAGTCAATGGGGGGTGGGACCTTTCTGTGTGGAGTTTGCATGTTCTCCCCGTGTCTGCGTGGGTTCTCTCCGGGTACTCCGGCTTCCTCCCACCATCCAAACACATGCACTGATAGGTTAACTGGTTAATCTAAGTTGCCCATAGGTGTGAATGTGAGAGTGGTTGTTTGTCTCTATATGTTCAGCCCTGAGATGAACTGGAGACTTGTCCAGGGTGTACCCCGCCTTCGCCCCTATGTAGCCGGGATAGGCTCCAAGCGACCCCTGTGACCCTAGTGAGGATAAAGCGGGTTCAGAAAATGAATGAATGAATGAAAAAAAAGTCTCAGTTTTGAATGTCTGGGGTCACCAGAAATTTGTGATGTTTAAACAGGTTCATGAGCCAAAAAAGCTTGGGAACCACTGCTCTATGCCAATAGCATGACATGGGCGTACCCCAGGGCTCAGTTTTTGGACCGCAACAGTTTATCAAGGATGTCAATAATCTGCCTGAAACATGTCCTGGGGTTGGCTGCCAAATGCACAGTGATGATGCAGTCATTTATGCATCTGCAAGCACAACTAGCAAGAACACTGACAGGCCTTCTGAATGTTCATGCCTGGTGTCAGACTCGATTAAGTCCTCCCACCTGATACGGAGTGTTTCAGTCTGTTTTTCTACAAGCAAATGTTGCAAATGGGGCGGCCGTGGCTCAGGAGGTAGAGCGGGTCATCCAATAACTGAAGGGTTGTCAGTGTGAATACCGCTCTGTCCTAGTCAGTCCGTTGTGTCCTTGGGCAAGACACTTCACCCCCCTTGCCTTCAGTGTCACTCACTCACTCACTCACTATGAATGTGTATGAATGTTCAGTGGTGGTCGAAGTGGAGTGAATTGGCAGCCACGCTTCCGTCAGGACAGCTGTGGGTACAAATGTAGTTCACCACCACCAGAGTGTGAACATGAGAGGGAATGAATAATGGATCAATAATGTAAAGTGCTTTGGGTGCCTAGAAAAGCACTATAGAAATCGAATCCATTATTATTATTATTATTATTATTATTATTATTATTATTATTATTATTTTTAGGGCTGGGCAAGTTAACACATTATTACTGCGTTAACGCATTCATTAAATAACACTGACAATTTTTTTTTATCTCCCGTTAATGCCGTTCTGCCTTTCAAGCAAGTCTTAGTTCATGTTAAGTTTATGTAAATACATTGGTTGTGTTTAGGTATAAAATGCCAACCTTTGAACTAACCTTTCCTTATTTACGATGTGATTGTTGCATTAGCAGTCATTTTAAGTTTATAATAATTACATCTATGCATTCTCCATGAATATGCATATCATTAATAGACATAACTAATTGAATTATTTTGTCTTTATTTTATAGTTTCACTCTGAAATAGTCTGAAATATCACTGAAAGGAAATACACGCTGTTGATGCCGGCAACCCCCCCCATAACTATGCGATTAATTGCGATTAATCATGATTAAAAATTTTAATTGCTGCCCGCACTAATTATTATTATTATTATTATTATTATTAATAATAATAATAATAATAATAATAATAATAATAATAATAATAATGTTGATGATGATGATGATGATGATGATAATAATAATAATAATAATAATAATAATAATAATAATAATAATTCCAAAAAAATGAGACTGAAATGATTTCTGAGACTATTACTGTGGTTGTTAATATTAAATGTTTATGAAGATTCATGGCTATACCAAAAATATTGCCGACCCTATGCATAAAAAGTGTTTCTTTGGCCTGTGCTGTGGGAATGTTTCGCCCTGACGATGCATCTGTGATGTGATCATATGTAGGAGCAGCTGATGAGGAGGAAAAGCCTTAACCAGTGACCTAAGGGTTCAATGAGGAAGATTTGTGCAAACTTATGAACTTAAGTTTGTGTGGGAGTCTGTAGGAGGTGGTCAACGGTTGACAGCTAATTCTATCCATGACAACAGCCACAATACACTGAGTTATATGTAGAGAATTTGTGAGGTTTTTTGGAGTTTTTGTTTTTTGTTTTTTTTTTCTTCCCAAGTTCTTCAGTTGCTCCCTTCTGCTCCTCAACAGTTGTAACTGGTTGCAATAGGCAAGGCAATTTTATTTGTATAGTACAATTTATACACAAGGTAATTCACAGTGCTTCACAAAAATGGAAAAGAGACAGGTTAAAAACACACAAAACATATTCAAAAAAACATGAATAATAATCAATTCAAGTAAAGTAAAAGACAGGAGTGCAGATGGAACCCTTTCAGTTGTTCTATGAACTGTTGAACAGAGCCGTTTTCTGCCTGGACTTGAACATTGTCAGAGTAGAGGCCTGTCTCACATCATCAATCAAACTAAATTGATTGCTCCCATTAGCTTATAACTACAGTAAGTAAACATCATAAAAATAAAACAGCTTTCAGCACAGATTCTGGCAAGAGTTTCATGTAAGTGCACAAGCGTGGCTGTCTTCAAACAGCTAATTAGTCAAAGGTGAAAGTGTGTTTGGCACTAACACGAGAAATACCAGTTTAACAGTTTATGTTCACACGGTGACATTAACCCTCCGGTATCCGGGTGCGCCTTTTAGGCACACTTTGCACTTCGTTTTAAAAAACTTCATATTATTTTTCACAATTTAAATAAGGTTAGAATTCAAAAGTTGTTCATTTTTGCATGATCTTTAAAATTCTGACCACCAACTAAACTGTGCACATTGTAAACAAAAGAAAATGACCAGACTAGCATCTGTCTGCCAAGTGTGCCTAAAACGCACTATTTCTTCCATTTGATCTGTATGATTAGGGCTGAGCTGGATTTACTAAAATAAAATCAAATTAGAGCAGAAAAATAAATCAATATATAATATTTCATAGTTTGATTTATAGGTGTGCATTTTTGGCACACTTGGTGACAGATGCTAGTATTTTTGAACATTTGACCTAGCAGCAAAAATATTAATGCAAATTAACCGATGTTGGAGTTCATCATTGACATATGCCAGGATGAAAAAATCTAATAATATGTGATCCACTTTTTATGTAGTATATTGAAAAAAAAATATTCTTTTGTGTTTTTTGCATTAAAATGGTTTGTTTACATTACAAACACGGCATTTAAAGGGTTAAAAAATGTGACAATTATTGAGTATTTGGTATTTTTATTTATGGCTCAAGTTGATGAAATAGAAAAAAGTGTAAAAGAATTAAAAACAAACTACCAGTATATTAATTTTTTTTTAAAAAAATTATTCCACAAGTGTGCCAAAAAGACACACTTGGTGCTTAGTAAGGGCCTTGGTGGACGGGATACTGGAGGGTTAAGTCATCAATACAACCAATTAAAATGGAGTTAAAAAATGCATAACCAGACAGGTTCTTCATTAACAAGAAGTGTGTCACTAGATTTATATAAATGCAGACTGTTCTGTTTGGATGTTCTGAATAAGACCTTATTATGAATGCATGTTCTATATAAGATGTAAGAAACACAGATATAGTTTTAGCTTTTGGAGGATTCACTGGATGTGTACACTGATCAGCCATATCATTATGACCACTGACGGGTGAAGTAATGAGCTTTGTTATCTCATTAGAAAATGTGGATGTTCTGTTGGTAGAAGAACGACAAAGGGATTAACCACGGATTTTTAATATTGTTACAGATTTATCCACTACAAATGGAACTGCTGTCAGTGGGTGGGATTTATACGGCAAAAAGTGATGATTTGATCTTTTAAAAACTGCAAAATGGGCAAGAGTAGGGATCTGAGCAACTTATCTGGACATTTTGAACAGTTAGGTCTCTGAAACTGCAGGTCTTGTTGGGTGTTCCTGGTCTGCAGTGGTTAGAACTGTGAGGAAAGACTACCTGATCTAAATCCAGTGGACCTTCTGTGGGAACATAACATTATCAACACCACAGATGCTTATAATCTGCATTCTCAGGATCTTTTCTTGTTGTCTGTTCCTAAAGTTAGAACTGAACAGGGGAAAAAGGCCTTCAGGTATGCGGCCCCATTCACCTTGAATGAACGACAAAAAGACCTGAAACTGAAGGATCTGGTTTGGTTGGACACTTTTAAGAGGATGTTGTATGACTTAGAGAGGGACACATCTGGCTGCAGATGTTTTACCTGACGCACTTTTGTCTACATTCCATGACCACTTTTTGCAGAGTTGACTTTGGACAGTTTGACTTGTCAATGTGCTTTTTATGTATTCGTTTTATGTATGGAAGTCTGTCTGTAACTATTTAATGTACTGCTGCCCGTCTTGGCCAGAACACTCTTGAAAAAGAGATTCTTAATCTCAGTGAGGTTTTCCTAGTTAAATAAAGGTAAAATAAAAATAAATAAATAAAAAATATCATGTACCACTGACCTGAGACATGGACTGTAGAAGACCTCTGAAGGTGTGCTGTGGTATCTTGCACCAAGACGTTAGCAGCAGATCCTATAAGTTCAGACATGGGGCCTCTGTGGGTTGGATTAGTTTGTCCAACACCTCCCACAGATGCTCAGTGGTCCTGAGTTTATGGATGTCCTTCCTTTGTCCATTTTTGCTCAGTACGAACCACTAACCACTGCAGACCAGGAGCACCAAACCAGACCTGCAGTTGTGGAGATGCTCTGACCCAGTCGTCACCACTGTTGCTCATTTAGCTCCTTCCAACACATGAGCTTCGAGGACTGAACCTTCACTTGCTGCTTGATAAAGCCCATCTACTGAAACATTCCACTGTAAGTAAACAGTGGATATTTTTCCCACTTCACCTGCAGGTCATGGTAATGCTATGGCTGGTCGCTCAGATGTGGCTGGTCACATGAGCGATGAATAAGTGAATAAGTGTTCACTACTTCCACCATTTTTATCTTACCGGCCGTAAGCTATTGTCGTCATCGTCGTCTGTCGTCGCCGTCGTACAAAAATTTCAATTGTCTTCTTCTCCGAAACTACAATTACGATTGACTTCAAACTTGGTATACAGCTTTGGATTCGGATCTGATTCTGGATTTGGTGCCACTTTGAAAAATGTCCCCATTATCAGAGATAGGAAGTGGATGGATGCAATAACTCAGTAAATATAAATGATATCCAGTGTAAATTTCTCCAGTCCAGCCCTGATGGGGAGATGACCCAAACATAATGTCCACATGCTGATCAGGATCTTCTTCTGGATCCGGGAACTTATGGAAAATTTCACATGGGCTCTTATGGGAAAAACATTTCAATCGTCTTCTTCTCCCAAACTCCAGTTCTGATTGACTTCAAACTTGGTATACAACTTCTGTATGATGATGTCAACACAAGGGATTGAAATGATTTCCATCCTGATCTGATTCTGGATTTGGTGCCACTTTGAAAAATTTTCCCATTATAACAGATAGGAAGTGGATTGATCCAATAAATCAGTATCAGTGATATCAAGTTGGAATTAGAATTTTTTACAGATCTGATTGGAATATGAGCAAAACATGGACTATTTCTGTAATAGAATAAATACACAGAACTGGGTGAGAATAAATGGCATCTGGATTCATTTCCCAAAGCTTTTAATTTGGCCGGTAAGCTACAGGGCTTGGTCCTATTTTTTTTTTTAAGTTCAGTTCAGTTCAGATGGTGCACTAAGTGTTATTTGTGCATTGGTCCTATTTTTCCAATGTGTAGGTAACATGAAAATTGTGTAATAGTATACATTTATTTTTTACCTCGGAGGTTATGTTTTCATCAGGGTTTGTCTGTTTGTTTGTCTGTTAGCATGATAACTCCAAAATTTATAGACGGATTTGGATAAAATTTTTAGGAAATGTTGATACTGGCATGGGAGGGGGGGGGGGCTGATCTGCCTTGGAGGAGGTTTGTTATGGTGATAATTTGCTTTGGGTATTTACTTTGGCTGGTTGTATTGTGTTTTTTATATGTCCAAAATAAAACATTCTTTCATTCATTCATGAAAGACTTGCGTAGATGTGACGTTAACTTCTTCAAGATGCTGGATGATGGAATTAAAGGTTTTGCGCAGTGGAACGACTCAGTGGACGTTTGGAAGGCTGCTTATAAACAGGAATATTAAAGGAATATTCAGTTTCATTTGCCATAAAATCAGCCTAGAAAGACTCCTGTCTTGTTAAGGGCAAAGAGTAGTTTGTGCATGAAACATAGTCACTGACTGCAATAATTTTACAGTTCCCCTTTTTCACGCCCATATAAGCTGACCTGGGGGTTTGTTTAAATTCTGTCTGTCTAGCGGCTTTTCTTTCTTTCATGTCTGAATTTTTTTTTTTAACAACGTCTCTGTATTCCCAGATACGAGCATTGAATTATGTACTGAATACTCTGCTATTAGAGTATTACTGATTAAAACAGTGGCCTAACTACAAAAATAAGGACAAAGATGTAATTAAGCAGACTTATCCCTTAAGAAGAATCTTTCCGGTTGACTACCGTTACTGCAGATTTGTCTTTGTGTCTTAAAACACACAAAAAACCCCTCCTGGCATGCTAACCATATCAGTTCCTGTTAGCCGGTAATTGCTGGGTAGCACTGAATCCAGAAAAGATCCCATCAAAAAGCTTCAGAGGAAGACACAATGATCCTGGGATTACTTTTAAATGGTTTCTGTGGAGGCAGCTGCTGTTCTACAGTGAAGGCTTTTTTTCCTGACTTGCACAGCAGTAAGGCCTCGGTCGCAGAATGTAGATGTGTGGTTTATCTGGTTAACATACGCCGCAGTCTGCAGATTTATACTGTACATTTCACTTCTCCCTTTCTCCCCTCTGATTCATACATGTTTCACAATGACGAATTTTATTACCACCAAGAATTATTTGGAAATAATCTCCCTGTTGTGCATTTTGCTTCTTCTTGGTCGTCGTTCCTGTGTTTGTGTCCAGGTCTTGCCCTTTTCTGTCAGCGGCGTTACCGAGACCAGGCCTCGCTCATTTCACAAGACGGCTGATGTGAAGCAAAACATTCTTTTCCTTGGACAAACACTGCCAGCATGCAAGTGGAATCACATTTTGTTTGCTTTTGGAGAAAAAAGAAGATGAAAAAAGTGTTGAATCTGGAATGGCACCAGCTCGTCATTGTCATGTAATGAGATAAGCATCTTCTCTGACACTGTTTTCTGAGCAGAGATGTGTTCACTGAAAAAAAAAAGTTTTTTGGTGCAGTAATATTTATTAGGTTATCTGTCACAATTTTTATTTTCTAATTGTAAGTATCAGTGAGAACTGGAATTATTCAAGTAAAACTAAATATGTCACTTGTGTAGTAAATAAACTGTGTGGGAAGAGTAAGTTGTATTATGTATTTTCACACAATATTCAAAGGTTATAGTCATTACACATGAACCTAGAAATACCTGCAGAAGAAATGTGTAAAATGTAGTGTAAATGTTACTTAAATATTGTCCAGTAATAAAAGTTACAAAAAGTATTGTAGTGAGCCACACTGATTGTAATGGGGGCAGTTTATGCCGAGTCATAACTCACGTAGTTTACAGCGTCATTGTGTCATGTGACGGTGCGCTACCTTGCAAGTTGTAAATATTTGTTAAAAGCAAATTGTTGTTCTGTGTTCTGTAGTTCTATGACTCAAGTTCTGCCTGTAGGGGAGAGGATCTGAGTGAACTGGGTGGAAGGAATATTTCAGTTTGACACCATGACTGAATAGTCTGTGCTGCTGGCAGACAGTCTATGCTGTTTTTAACACGCATTGTTTTATGAAAGTAAATGTCACTGTTGAGAAGAGTAACCAATGTTCACTCTGGTGACTTTGTTTTACCAAAACATTACAGTATTTGAAAATGACCTTGAAAAGCCATTAGCTTTGGGTGCATTAGTATTAGCATTTTTTAGCTTAAAGCAGTCAGACTGTAACTAAAACTTACAAAGAAGGAGAAAGTAAAATTCAATGACCATATTAATCATCATCAGTAAATTACCTGAGGTTCGCTAGTAAAATAAACATATATCCTTAAGTAAAGTTTACCTGATGATCGTCCGTGTAGAATTTACTTACAATTCTAAGTGCAAATACTTTCCTAAGTTTTCCTAAGTAAATAACACCCCCAGTTTCTTACAGTGTAGTTTCCTCATCACTGGTTCAATGTAGCCTGTGTACTTTTACTGTATAAAATGGTACTTTTACACTTTATGCCTCTGTTGCATTTCTGTGGTGAATATTGTGTTTTTCCTCCACTAGATCCATCTTATCTTATCTCTTTGTGTTAGTTTGAAGGATTAAGTGTTCCTTTAATTTTTCTATATCTTCACATAGATCAACTCTTTGATTTGATTGAAAACACATTGTACCAAAGCTGAAAAATGAGGAATGTTTTTCTGAGCTCATGAAAAGTTGACTTTTACAGATAGGTGATTCTCAGAGGACAGCAACGCCGTGAACAAATGAGGCTTATGCTGTCGAGAGCCGACAACCAGGGTGTATCCTAGGAATCCCCCCAGTCCTCTGCTCCCCCAAGCATTTGAAAAAAAAAAACAAAAAAAAAACACCACCTGGTGCCAAAATGACATCATGTAAACTCAAGGCAGTGGCATGAAGACAAATAATTATTAGACAATCGATATGAACTCAGTTTGAGCTACATCAGCCTGATAGTGGTAGAATAATGGTCAGAGAACCAATTTTTTTCCCACAAAACTCCACTTAGTGAATGAAAATGACACCATATGAACTCTGGATGGTAGACAGAAAATGGACATTTGTAACATGATCAACATGAACCACATTTTATCTCAATCGGCCTATTACACTGGAAAATATCTAAATCTTACAAAGTTTGTTTTTCTCATTTCTAGTCCAAATGTCTCATCACACTTAAAATAAGACATAATCACCTAAAGAGGAACTTTTCAGTGAGATAAAAGAACTTATTTTTAGACAGTAGATCTGGAAAATTTTATTTCAAGAAATCTTAGCAAGATCATTTTCACTTGTAGCCCTGCAATGAACTGGCGACTAGTCCAGGGTGTACCCCGCCTTCGCCCCTATGTAGCTGGGATAGGCTCCAAGCGACCCCCATGACCCTAGTGAGGATAAAGCGGGTTCAGAAAATGAATGAATGAATGAATTTTCACTTGTTCCATCGGCAGATTTTTTTTTTTTTTTTTTTTTTGCTTGAATTAAGTAAAAAAAAAAAAAACAACAACAACTTTTGAATTAAGCAAAAAAAAAAAAAAAAAAGTCTGCTAATGGAACAAGTGAAAATGATCTTGGCAAGATTTCCTTTGAACCTTCGAATGTTCTTGTAGGTTTTATGAACATTTACATAATCAGTAAATAAAATATAGGGAAATAATATTGTAACAGATTGTGATGAATCACTTAGGAAAGCTTAAATATAAGAAAAATTCAGAACAAAAATAGTTCTTGGTATTTAAGGGTTAAATTCAGAGAGGTTTTGGATGCAGATTATGTACTACTGTGGTCTTTTAGGGTCTGAATACTTTTTCCACTAGTGTCCATTATACAAGAACAAACAAAGAAAGTCAGAAATGACATCTCTGACCTTTGACCCTCGCAGGTATCTCACACTAACAGATCTACCCTCAGTGTGTGTGTTTGCCTTCCTGGCCTCCTTCCACCATCACGTAGGAGCTGGACAATAGATGGGAGCAGCAGGGACAGGGTGGTCTCTGTGATAGCACTGACCCCGATACACTCCACATTTCCACTTCCTCTGCTGCTCCCAGACGATGCATCATTCCTACCGTGTGACAGTGACGCTGTCAGCTCCGTGTCCAGTATTCTATCTGGGGACCTTTCAGCCTTTCCCGCCTCTCGTCCGGATGTCTGTCCGTCTGAATGTAAAGAGACCTTCTGTCAGATAATTTACGCGCACAGATGCAGCTACTGCAGCAGAGGCGCTCTGACATGGTCCTCTGCAAGGCTGTTAGGCTAATCAAAATAGCATTTATGTCTTTTCCATTATTCACCTCAGAACAGTAGGTGATCAGGGTGGTCGGACGACTTTTTCAACCCTGACGAATGTTGGCATCAAGAACAGACAGATGGATGCTGAGAGGTCAGGATCAGGATTAACTTTATTGTCCCATACTGGATATTTGTTTTGGACAATCAGACTGATCTCATGAAATCGCGTTGTATGTCACACCAGTCCTTATGACATTTGGCGTGCTATACATATGCATGTTTATCCTTTCACATCTTATTCCTGTCATGTCTGCTCCCAGACTGTGTCTGTCTTTTCTGTTTTCTCTGTCATTTCCTGTTTTATTTTGTTAAGTTTCCCTCTTGTGTCATGTCTGGTGTCTTTACTTCCCCTCCTTGATTGTTTCACCTGCTCCTGATTACCTGACTCCTCCCTGATTATCTCCACCTGTGTCCTATTGTCTTCCCTCCCTCTTGTGTATTTAAACCCTGTGTTTTCCCCTGTTTCTTTGCCAGTTTGTGTTCTACCTTTGTGTGCTCACTTACCAGCGTTTTTGGATACCTGTCAGTCTGTCTGCCCGTTCTTGACCGTTTTGCCTTCCGACCACCGAGTCCTGCCTGTTCCTCGTCTGACTGCTCGTCTGGTTCTGACCTGGTTCGTACATCGACTTCTGATTCTGCCTATTCCCTGACTACCTCAGCCTCCAACGTGTTACCTTGTGTTTCGACCCTCGCCTGACCCTGACCGTGAGTAGCCTTTCCCTCATGTCCCGTTGCCTCCTGAATTGCCCTCCTGTGTATGACCTGGTTTGTTTTTTGACTATCCTCGGTTTTGCCCTAGTCGGGGTGTTGACGGGAATCCTCCGGCTCGGCCGTTCTGACCATCCATATTCTCCGTTCACAGCCCGGACGAAGAGTCCAGTATCACACGCCTTCATAGACGTGTTAACAATTTGTGCTGTGTTTTTACTACCGTGATTGTGTTTAATAAACACTCTCAATTGGTCATCTGTGTTCTGGTCTTGCATTTGGGTTCAGCATTTGTACTAGTCCCATTACAGTACAAACTGGCCAATAAGATGAACCCAGCAGACCTAGACCAGGTCCGGGAGGCAGTTCGGTCCCAGGGGCAACGCTTAGGGGGACATGAACAGATTTTGCACTCCCTAATGGATAAGATGAATCAGCTGTCCGTTCAGTTTTCCCAGTATTCTGGTAACCAGGCTTCTGCTCCGGTCCCACCAGTCGAGAACATTAACTCTGTCTCACCCGTTAAAGCCTTGGAGGAACCTAACATCCCACCTCCATCTAAGTACACAGGTAACCCTGATACTTGCCGTAATTTTTGTACGCAACTGCAGCTCATTTTTGATTCCCAGCCCCGCCGTTTTGCTAATGAGTCAGCTAAGGTTGCATATATTGCTAGCCTGTTGGAAGGCCCTCCTTTAAGCCTTTTCAACGCAGCCTATGAACAAAGGTCTCCCATCACTCAGTCAGCCTCGAGTTTGATGGCTGAGCTAAAAAGGATTTATGACCATCCTATCCGTGGACCACAGGCCGGTCAAAGACTCATGAGGCTGAGGCAGGGAGATCACCCCATAAGGCAGTATGTCAGTGAGTTTCGTTCGTTGGCAGCAGAATCTGAATGGAACGAGAAGTCTCTGATCTCTGCGTTCCAGAGCGGTCTTAACCGCACTATCGGTCGTGAGATGGCGCTCCGGCAGGAACTCCATTCACTGGATGAGGTCATCGAGGCAGCTATTCGGGTCTCTGACCAGTCGGCGTTTTGGCAGCCAGAACCATCATGGAACCGCCAGCCTTCTGTGAGTAAGCCCCACACAGAACCCCCTCACCCAGTACCTGAGTCCAGCGGGGGTTCGAAGGTGGAACCGATGCAAGTGGGCTCTGTTCTTTACACGATTCAACTTTTCACTGTCATATCGGCCTGGTTCTAAAAATGTGAAACCTGACGCTCTGTCTAGACTCTTCATGCCCGTCAACTCTGATTCTGAACCGGGACCTATCCTCCCTGAGACCTGTGTGGTGGGGCGGTGCAGTGGGAGATTGAGAAATCTGTTATTGATGCTTTACAAGACTGTGATATCCCGGCTGGCGTTCCGCCAGACCGTCTGTTTGTCCCTGATCACCTCCGCCCGCAGGTCATCCACTGGGCTCACACATCCAGGCTGACATGTCACCCGGGAGTTCAGCGGACTGTTTTCGTTATTAAACAGCGTTTCTGGTGGCCCGCTTTGGAGAAAGAAGTGGCGGAGTATGTCGCTGCCTGTCCCGTCTGTGCTGCGTGTAAGACCTCCAATAACCTCCGGTTGGTCAATTACACCTCTCTACCTGTTCCCAGTAGACCCTGGTCTAATGTTTCACTAGACTTGTGACGGGGCTGCCCCCGTCTGATGGAAATACCACTGTGTTGACCATTGTTGACCGTTTTTTCGAAGATGGCTCACTTTGTTCCACTACCTAAGCTCCCCTCTGCTAAGGAGACAGCAGAGGCCATGTTATATCATGTCTGTCGATTACATGGTTTTCCCAGAGACATTGTTTTCGGACAGAGGTCCTCAGTTTGTCGCACGTTTTTGGCGTGCTTTTTGTTCCCTTATTGGGGCATCTGTTAGTCTGTCCTCGGGCTATCACCCACAGTCCAACGGTCAGACTGAGCGGCTCAATCAGGTGCTGGAGGCCGGTCTTAGAGTTTTGGCCTCCCAGAACCCTGCTTCCTGGAGCCGCCAGCTGATCTGGGTTGAATATGCCCACAACTCGCTGCCCTGTGCTTCTTCTGGTCTGTCTCCTTTTCATGTAGTTTGTGGTTATCAACCTCCTCTGTTCCCGGCCCTGGAGAAGGACGCCAGTGTCCCCTCAGCTCTGGCGCTGATAAGGAGATGCAAGAGGACTTGGATTCGCGCCAGACAAGCTCTGTTAAAGGCCTCGGGGGTCTACAAGACAGCTGCAGACCGGCACAGGACTCCAGCCCCAGTCTACCAGCGCGACCAACGTGTGTGGCTGTCAACCCGTCATCTTCCCTTGAGGGTGGAGAGCCGCAAATTGGCACCCAGGTTCGTGGGCCCATTTCCTATCTCAAAAATTATTAATCCTGTCTCTGTCCGTCTGAAGCTACCTAGGACCATGAGGATACACCCGACCTTCCACGTGAGTCAAGTTAAACCGGCTAAGGAGAGCCGGTTAGTTCTCCCACCCAGCACCACCGCCACCCCGGATCATTGATGGAGGTCCAGCTACACTGTACGCCGGCTCCTAGCGGCCCGTCGCCGGGGAAGAGGATTCAATACTTGGTGGATTGGGAAGGATACGGCCCTGAGAGCGTTCCTGGGTGCCTGCCTCTTACATCCTGGACCCGGACCTGATCCGGACTTTCATCGCTGCCACCCGGAGGTTCCTGGGCCGTCCGGTGCCGTCCCCTAGAGGGGGGGGTACTGTCATGTCTGCTCCAGACTGTGTCTGTCTTTTCTGTTTTCTCTGTCATTTCCTGTTTTATTTGTTAAGTTTCCCTCTTGTGTCATGTCTGGTGTCTTTACTTCCCCTCCTTGATTGTTTCACCTGCTCCTGATTACCTGACTCCTCCCTGATTATCTCCACCTGTGTCCTATTGTCTTCCCTCCCTCTTGTGTATTTAAACCCTGTGTTTTCCCCTGTTTCTTTGCCAGTTTGTGTTCTACCTTTGTGTGCTCACTTACCAGCGTTTTTGGATACCTGTCAGTCTGTCTGCCCGTTCTTGACCCGTTTTTGCCTTCCGACCACCGATCCTGCCTGTTCCTCGTCTGACTGCTCGTCTGGTTCTGACCTGGTTCGTACATCGACTTCTGATTCTGCCTATTCCCTGACTACCTCAGCCTCCAACGTGTTACCTTGTGTTTCGACCCTCGCCTGGACCCTGACCGTGAGTAGCCTTTCCCTCATGTCCCGTTGCCTCCTGAATTGCCCTCCTGTGTATGACCTGGTTTGTTTTTTGACTATCCTCTGTTTTGCCCTAGTCGGGGTGTTGACGGGAATCCTCCGGCTCGGCCGTGCTGACCATCCATATTCTCCGTTCACAGCCCGGACGAAGAGTCCAGTATCACACGCCTTCATAGACGTGTTAACAATTTTGTGCTGTGTTTTTACTACCGTGATTGTGTTTAATAAACACTCTCAATTGGTCATCTGTGTTCTGGTCTTGCATTTGGGTTCAGCATTTGTACTAGTCCCATTACAATTCCGTGACATTTGATTGCATGTCAATGCACGCCAAGATCTCTAGTTTACATATCCATAACCCCTAACCCTAAATCTAACCCCTACCCACTAAACTGCGTGGTATTTGACGTGGCGTGAATATACAAGCGTAAAGATTATAATGCATACAGATAACACGCCAATTAAAAGTGGCGTGTTATCTGTACGCAATTCATGATATCATGTCGTGGACAACAGCGCTACACGTTTCTGCAATCACATTCAGACACATACGACAACTAGAAGCACTCGGAGAGCGCAGACCTCCGCCAAGGCAGATCAGTGACCTGGATTTGGATGAAAATTTCAGGAAATGTTGATACAGGCACAAGGAACAAATAATTAAATTTTGGTGGTGATTGGGGGTGGGGGGGGTGAGGGGGCCACTGATCTGCTTTGGCGGAGGTCTGCGCTCTACAATTGCTTTTCTAGAAAAGACAGCGCAGACCTCCGCCAAGGAAGATCAGTGGCCCCCCCACCCCCGATCACCACCAAAATTTACCGTACTTTCCGGGCTATAAGCCGCAGGTGTCCACGTTGTGACATGAGATATTTACATAGAAAGATGGTAAACAGAAAGATGATTTAAATATTTATTTCCATACCTTAACTGCTTTTTTCCAAACAGTGCCTGTAACACGGCTCCATCACACTCCTTCTACATCTCTCCTCCGTAGTTGCTCAATGGCACTTCTGTGCTGCAGCTCTATTTCCTTCTTTACAGACACATTGATTGCTTTTAACTTAAAAGCTGCAAAATATGCATTTTTTCATGTGTTTTCCATGATGAGGGTTTGTGCATGACACGCAAAATGGTTGTTAAAAGTTAAGATTAAAACTTCTCCTCTTCATCACCTCTTCCACCAGTCTGTCACTTTTGCGCTTCCTGCTAGAGCGCCCCCTGGTGGCCGTTAGCCTGTAAAAATTTATACTCGAGTTGCATTGCTGTATAAGCCGCAGGGTTCAAAACGAGAAAAAGGTAGCGGCTTATAGTCCAGTACAGTAATCATTTGTTCCTTGTGCCAGTATCAACATTTCCTGAAATTTTCATCCAAATCCATCCTTAACTTTTTGAGTTATAAGGATAGTAATAATAATAATAATAATAATAATAATAATAATAATAATAATAATAACGGATTGGATTTTATATAGCGCTTTTCTAGACACCCAAAGCACACACAGACTGACAGACAAACCAATGCAAACAAAAACATAACCTCCTTGGTGGAGGTAACAAAACACACCCAGTCACAAAGTCTTGTAGTCAGCATAATCACAATTATTTATTACACATAATCTATATTGCACTTTTGCCTCCAAGGTAAAAATAAATAGAATAAATGTAACTAATTGATACAACAAATGAATTTAAAAAGATGAGAGTAATTCCATTCCTTAAAGAGTATAGAGAGGAAAAGCATTAAAACACATGGGGTTAACATTAACCCTAGTCCTAACTTGTCCTGTCCTCAGTGACAGTTTCAGGCCTAAAAGAGTTGAATTAACTTTGAAAGGCAGGAGCAGCTGCCATGGGTAAGAAATGAAATTGACATGGTGGCCAAAGTGTTTATGCTGTAACCTGGCAATTTTGTGGAAAACAAGATGGATGCCCACTGGCCCCTCCCATGATGTTTGATTGGATTTAAATCCCACTGCTGCTTCACACAAACCAGTTTTAACTTGGAAAGTGCAATTGTCCCCTGCTCACTCATGCATGAAAACCTGGGTCTGTCAGTTTGGACAAATATCCACCAATCCCCTTCCTACCGACGTCCATAAAAGAAAATTCCAAAAATGATCAAATGCGGAGCTGGGGGTAATTTTTCAAAATGTATAGTTTTTTTTTTTTTTTTTTATACACTCTGTATAGCAGTGGTTCCCAACCTTTTTTGTCTCATGACCCCATTTTAACATCACACATTTCTGGCGACCCCAGACATTCAAAACTGAGACTTTTTTTTTTTTTTTTGCTAAAGCTAATTAGTTTTTGATCATGTAATAGTTTGCTATACAATGTTGCAAATAAATGTTAATTTTAGAAAACATTTAGTCTATATAATGTATATCATTATGAACGGAGGCAGTAAATCCAGGTGTAGATTACTTTTATTTTATTTTCCTTGGTCAGGATATGTCCAGTCAGTCCAGCTGTGATTTACAAGGAGGACAATTACAAACAAGAACTGAAACTATGAATTATGAAAGAGCTGCAGCATCTGAAACTGACCACAATGAACATTTGACAGATAAACAGAACCACAGTGCTGCAGTTTCAGCTTCATTTTGCCATGTCTTTTATGGATTGGGATTGTCTCTGTCAAGTCACCATATATTTTTTATTAGAAATTTTTCTTGTTTTAAAATCAATTTCTAGAAATTTCAGGTGACCCCATTTGAATTCCAGGTGACCCCATGTGGGGTCCCGACCCCAAGGTTGACAAACACTGGGTTAATCTGTGCAGCAGACTCTGGGGGTACTCTTTTTGTACATAGCAGTGTGTTAAGCTGATAGTTGGTTGGGGTGGATCTACTATGGAAATGCAAGAAAAGTATTTGTATTTGTCATTAACATAATAACCCTCATAATCTCTGGAGGAACATCAGAATAAAACAGCAGCTCTGCACACATTACAACCTGTAACGTAATATATGTTAATATTCAGACATCTTTGTAAGCTCAGCGGACTCAAACATTAAAATGAGACACAAGCCCTGTGTTGCTTTTTATGAAAGTAGTTAGTGAAGTGAACAATGCTCATTCCTGAGCACCGCTGGGTGGAGAATACTGCTAAGTAGGAGAAGAATTAGGGTGGGGTTGGAGGGTACTTCCCAAAGCATTAAGAACCGCTGAGTGAGGACATGATGAAAGGGCCTTGAGTGAGTTTCCAATGGGCCCGATGTGAAATGAATGAGCTCTATATTCCTTAGGAGAAAGGCTGCTGTCAGGACTCAAAACAGCAGCGCGAACAATAGACAGAGAAGCACAACATGGAAAAAAAGCAGAAAAGCAAGCATTGATGGCAAATGTCAGCTGAAAGCAATAAGAGGCCATTTTTGGATGGTTATGAGCTTCTATTGTTGAGCTATTTTACATGAAATGACCTCTTACGCATTTTCCAGCCAGCCATAAGGGATGTAATATATTACACCAAACCAACCCCAGGCCGATAATTTAGTTAATTTGAAACAAAACAATTTGAGTTTTGATCTCGGACCAAAAGAAAATACAGTTTTGCATTTTAATATAATTCTTATTTATTTTAACTGTGCTGGATATTCAGGTGCCCTCAGCAGAACTGTTTGTGGTGTCCTCATAGTCTTACATTCCCAGACCTCCACCCTTCGCTAACTTGGTACCAGTACCATCCAAGATCATTCTGGAAAAGGGGTAGAAGTTATTCGGGTAGTTCTTGGGCGATGGTATTAGCTACAAGATGAACAGTAATTCAACAAAATATCAACAGAAGATGAGTTGTGGTGGGACATGTGAGCATGAGATTCAAGATTCTTTTTATTGTCACTGTATAAACAGAGCATACACAACAAAATTCTGATGCACTTTGTAGAAACAGAAGTTCTTGAGGGAAAAAAATGAAATATATGATGCAAAATACTTAAATTGTAAAAGCAGTAATAAAGGGTTGTGGTTGGGGATGGGAATCCAGATTCTTCCTTGTGCATGTGTGATGACGTCACATGTATGCTACATTGTTTTGGTTTAGAATGTAGCTAACATGGCATTAAGGCAGAAACGCTCCAGAGTATGTCTATATTTCACACAAAAAGACGACACCACTGTCAAAACTTCCATTTCTTCAAAAGGGGGAAATCCTCCAATATGCTCAAACATTTGTCCACAAAGCATGTGATTCATTTGCAGGATTGTCACGTGTTCGATGCACTACTTAGCGATGTTTGTGAATGAAGTGGCAGAGCAAACACCAGGGTGTCATCTGGGCCTGGTTCTTGGGGTGGGCAACAAACATCCTACCCCCTCAAATAAAAGTTTTTGAAGGTAGGGAAAAGGAAAATGAGGTGCACAACAGCAGGAGACGTAGAGAAATTAGTGAAGTGTCTTAAGTTTCACTTTCACTTTGTATGGTCGAATGATGTGGACCCCCCACACACACAGACACAGCCGAGCCTGATGTAAATATATAAAACAGTTAATGCCAACAAATCCATTTGTACTCTTTTATTCCATCACCCAGTGAGAATTGATAAGGAATTTAACTGATGGAATCGAAATCGTTAAATTCTTATCAATTCCCATCCCTAGTTGTGGTGTTAAAATCATTAAATGCATACAAAACAAAACAGCTCACTAAAAGTAGTGTGCCTTTGTTCAGACTTACTATTTTCAGGGTCTTTTTGCAGCTCAGAGGTTGTTTATCTTTCACATAAAGAGGCAAAAAATGAAAACAGTAATGCAAACATGAGTGCTGTACCTACTGCTGGTCAAACGGAGCTGACTCGTACTGAGTGGAGGTGAGTTGAGTTGATCCTGGCAGTGGAAAAGCAGCGTTTCATTGTACCACTTATTTATTCTGACATCCGACATTTCCCTTTCTCACACAGATCTGTGAACACGGTGTTACTTTTGGCTCAAAGAGATCATAACACATACAATGCCAATGTCAAACTGCAGTGGAGAAAAAGTCCATTTCCCACCACTCCTCCCCCTGGGACGCAGAAATATGACGTTTGTCACATTTCAGTGTCGTAACGGTTGGATAAATGCGACCTGGCTGTTCAGAATGAAGTCACATTGCAGAATATCAGATACGAACCAGATTTAGGACCACATATGAAAGTGGCCCGGGTCGGATTAGTTCTGTTCATACTGTGTTGAACAGATCAGATACAGGTCACATATGGGCAAAATAAATCAGATTTGGGCCACATCTGCCTGCAGTCTGAACGTAGCCTTAAGCGGAGTACACACTTAAAGATAATCGGGCTGTTTTTGTCCTGATTTTCCCCTTTCCAGACCAAGGACGGCAAACACCAGATTATTTTATGTTTTATAAGATTCTCCTGTGGTCTGAGGTGTGGTGAGAGGGAATTTGTCCCAGTAATCAGCTCCAAAAGGGGTCGGGGCCGACAATCATAAATATTAAACTTGTTCAATATTTATGACCAAAAATCTTCGTGTGTGGGGTAAGCCGACAACTTCTGAGCAGAGTCCTGCACAGGTCCACTTTTCCAAACCTGTGTACATTAGATCTGCAACCCGGCCTGACCTGTGATTAAACACATTGTCTACACATAACTCACTTTTAAGGGCTTTATTTTTGCCTCAAACGCACGATATCATTAAATCTGTAATATGTGCTGCTCAGTGACATCTGTGGACGAATGTAAACAGAGGTGAAGCTCACTTCAAAATAAAACAAACCGGATGTGGATCAACCACGGTCAAATTAGATGATCATCATCATTAAATGTCCTGCAAATTATTTTCATCCATGAATTTTTATTTTTCACTTCCTTGCCCACTACCCACCTGCATTTTGTTTAGTTTTACCCGGGCCTAAACACATGAAAATTCTTTTTCTGTTTTTTTGGACCTGTCCCCACATGTTTTTGCAGGTTACCTGACCCAATGCAGGACTCTGCTCCCAAGTCATGCTGTGTTTCATCTTTGTTTTTTTTAGATCACATTTGATGACTCAAGATTCTGGCTAGGAGGACTAGATTCTGGATCGGTGGTGGGACGGAGTCGTTGTGTGTGTGGTGTGTTGCGTTGAGATTATTGGAGCACACCACACACAGTACAATCTAAACTGTTCAATGCCTTGTTGAAGCCAATAACGTAATAACAACCAATAATGTAATAACGGCCGATAACGTAATAAATTTGCCATTTTAAAATGTAATAGGCCAATAATGTAATAAAAGTCCTGAACCGATAATGTAGTAGCTTTTGGCCAATAATGTTATAACTTATTACGCTATTGGCTCAGTTATTACATGTGCAAAGGATTTTTTTTTTACCTTGCCAATAATGTAATAACCAGCGAATAATGTATTAATGGCCAATCATGTAATAAATTTGCCATTTTTAAAATGTAATAAGCCAATAACGTAATATCTGGCCAATAATGTAATAAAAGTCCTGAACTGATAATGTAATAATTTTTGGCCAATAACGTTATAACTTATTATGTTATTGGCTCAGTTATTACATGTGCAAAGGTCTTTTTTTTTTTTTTACCAGGTCAATAATGTAATAACCAGCCAATAAGTTATAACATTATTGGCCAAAAGTTAGTACGTTATCGGTTCAGGACTTCTGTTACGTTATCGGCCAGATATTACGTTATTGGCTTCTACATGCCTGATTTTTTAGCGTCATGTGTTGGGTCTGCAACAAATAAAAACTCCTCAGATTTGGAAAATCCTCATGTGTGTACCCCGCTATAGGAAGAAAAACTTCCCATTAAACTTTAAGTAAATACTGATGTTTTTATCTCAAATCAGCATGAGCAGGACATCTTACAGCTGTAGCCATGTGTCCCAATATTTTTGTCCATATAGTGTAGATCTTTCCAGCTACATATATCACATTTACAACACAACTCTACTTTTTCTCAAATTATCATTCTACTGACCCACATTCTACCCTGTAATATTATCACGGTGTTCAAGATGGGAAAGTGCAGCGTGTATGATTTTTCTGTCAGCACCACATCATTAATTCATTCCTTATTCGTGCATTCCTCCATAATTCCCTCACATTACTTCTATTTATTGGACATTTCATCCCCAGAGCTGAACGCTGCAGCATTAGCTTTCCCTCAATCCACAAGGCAACAGGTGGACGGGCACACACATTTCAACACGCTGCAAACGGCGGCTTTCAATTAGCGGTGTTAATATGTGTGTGCATGTGGGGATACGAGCGGGGACTTACGCTCACCCCCGTTTCCGTAACCCCGTGTGCTGCACTAATCGCCTCAGGATGTGTAGAATAAAGAACGAAGCAATTATATTTGTGTGTGCGTAATGGGGTGGAATGGAGTAGGATGTACTGGTGGAAATGGAGCTTTAGAGGCTCATTACCAGATCATCCTGAATTATAACAACAGGCAAATGAATCACATGGAATTTAGTTGTTTTGTTTTTAGTTCCAGACCACGCTGCTTCCTACTCAACCTAAAATGAAGACGTACTCGAATATTATGACGTGTTTGGACTCGTCTTAAAAGAGTGTGTTGTACCATGAGTCCTACTGTTCATAGATATACATACTGTTGTCATAGGTAATACATACTGTTAATAGTGTTCATAGATATATTTATATATATATATATACTGTCACATAAAATATGACTAGACACAATGTTTACAATATTAACCCTTTTAAAACCGCCATTATAACAGGCCGCCAAAAATAAAAGTGTCAGAAAATGTCTTTTTTGCCAATTCTTTTGTTTTCAGGAAGAATTTATCTTTCAAAATCTGGTCATTAATTACACTGGGTTACAAAAAAATGTTCTTTAGGTTTCTTCAACTGAATTAGGACCATTTTGCACCACTAAATCCAAAAAGGACATCTGTTTTTCTCAATCAGGTCAGGTTTTTTTTGCTAATTTGAGTTAAAAACATTTGATCTTCTCACAATTATTTCTCCATGAAGTGAGTAATAACTAGCATTAGAATATGTTAAAATGTGAGAAGACATCAGATTAGCAGCATTAAAAATGTCTTTATTTCATTGTTTTCATATCCCTCTCTGATATTGGGATTTAAACACATTTCTTTACTTCAAAAATCAAATGCATGGATATTTTTGTAACTTCTTAGAAAAAAAAAAACTCGATCGCATTGTTTTTTTCATGCCTAAGGAGGAATAAAAACACTGAAGAAAAAAATCTTGACAAAGGTTCTCACAATTCATGCATGAAAGGGTTAACACATAATCAAGAAAACATAAATAATAATCAATTAAAATGAAGTAAAAGAGACAAGTGCAGACAGAATTAGAATAGAAGATCTTATCCTGTGTTTCGGAATCATCACTCTATTATTTTCGGAAGTTTTGAGACTGATCTCATGAAATCGCGTTGCATGTCACACCAGTTCTCATGGCATTTGCTGTGCTATACGTATGCATTTTCATCCTTTCACGTGTTATTCAACGCCATTTGATCACGTGTCAATTTTCGCCATAACCCTAACCATCAGTACATGGTACTTGACGCAGCATGAACATACACGCAGACAGCTCATAATGCGTACAGATAACATGCGAATTAACGCATATTAAAAGTGGCTTGTTTATTTATTCATGATATCACATTGGAAGTATTGGTGTTTTATTAATATTATGGCACTGACTAGAATAGCACTTCATTGTACACACCATGACAATAAAAGGCTATTCTGTTCTAATAATATAATAACCTTTAATCTAATAAAAGATCGGTGTTCCCCTCCACACAAGTGAGTCAACAGAGTCAAAATGTCAGGGTAGTAATAGCACTTCTTCTCTTTTTATTGATGGGTTAATGTGTTTACACAGTTACACACAGGGACAAAAAGCAGCTTCACATAACACGTAACATGGTGTGTCCATGTGTGATATTGTCATGAGGTTCAGTTTCTGTGTAAATTCCTCCAGTCATGTCCACAGCTGTTCTCAACATTCCTGGCTGGAGTCTGCTGGACGCACACAAGTACACACCGACACATGCACGCATTCACAACACACAACTGCATCATCCAGTTGCCAGCGTGCACAAAGGTCAACTGTGAGCTTTGGCAGCCCGAGGAAAAGCAATACCTATGATACTTTATGAGGCACCGTTAGCGTTGGAGAGCAGCGGGAGACGTGGATTTAGAAGAACTACGAGAAAATGAAATGTCACTGGGTAGTTTACAGTCACAGTTCACAGAAGGAAACCTGGAGGTAAATGTACGTGTAAATATCAATAGTTTAGTTAAAAGCAAGTAATAAAAGTGAAGGTATTGGCCTGTGTTTGTAAACAAAGCTGGTCAGACTCCGCCTACTCTTTACTCAGCAAATGAGGGAGTGAGAGCAGTGGTCAAGCGAGCAATAGTCTGAATGGGGAGAGCGAGTGGCATAGTAGTGGCTTTTTCACTGGGTATCTGTGCAACACTTTAGCGATATTTATACTGCGTTCAAGCAGGTTTTTGAGTATGGAAGTCATGACTGTAAACCACAATTCATGACTTTGTAACGTTCCAGGCAAGTCACGTCAAACTGCCTGAGTGCAAGGAATTGTGGGAGTTAGATGTAAACAAACCAGCATGGCGGACTGTACAGGGCTTATGTTCATTTATAGTCATTTCTATCCCAGAAATTCTTGCTCTTTGCTTATTTGAGGGAAACAGAGGAGGAAAAACTATATAAAAAAAACTAAAAGGAAAACTGAAATACTGAAATATGAAAAACTAAATAAGGCAAGAGAAGCTGTTTGTGTTACATTATTTGTATGTTTGGATACTGTTTCCTATGTTGTTGCCATGTTGACCAGTGTCTAAAGCAGACCTGGGCAAAGTAAGGCCCACGGGCCACATGTGGCCCAATTGTATGAGGTCACTGGCAAATTAAAAGTCAATGCAAATATATACCATGGTAATAGATGCAACTAATGCAACGGCACAGCTTTTATTTTGTAGGATCCGCTAAATTAGCTTTTTTCGCACATACTTTTCGTACTCAGCATAAAGCTTATGGTTATAATAAAGCTTATTGGCTTGTTGGTCAGTTTCAGCCCATTAAGATGTCAGCTAACGTCCAAAAAAAGAAAGAAAGATTGATTAAGAGTGCATTGATTATAACAAGACATGGACTTCTCAGTATTTCTTCACTGAAGTCAGAAAAGGAACTGAGATATGCAGACGAACAAAGCTGCATTTATGGTTTTTCATGTGAAGTTAACATGGAGCTGGTTTTGCACATTTTCAGAAATGTTTTTGTGAATATTCATTAAATAATTGTATTCTGTGCTCCACATTTTCATTGTGTCATTGTATTGTTTCATTTACTGTTTTTATAGTGATATACTGTATACTGAGCAGAGCTGCAAGTGAATTGATTCGGCCCTTAATAATTGTCAAAGTTTCTCATGTGGCCCCATTAGAAAATTAATTGCCCACCCCTGGTCTAAAGAGACATATGTGTCTCTGGGCCCTTCAAAGATAAAGATATAGAAAATTCATAAAGAGCCACATTATATTTATATGTTTTTTTCCCCACCCATGTACAAAATACTATTATTAATGGACTATTATTGACTATTATTGATGGACTGAAGTACAAACACATGGATGTGCAAAAGCACAGTGAAACCAAGACAAAAGTAAAAACATGGGCAGAGGGTATTGTTAGAGCCTATCATACTTTTTAAGGAGGATGTTACCTTTTTAAGGGTTTTTTAGCCATTATTATTATTAACTCTGTAATCTAAAAAAGTATTAATTCCTCCTCAGCCTCCACATCTGATCAACTTGATTAACCATTTTACATCCGTGATCTTTAGTAGGCATGTTTCAATAAATATCCATCATTTTGGAGCTTTGCTTAAGGAACCATACATGGAAACATTTCACAGAAAAGTGTCCACATTTACCTGAAATAAATTCTTCATTTTCTTTCAGTGAGCATTATACCAAATAGAAATCCTTTTCTGAAACCAGTGCTGATGTGCCAGGCATTTGACCCACCTGACTGAGCTCCGCTGTCTTCTTTTTCTTTAGTGCTGTCATGTTGTAATGAAACCCATATACAGACACAGATGGATTTATTGATCCCCAAGGAGAAAGTCACTTATTTATAGTTAATTAGGTGGTGATATATATATTAATATAACCTTATATCATCTTACTAAATACCACCTTCTGACAAGACAACTGAAGTCACTAAATAAAAACTAAATATTTTCCTGCAGATCGACATGAAGTGTGTGTTTGTCCTTTTGTGGATAAAACATCTCACTGCATTTGTGTTTACAAGTTTAACCTTTCATCTTATGTGTACATATGGCTTGTAAGTGTTAATATACTTTCAATATACTACAATTTGGAGTGAAAGAGTTACATAGAATAGAATGCAGGACAATGCAGAGGTGAGTAAAATATGTTCTAACAGAATATATAAAAAAATTACATTTTACGGACACTGTATTGACCTGTTTTTAAGTGAACTACCCCTCCAACACCGGACACCGTGGTATGACTGTACATTTCTATTTGCTGCTAACAAACAAGTTTTATAAATAGGGGTCAGTTACTGCTTGTTGATGGAGTCGCCATGGTGACGGTGATGACAACCTATAGGAATGCTGCTGTGTTGATAGAGGGTGAAAAGAAAAAAAAGAAAAAAGGGGCTGACATGACTCACTCAAGAGCTGAGTCTGTGAACTGTGACAAGTGTGAGTTTTGCTTTTTGCCCGTGGGTGTAAATGTGTGGGCTACAGTTTATTCAGTACAGTGAGTGGTGCAAAAAGGGACTTCACGTTTCAGACACATGTCACGGTTTCAAACGTGTGCCACGCTAACGTTAAACCCCATCAATGAAGGCCTTTTCACACTTCTGCACCCAAACAGATAAGACACTCTGTACATCCTGCTATGACTGTTGTCTTCTGAGTAATCTATTACTCATGTCCACAGCAGCTCTTCACTCATTTGAAAATAATAGCTTTATAATAACAGCTTTATTTATATAGCACCTTTAAAAACGAAGCTTACGAAGTGCTTTGACAGACAAAGCAGAGGGCACCACAGCAGGATACAAGATGCAAGTAAAGACACTAAAACTGAAGCAACACAATAAAAGAGATGTGGACAGCAAATGCAAAAACATGACACTTTGAATACATTAAGTGAACTCGAGTAAAGAGGGCAGGGATAACATGATTCTGTCAAATCAATGTAAAAATGACAGTGAGATAAAACATGTAACAGTCATGTATGAGAATATGAATTTTGGTTTTTTTTTTAAATTATTTTATTTATTTTTTAAATTTTGGTTTTCTATTTATGCCCCAGTGAATTCATGCTATTGACTTGACTTCTTCCCTGGAGTCTCTGTACTTTATCACCTCACAGGTTTTCCCTGGATCCTCTCTGGACCTGCTGCTGTGGTCCTGCCTCTCTCCTCCTTCATCGTCATCACTGTTTTCATTTGTTTTCTTTTTGCTATAATTGTTTCTTTTTGTTCGGTTGTAGCAACATCCGGTGCATACATCTGCAGGTGCACATTTTTACCTCCGCCAAGGAGGTTATGTTTTTGCCAGGGTTTGTTTGTTTGTTTGTCTGTTTGTCTGTCCGTTAGTGTGCAACATAACTAAAAAAGTTATGGACAGATTTGGATGAAATTTTCAGGGTTTGTTGGAAATGGGATAAGGAAGAAATGATTACATTTTGGTGGTGATCGGGGGGGGGGGGGCAGGCACTGATCAGCCTTGGCGGAGGTCTGCGCTCTCCGAGTGCTTCTAGTTTTTCTATTTTTCATTATGGCATTCCTTTTCTTATCACCACATTTTATTTCTACTTTGAAGAACAACCGTTTGAAGATATTTGTGCATTGTGCAGCTTTCTAGTATTTGCATGTTTTTGTTCATGTTGCCAGAGTTACATACAATGTAATTCCAGCATTTGCCTAATGTCACCTCTCATGTCATGGATTTAGTCCACACATTTGAACTAACTATTCTTTTTTACGGTAAGATAATATTTACTGCCGCACCAATTAAACACCTTTAAAAGGTAATGTCAATCATCACATGTAGCCTGTTTAGTCATGGAAACACTGGTGTTTCAAAATAATGCAAAAAACATAAAAGAGCCAGTCTGTTGAACGGCTCTTTTCAGTGAACTGCTCCTGATCGAACGGCTCCCGTCAAAGAGCCAAAAGTCCCATCACTAGTAACTATATACTTAGCACCATTAAAAACGCACTGGTCAGAATAATATAGTATCATTTCAGCAGATTAGAGTCACGGGAGAGAAAACCTGGGTCGCACTACTTAAACCTAACCTACCAATACACCGCACGACTACAAGAAGGCAGTATTACTAACTTTCGTCAACAACTGTGACAAACAGCCATTTGTCACTTAAGTATAAATACAGGCACCTTTTTTCACTTAAGCGCTTTAACTTGCACATGTAGTTTACAGCACAGCACTTTAAACAAATATATTTGCACAAACAAAATAATTGCACACGATTGGTTTTTAAAGTAGTTTATTGATTTTATTGTCTTTCCTTTTCAGTTTTTACATCCAGTGGTACTTGTATTTTAATTGACTGATGAGTGCTTGGCCCTGGAGAAAAGAGAGACACAAGTTAGATCACAAAAAGAGAGTGCAATGTAAATGTGCAGAATTTAAGTTTAACTTTGTTTAGTGTCTGTGTGAGTGGATTTTAAAGTGTTTAGTGAATGGTGTTTTAGTGTGTTTGTACTTACCCTGTCCTTGTGTCCAGGTCCGTCAGCGAAAAGAGTCCCTGCATGAACAATAGCCCTTAAGAAGGTTCCGGCCTGGACCAAGGCAGGGAAATGTGTAGGGGAGCCAGGAGATGTATTTTATTGGTTTATGGGTTTTTATTTAACTTTTGTGTTTAGATTTAGAGTTTTAGGTATGTAACTTGGGTTTTAGATAGGTTATGGTTGTGGGTTTTAGTTATGGAGGTTTTAGATTAGTTTTAATAATTTATGTAGATTTGTAACTCCCCTGTGGAGCTGTAGTGGTTTTATCCAGTTAGCAAAACAGTATAAAAGGACGCCCATTTTCATCAGTTGTGGTTCTGCTGCTGGAGAAGACACTGCTGCTCTGATCTCCATATGCACTTGCAATTTTGCACTTTTTTAGCCTTTGCACTTTTCAGCACTTTCACTTTGTGTGAAATAGGTATTATTGAAAATATAAAAAAAAAAAATTGTGGACCACACCATCTCCCGTCTCTGCCTCATCTCCTTCCTTATTTCACTGACCTCCAACCGCTAAACGACCAGCCTACATCACAACAACACATGTTTAAAACAGCACATTTATTATTATTGCAACAGCACAGACCGTTCAGTCATGATGTCAAACTAAAACATTCCCTCCATCCAAACCACTCAGCTACTCTCCCCCCATAGGCACAACAACACAACACAACACAAGTCACGTAACTACACAACACATAACAGGAACTAGCTTTTAACACATATTTTCAACGTGCAAGTAGCGCACCGTCACATGACTCGGCAACACTGCAAACCACGCAAGTCACATGACTCGGCACAAACCATCCAACAACACGATCAGTGTGGCTCACAACAATCTGTATATTTGAAGATATATTAAATTAATTGGTTTGGGGTTACCTTTGTATTAAAGAGGGAAGCACTGGTCATTAGAGAATGAATTGTGGACAAATTGTGATCAACTTAACACGTTCATTCAGTGACTGAGTACGGTACTCAGAAATTGAAAGTGTCATCATTCAATATCAGGTGTGTCCACCTCTAGCTTCCAAACAAGCAGTGAAGTGACAAGGTGTGGAACTGTCAGGTGTCGTAATATTAGACTACATCCTGTAAATACCAGGCGTCCAGAGCATGAGTCATGGATGGATTATGATGACATATTTTGCAAGAATGCCCGGACATTTCCACTCAGGATATGTCTACCATTTCTTTGCTATCTGTTTGTTTTGTTCCAGTTTGGGACCAAAGCGTACTTGTTTTCCATCCAGTTTGGGACCAGAGCGGCCTGCTGCCTTTGAGGACATCAGACCATAGTGTAGGTGGGAGAAGAGAACAAACGTGGTCACTGAACCCATGCATCACTGTGTTTTGAATACCTAAGCCAATGGTGAACTGGATCAGCGTCATTATATTTGTACACTTTGGTCCAATGCTTGTAATATTCATGTTCTTTCATAAGATCTTCAACTTCCTGGTGCTAGTCAGTCAACTGCTGCATCTCGCTGTATGTACTTGACTCCTTGCAAGTAAAATCTTTTTACTCCAGAATCCAGTGACTCTGTCTTTTGTCTCAGCGTGTACCACAGAATTTTTCTATCAGTCTTGATCTTGTCCTGAAGGATCCAATCTGATCCCATCTGGCACTCAGACGACTGATTGTACTGCGATGACAGCACAGACAGCGAGTGACTCCACCACGGCTCAGACCTGCTCGTAACATGCCAATGGCCTTTCTCTCTGTTGTGTCGTAAGTCGTGGCATTTTGAGCTGGCAAAAACATTTGGGCTTGGTCTTAGCTGCCTTTATATCAGCTATTGACCACACCTAAAGTTACCAGTCAAATGGGACTCTGTACAAGAGATTTGACTCAGTGTCCGACATTAAGGGGTTAGTCCAAACGCCAACGTTGCGCGTGTCGGGATTGAAAACAATACAGCTGTTAACTGTGTTACTCATCTCGTGAGCAACATATACAAAATAGGCACCTGAGCAAATCCTATTCTGGAAATTACACCACATGTTTGGACTGTGCATTTTTAATAGCACTAGGTATATTTTTGACGTTCGTTTCCATACAGTTTGTGTTCGCTACCATCATCTAAGCAGCTTCAGGCTACCATTGTGCAACCCATTCACAACAACCTGGCTGCATAGCTTTGGTAGAG
Source organism: Sphaeramia orbicularis (assembly GCF_902148855.1). Classification (NCBI taxonomy): domain Eukaryota; kingdom Metazoa; phylum Chordata; class Actinopteri; order Kurtiformes; family Apogonidae; genus Sphaeramia; species Sphaeramia orbicularis. The sequence goes on from NC_043972.1 coordinate 4,243,164, forward strand.
TAAAGGCGTCCATACACTGTGCGATTTTAGAGACGATTTCTCACTGGTGCGACTCTTTCTGGGATGGGTCCAGATGGGTCTCTAACGGTGTGTGGTTCTTGGTGCAGTGTACATGGGCTAAGGAGAAGACATGAACACCTCACCACCACCTCACCACCAGCAATCGTGTGTTCGCAAGGAAAATGGAGCTGTTTGAAATCCTGCTCGCTCCTCGTGAGGGTATCACGCTGTCAAAGCAGTGCCACGAGCCCATGGGCCTCAAATTCTCACACTGTGCATGTGCGAACACAGAAGCGTACAGTAGCGTACAAGCTAACAGTAGCTGGCTATTGTCCTAGTGCAGTTTATCTGTTGCATCTTCCCTCTAGTTCCCTTTGCTGTAGGACTGACAGCCCATACTGTCCACATCTGGACAACCAGTTCCTGCACCAAACACATCGTCATCTTTTCTTCTTTTTTGATTCCTCACAGATAATGGCACATATTGCCAAAGCAGCTCGCTGGTTTTTGTTTAGCACTACCATTTCGTGACTCACGCCAATACACAATCGTCTATGCACTTTTACAGATTCCTTGGTATTTTAATGTTGTATTTCTGGATCCAACACTGGAACGTGTGGTGTGTCCTGTGGTGTATGGTCCTACAGTGTGAGCACTCAGGTCACATACGAGCAACACTGTACAGTGTGAGAACATGAATCGTGAGCCTGACTTTGCGATTGATTCGCACAGTTTGAGATGGAGCTGCGTGCAATGATTGAAATAATCGCACAGTGTATGGCCGCTTTAAGGCCGTTCTTCTCCAGTTCAGACTGTCACATAAGCTACGGGAGGGTTAATTTGTAAATTGATGCAGTAAACACGCTCTGTACGATCACAAAGCAAACTGCATAAAGTAGTCTGATGCTTCACAGCAGCAGGAGAGGTAGAGGAATTAGTAACGCACATTAAGTTTCACTTTCACTTTTGGGATGTGGTCTGTGCTGCACCCCCGCGTATAAACCTCCGCAAAATAATGTAGTAATCATGAAACTGCAAATTTCTCTGACAGTACTCGTAGCACCAAAATCTCTAATCGTTACATAGTCTTAACGAGGCCACCGTCTGAAATACTTTTCGCCTCCAACGTGTTGAAAGTCCCTCCGTACATCGCAGACCTCTGGACCTCCCATACCATACGTGACTTTACTTGTGACTAGAGTTTTGATGAGATTGCAACTTCTTACATTTGTTTCATCTTGTGTGTGGTTGTGCTTTGGTTTGTGACTCTCATTTCCTTTTGCTTTGATACATCTTTAAAGTGCTTCTGCTTCAGCAACAAGTGGTTAAAAGCAAAACTGTCAGAAAGAGAAGAATGCATACTGATGTCTACTCTCCACCCAAGTGATAGAATGATTAAAAGATTAAAAAAACACTGGTTTACTGTTCATCTGTCAGAGTGACTTGAAACTACTTACAGTGTACATGAACCACTGCAAATTTCCATTACCCTGTCTTCGGTGGGAAATCCCTTTGGCCAGCGGCTTCACCTCAGTCAGCAGTAAAGAAAACAGCATCCTGTCATGATGTCAGCTGTAAGGCACTCTGAACACAAGAACATAAGACCAGACAATAGCCGAAGTGAAGAACATGGATTAAAGCGTGTGTTGACATTTGGAGTGTGCTGATAGCGGCTCTGAAAGCTCTTCTGGCAAACTCTCCTGTTGCATAACAACCTGAAGAGGGAGGGCATCCATCATTTTAACATCGACTTTAAAGAATTAATTTTCCGTTAAAAACCTCCCTTGGTACTTCATTTGACAATGAAATACGAGCATTTGCAAAAGATTTTAAGAACATAAACACATCTGCCAACATCTGTACTACAGGCTCAGTTTAACGCTCTGCAGACCAAGCTGTGTTCCAGTCAAACATGGCAAAAAACATGGAGATTAAAGAGAAACCAACAGGAAACATGCACTGACTCATTAATCCTGGACAATATTTTCAATAAAACATTGATTGCACTTTTCATATACAATAATTTGATTAAAGCTTAATAAAAAATTTTAAGCTTTTGATCTTTGATATTATAAACTGAAATGTTCTCATCCATGTAAGTTATTTAGAACCATCCATCTTTGCAAATGATTATGCCTCGTCTTACATGGATATTTTGTTGAAGTATCTTTGGCTGCTGCGATGAACTGGCAGCGTGTCCAGGGTGTACCCCGCCTTCACCCATAAGTAGCTGGGATAGGCTCCAGCGACCCCCGTGACCCTAGTGAGGATAAAGCGGGTTCAGAAAATGAATGAATCCGTTGTAAACTTGCGTTATCTTAACCCATGAAGACCCAAACAGCAACTGGTGACCAAAACCATCTACTAATCTAAAATATTTAATAACTTCTGAACCACTAATCCTATTACTCTATGTAATTAATTGGTGTAAAATACAGTTTGTCATATTTTCACGGTCATCAGATATGACCCATTTGGACGTTCAGAGGCTCTGCAGTTACCATGGAAACACCGTCATCCTCTACAACATTGATTCACCAGTAAAATCCATGGAGACACTTGTTTTTATGTTCATTTATTGATATCTTTGCTGAAAAAGTCACTTTTCCTTCAGTTTTCGCTGTTTCTGACATAATAATCCTCAGATTTAATCTAAGATTCTACAAACATCTACACGATCAGTGAATTAAATACAGGAAAATACACGATTTTTATTGAAAAAACACAAAACACAGTAGATATATTATAATAAAAGGTGAAGAATCATTTTTAAAAAGATGAAATCTCGAGGAAAGTAACAAAAGTAACACTGGGTGTTTATGAGTTAAGTGTGTTGGTTGTGGAAGTATATTCTTTTTTATATGATGTGAATTTGTCCATAATGCTGGTCCAGTATGTCTCCCAAAGGTATCAGTGCTGACCTTGATCTACTGCAGGTCATACACCGATATATACACCTGGATTTGATGTTTCAGATGCAGCTTCAGTACATAAAGACATAATAGACATGAGCAAAATGGGGTGTGATGCCATTGATTTTCAACCTGTGTGTTTGCGAACTAAAATGGTATTAACATGTGGACAAGAGGCTCAAATGTAGGCAAAAATACCCACATTAGTTTGAAAAAATAAGGTCCATTTTTAGAAAGTTTGCAAAAGTTGATGAAGCATCTTTTCTGCTAATCCACATCATTTTTGAACATATAGAAAAAAAAACCTGACAAATGTTTCTTGTGTGATCATTCAATGAAAGTACTTGTCATCATTTAAGGCCACAGTCGGTTGATTCCCGACATTGTAGTTGTGGTTTAATCAGTTTTAGTTCCTATATTCAAAGATTGTGCTGTGTATTGCATTTTTCCGAGTGGTCACACAAACATGCAAACAATCCTCAGTTAGAAAAAGTCAGCAGCCTATCTTCTACAACAATAGAAGCAGAGAAGGAAACAGCACTAGTGTTTGTGGCTGCTTTGTCAGTCAAACCACCCTCAGCGTCTGAAACTGTTGTTTCCCACACTCGGTTTGTCGTCAAGCTTATCAAAATGAAAGTATGAGCTGTACGCAGTCATTACAGGCTAATGGTTTCACAAACCATCATTAGATGAAGAGGAAGGAGCAGGCCCATGGGTCCACTCCTATTCAGGTTATTATCAGTCATCTGTAGCTGCTGACAGACATAGAATTTACTAGAATTTAAAGAACAATCTTAAGAGTTAGTGATATTCTGTTGTATTTTTTTTTTTTCTAGGCAGGGGTTTGTTTTCCTCTTGTCCTCTCTCTTTCTTTGTAGGTTGTTTTGAGTGAAGATGAGTTGCAGGTGTGGGGCTGGAGTGCTCTCTGATGATTGGTTTCTTTCCTGAGCGGGAAAATATAAAGTGGACTCACCATACTTCCTGTGGACTCCTCTCTTCCCATCCCCCTCGTCTGATCAGCAGCCTGTAATTCTGTTTGGAGAGCTTTCTTTTTGTGATTGGACTCCAATCTTTAAGTTTTCTCCTGTTTCTTGGTTAGGAGTCTAGGTAAGGCTAATGTAATTAGATTGTTTTGGTTTATGTTTGGTAGGTAAGCCTGGTGGGTTTAAGCTATTATTCTGTTCATTTTCTTTACTTTGATTCCCTTCCTGATTTCACCTGTTTTCTGTTTTTGTATAAATAACTCAAATTGCAGTTAGGTTGATCGCTGGTCATTTCTTTTTTAAACTTGCTTCCTTTTATTAAGGGACATGGAAGGAGGGAAGGGGAGTCTCATATCATGTTTGCGTCTTGGTAACCCAAAGACCGAGTGTAACAACAGACAATGTTGGTCAAATGAGACCATGACTTTGGTCCAAGCTCTGATATGTCAAATTACATTGAGACAAACTTTATTGATCCACAAGGGAAATGACTTATTCACAATAGCTCAGTTCCATAATACACATGAAAAAAACACCAGCAAAAAAAAAAAAGAGGAAAGTAAGTGTGAAGAGATAAAAGCAATAAATTACACTGGGTTACAAAAAAAATGTTTTTTGCAAGTTGTCTAATTTTTTTCAACTGAATTAGGACCATTTTGCACCGCTAAATCCAAAAATGACATCTGTTTTTCTCAATCAGGTCAGGGTTTTTTGCTAATTTGATTTTGAAAAATTTGATCTTCTCACAAAATTGATTACATTTAACTACAATAATATCAAAATAAGATTGGTAAGCACACTTTATGAAACTTGTGACTTGATTCCTGTTAGGTATAATGGTGTATTCAGCGCAGATGTAGCAGAATACGTCAGGCTTATTTTTGCAAGATCTTCTAGTCGAAGCCATTTCATTCACCTGTAATATTAAAAAAAACATTAATCATAAATTGGCAAAAGTCAAATCTTCAGAACTTGTTTATTGCAAGAAATATGAAAGAATTTTGTATCATATGATGTGAAAATGCCCATAAATGTAAGCAAAAATGTTAAAAAGCCAATATGTAGCATAGTTCAGAAAGTTGACCTGATTGAGCAAAATTAATGTGATTTTTGGATTCAGCACACCAAAATGATCCTAAATCAGCTCAAAAAACTGAAACAATAAATGTGTTGTTGACCAGTGTAATTAGGGCTGTCAAAATTAACACGTTAACATGGAATTAATCCATCATCATGATTAATCTGATTAAAAATTTTAACGCACTTAACCCATCTGCAGTGCAAAATGACACTGAAAGTCTCTGGCAATTTAGCACATTTGGGTCAATTTGTTCAAGTAGAGTTACATCACATATGAACAAATGTGCAGTTGATCCGGTAGTGACAGACAGCAGAACCAACCCATAAGGATGGAAGACACTAAACGGCAGGTTGGTCCTCTGGATGGAAATATGAGGACAGAAAAAACCAAAGACGGAACAGCTGTTTTGTTTTGTTGAAACTATTGAAGGTGTTTAATAAACATGTTAAGTGCATACAGTATATATTCCTTTTTTTCTTGAGTCTGGAGTTTGGTCATGCAAAATAAAACATGATTAATATAGATTAGAAATTAATTATATTTAATTGTGAATAATTAAAATTAATCCACAGCAACCCTGTGATTAATCTGATTAAACATTTTAATTATTTGACAGCACTATAAATAATATAAATAGAATACAATATTAACCTCCTCAGACCCAGCTATGAGTTTTCTGTCCACATTTGTGGACAAGAGTTTCACAACTTTATACAAAAAAAAAAAAAAAAAAAAAAAAGGAAACTGTTCACCACAAAGGACATTCCACAAAAATTTTAAAAACTGCATCTGAAAAAACTGTTGCATCATAATGTTTCCAATACAGGCACTGATTTAATAAAAAACAAAAAAAGCTGGTACTTTGCTGACATTTCCTGGGTCTTAGGAGGATACAGCAAAAAAACAAACAAACAAAAAACACGATTTGCACATGTACAAATCTACAGGAAATGGCAGTAAATGTACACCATATACATACAGGTGTGAAATGGGTTTCCATGATATTTTATATACACATTCATAAACCCCAGGGGATTAATCGGAATGCCTTTAGTGACCTACTGCTGCTTCCTTACATTGAATTTAGAGTGAAGTACTCCAGGCAGATACTTAGTTACAGTACAGTTGTATCGGCCTTGCCTGGCCTTGGTATCAGAAATGTGGAGTAATGTTGGGTAAAAGTCAGACTGTTTATCCCACATGAAACACAGATGTGGGGGGTTGATTTCCAAATCACTGGAGGTCCAGATGTGGTACTAGTCCAGTGCAAATTGGGATTTATGTTACAATTTCTGGACTGATGTAAGACTTGACTTGACTTAGATTTTGGAGTCATTGAACTTTGACTTGTGGCAGATTAACCCATAAAGACCCGAACATCCACCATCAGCCAAAAGCATCTACTGATCTAAACTGTTGATCCACTAATCCTATCAATACATGTAAATAATTGGAGTAAAATATAGTTTGTCATCTTTTCATGGTCATCAGATATGACCCATTTGGACGTTCAGAGGCTCCATAGTTACCGTGGAAACACCGTCATCTTCTACAACATCGATTCACCAGTAAAACCCATGGATTTGGATCAATGACAGTGGATGGACACACTTGTCTTTATGTTCAATTATTGATATAATCTGATAATCTCATTTTCAATTGCGGACTACGTTCAGGCACGTATATATAAAAATTAGACTTTTTCAAGATCACATAGATCAGGGGTCTCAAACATGTGGTCCGGGGGCCAAATGCGACCCGCCAAAGGTTCCAATCCGACGCCTGGGATGGATTTGCAAAGTGTAAAAATTCCACAGTCAAGGCTGTTGAACTAATTTTAGTTGTGGTTCTACATCCAGACCAATATGGTCTACAGTCAAATAATAACATAATAACCTACAAAAAATAATGACTCCATATTTTCTTCTTGGTTTGATGTGAAAAAAAATTACACTATGCCTATAAATAATGACAACTTCAAATATTTGTCTTTGATTTAGTGCAAAAAAATAACATTAAATTATGAAAATATTAACATTTACAAACTACCCTGTAACAATAAAACACGAATAACCAAAACAAATATGAACAACCTGAAATGTCTAAAGAAAATTAAGCACAATTTGAACTCTTTTCTGCCTGTTCCTCAGTGTTTAGTGCCTTTGTAGATCTGATCCATAATGCACATGGAGAAATGATAAGTTGAGGCAGAATATTGTTAAAAATGCACTTATTTATCTTAAGAAATTTCAGTTTTTTCATGTTATTTACATTTTTTTGTTTGGATAGTTTATTCCTTTCATGCACAGTGGTCACTCCAGTGGACAGTTCTTCTCCAGCTGTTCTCTTGTATATTCATGGGTTTTCTTGTTTTAGTTCCATATCAGCCAACACAGTGGACACTTATGCATCATCTCATAAACTGCAATTCATACCATTATTGTAACTGTGCTGTTCTTCATTGGTTCTTGAGTGGAAATCAATTGTTAATATTTATTTTTTGCATATTATCTCCATGAAGTGAGTAATAACTAGTATTAGAATATGTTAAAATGTGAGAAAACATCAGATTAGCTGCATTAAACATGGTTTCATTTCACTGTTTTCATATCACTTTATGATATTGGGTTTTAAATACATGTTTCTTTGCTTCAAGAATAAAATTCATGGTGTAGCTGAGTGGACATTTTTGTAACTCCATGAAAAACAGGTTGATTTAAAAAAAAAAAAAAAAATTCAATCACATTGTTTTTTTTTTCATGCCTAAAGAGGAATAAAAACACTCAGGGAAAAAAAATCTTGATTAAGGTTCTCATAATTCATGTATGAAAGGGTTAAAAAAGGGAAGTTTTTCCTTCCACTGTCACCAGTCACAAGTGTTTGCTTCTGGAGGATTCTGTTGGGTTTCGGTAAATTAGCTTAGAGTCTGGTTTGGACCAACTCTATATATAGTGTTATGAGATAACTTTTGTTGTGATCTGGTGCTATATAAATAAAATTTTGATTGATTGATCGATCTATTTGATTGGTTTTCCCCTGTAAGTTGCTTTGGAAAAAAGCACCTGCCAAATGCATAAATGTAAATGTAAAAGTAAGAATTTTCATAATTTAATGCTGTTTTTTGTTTTGTTTTTTTTTGCACTAAAACACAGACAAAAATGTGGAGTTGTCATTTGCCAGTTTTTGTAGAACTGGAAATGAACAACAAATAATCTTTACCCAACTATAAGCAAAAACCTTGTCTGGTTAGAACAAAGTCACCAGATGCAATTATGGCCTTAAACGAGGAACTAATAAATTATGACTGGCATGACGTTTATTAAGCTATTAGAGTCATAAACAAAGCTGGTTATCTCCAATCAAGTAATCCACTTTTTGTAGAATCTGGTTTACTAAAATTTTTTGATATTGTATATTTAAAAACAATGGAATTTATGTTTCGCGCTAAAAGTAAAAACCTTCCTTTTTGTATTCAGAAAATTTTTAAGTTAAGAGAAGGACATTATAATTTAAGAGGGATGTTTGTGTTTGAAAAATGTAAAGTAAGAACAAACGTTAAATATCACAGTGTTTCAGTTATTGGTGTCAAGCTATGGAACGAACTGAAGGATGAAGTGAAATTGTGTAGCTCACTGTTGAGTTTCAAAAAGACTTTAATTTGTCAAATTATGAAGGGCTATGAAAGTAATATAATTACTAAATGACTTATTACACTGAATGTAGTATAATTTGTGTTTAAGTATTTATCTGCTGCAACTTCAGGTGTGGACTTGGACTAAGGATGTGAATAGGAGAAGCAGAAATAAGCCTCTTCAGCTTCTTCCTTTTTCAGTTACAAAATGTGTTAATTTTATGTTTGTTTGTTTTTTAATATGTATGTGTTTTGTATTTTGTATTTAACTGAAATAAACATTCATTATTTAAAGGTTATTATGCTATTATTTTACTGGTCCGACCCACTGGAGATCAAATCAGGCTGAATGTGGCCCCTGAAAGAAAATGAGTTTGAGAGCCCTGACACAGAAAGTCTGTAGACCACCTTTAAAGATCACAGACAACTTTAAATCATTAAAGCAGATTGCAGCAGTTAAGAACTCGACAAACATCAGGCTTTGTGGGTAATGTTTGATAAAGCACGTTCCAGGCCAGGGCCTCTAAAAAACTGCATGTGTTTATTTCTCCTGAGGCTCATTGCAACCAAACAGATACCACATGAATCAAAATAAAATACTTTTTTAACGGCTAGCTGAGCCTGCATGTGAGCAAGACGCCTATTCACACAGTGTCCAAGTTTCCATTATTGTGAAACTTCTCTGGCAAACGGCGTCTCACACAATGGACCGCAGGACTTCGGCGTGTTAACCGTCACGAACAGCAAGAACGCGACAAACAGGAACAACTCCTTGTGGTTGTGAATAGAGACGGCGTAATGTAGTCACTTGGCCGGTGTTAAGGTGCATGCAGTTGTTACAGATGGACGAGCGTTGGTGCTGACAGCTGGAGTTAATAATGGAGCAATCACACACACAGCCACACCTACAAACACTGACACGACCTACACGTCATGTTAATCCACAGTGAGAGCTCTTGGGAATCTTTTAATTTGTGCCATGAATGTGCCCGTAACACCCATGATCTCAGCCGTGACCTCAGATAAATCCAGAATTAGAATCCTCAGAGAAATCAAATGTTGCAGCATCCATTCACACCCCCCTCCATCAGCAACGATTACTCTGGTCAGCAACAAATTTATTAAGTTTTTTGAGCTGATTTAGGATAATTTTGGTGTGCTGAATCCAAAAATCACATTCATTTTGCTCAATCAGGTCAACTTTCTCAACTATGCTACATATTGGCTTTTTAACATTTTTGCTTACATTTATGGGCATTTTCACATCATATGATACAAAATTCTTTCATATATAAAGATAACAGTGTTCCTAAATGTTCACAGGGAGAATTGAAAGGCATCTAGCGTGAAGTTAAAACTAATTAAATACCCCTCCTCTCACCTCGGGCTACAATGGGCGCTAAAAACATGAAAATGAAACACCCTCATTAGATTTACTGTGTGTTTTCCATTCTGGGCTTTTACTTAAGTCTGGTCCATAGTCAGACATACAGTAGTAGGTGACAGTAATGTACAGTCTACCCTCGTTATACCACCAACTTCCGTTCACGGCCAAATTGGCGGTATAGCGAAAATGGCGTTACAACGGGTTGCGTCCATAATGTGCATGTCTTTACTATATGATGTCTATGCTGCCTCCGTTAACCCGTTCTAATTGCGTTTCTAAATAAATCTTGATTCTGTTATGTTGTAAGGGATCATTTAAAGTGAGGAAACATTTTAAGCATTATTATACCGTGTCGGGAAATGACACCCCATCATTTTGAGGCTTTGGCTTAATCCCACGTCCTCTTCCCGACATCCTGACCTACTGAGTGTTCTGCGATAAATGAACGGTGGCCGTTCCGTAGACCTACTCGTAGCTTGTCGCGATCAGCGTCTGGCGCGTTTGTTTCAGTGCATTGTTAAAATTTATGTGTACTCGATGGCAATCACGCTGGCGGTATAACGGTCGGGAAATCAATGGTATAAGTGTTGTTTGTGCATGGAACTGGGCTGGCGGATGGCGATAGGCGGAAATGGCGGTAGCTAATGGAATAATGCATTGGGGATTTTTGTGCAATGGTTTTGGTCGGCGGTGAGCGGAAATGGCGGTATAACGGCGGGCGGTTTAACGAGAGTAGACTGTATATTAACACTGGATGACACCTGCAGTAATATGGAAAAAGAAGAAAAAAATCTATTCACAGCTACTGTAAAAACATGGAGCGCAGATAAAACAGCCCATTCTAGAGTTAGAGGAAACGAAACAAGTTATATATTCAATAAAAGCATAATTACACTGGTCAACAACAAATTTATTGTTTAAGTTTTTTGAGCTGATTTAGGATAATTTTGGTGTGCTGAATCCAAAAATCACATTCATTTTGCTTACATTTATGGGCATTTTCACATCATATGATACAAAATTCTTTCATATTTCTTGCAATAAACGAATTCTGAAGATTTTACTTTTGCCAATTTATGATTAATATTTTTTTTAATATTACAGGTGAATGAAATGGCTTCGACTAGAAGATCTTGCAAAAATAAGCCTGACGTATTCTGCTACATCTGTGGTGAATACACCATTGTACCTAACAGGAATCAAGTCACAAGTTTCATAAAGTGTGCTTACCAATCTGATTTTGCTATTAATTATTATATTTTGTGAGGAGATCAAATTTTTCAAAATCAAATTAGCAAAAAAAAACCCTGACCTGATTGAGAAAAACAGATGTCGTTTTTGGATTTAGCGGTGCAAAATGGTCCTAATTCAGTTGAAAAAACCTAGACAACTTGCAAAAAACATTTTTTGTAACCCAGTGTTATACATCAAGTCAGTGAGATTTATGCATTGTGTTGTAATATTTACATTTATGCACATTAGGAGCTCCAGTGTGGTTATCAGTCATAGCATTCAGATTTATTTCATTAGCAGTGTTGTGCATGTTACTTCCAAACTGTAATCCATTACAGATTACTTGTTACTGTTATTTAAAGGAGTGATATTTTGCTTTTTTAAATGGAATTATGCATTTTCAAACATTTCCCTGTGGTCTACATAAACTGTAAATGCTCTGCTTGGGTCTAAATACTTCATTAATTCAACTCCAACAGGCCATCTTCAACCCTATTTCTGAGTAATGACACCAGAAAGGTCATTTCGAGCGCTGGCCCTTTAAATGTACATGAGCCACTTCAGGCCCCGCCCCCTCCAGGTTGTTGGCTGTGCTGCTCTGTCCCATTCAACCAACAACTGAACATTTTAGGTAATCGGCTCAAAGTTTGGAAACATTTTCAGTTTTTACTACAACCGCTGCTGCTGACAAACAATTATGTCGTACTCGGAGAAATGTTCGTCGGAAGTCTTGACCTTATATGTGCAAATGTCGTGACGTAACTAGTTATAGATGTAACAAATTAAGAAGGAATTAAAACAGGTTGTAGATTTTTGCCACTAGATTTTTGCCCAAATGAATATAACGATAGCTTTGCAGCACCTGGAGGGTTCCAATTCAAACTTTAT